>NC_135867.1:22449391-22755641 GCF_031162955.1 Sander vitreus
ATAATTCCTGCACTGGGCTGCAGCTTGCTGTCGTTAATATAGGGCAGGCACAATGAACTGAATAAAATGCACATGTGAAGGCACACTGTAGCAGGGTTCAAGCGCTGACCGTATGCTAGGTATTCTCTATGACTATATAGCATTAGGCGCTGCAAAAACTTTCTGGGTAAAACTCGCGCTCCAGAATTTCTGTTCCACGTGTGCGAGTAGTCAACATAAATATACTATTTGACATGTTTGAGTCACAGGGCGTGCACAGCACCAATGTTGCATAACAATCCGAATATCCTATGCGGAAACGGTTTGGGATGACTACTCGTATCGTTACAGCCTTATGATACACCAAATAATTGTTGATTATTCCTTTACCAAACAAACACACCTTCTTGATCATGTTTTTTTTGTCTCCAAAAGCTATCAAGAACCCCAGGGAAAATACACGCAGCCCCAGATCAGGCCATGAGCTGAAACGCACGTACGACATGATGGAGGGACCCATGAGCAGGGGACACCCTGGCAGGGAAGGAGCTCCATTCGAGGGTATTGCTTGTGTGTTAAGAGTATACACTGTCACCCCGTTTTCATCTGGAATTAAAATCTGTCCTCAGTGATCCGATCACAAGTGGAGAGTTCAAGTTCAGGTGTGAATGCATCCAGGACACACAGAGGACACATTGAGATCCAATCACTCAGACCACATTCAGAGGTGGCCACATTCTTTTAGCAGTTTGCAAAGTATTTCTCATGTTGCAGAAACTAGGGCTGCACAATTAATCTCAATTGTATCCAAATCGTAATATGGACTAGTGCAATATCCAAATCGCAAAAATCACACTATAATCATTGACATTTTTTTTAAATGAGTGATACAAAAATGATCATTCCCTCCAATATCATGAATCGTAATTGCAATATCAGTCAAAATAATTGAAATTAGATATTTTCCTCATATCATGTTGCCCTAGCAGAAACCACTGAGAGTGAATTGTGTGTTTTGGATGATTTATACTGTCGTGATGTGTCCGTGTTTTTGTTCAAGTGCTGCCTGCTCCGATATCCCCAGCTGTCTGGAGCTCTGTGCCCCGCGGTTGCCTGGAAAAGTCAGCCGTGTTGGCAGAACAGAGGTCCCTGGAGAACAATAACCTATTTTCTAGTTTCATAAAACATACCCAAATTCACAAATATGTAGAATATTACTACAGACATTCCTGTTTTTACATTGAAACTTCTGCTGTTGCTTTTTAGAAGCTGACAAATTTGAGTATCCAAAGGAGTGGCTGTACAATGTTGGATGGTTTCATTTCTTAATATCAATAAAAGTCCCCTGTTAATTTGTTATTTAAAAGCTTATGAAGCAGCAAAATGTTGGGTCTTCATCAACAGTAACTTAACACTACTCCTATAAGTGACCATGAAACAAAACAAAAAAACATAAAATAAAATAAAGCAGATATAGAAACTAAACTTCAAACAACAGAGATTCAATTAGAAGCTACTAAAGAACGACGAGTTTAACACAGACAAAAAAAAAAACAACCTCTTTCTCTGCTGCACGACCGATCTTATTTTTAGGTTCAGAAAATGTAAATGTTACACACATAACTCTACCTCGCAGAACACACAGACTGACTGTAGCCTGCGCTATTTTTATGACATTTCTAAATTGATGTGAGAGTAACAACTGACATTTACACACACGCTCACACACAGCCAGCCTGTATACAAACGGAAATATATTGGTGTTTTTTTGCATATAGAGCGGGGAAGTAAGATCTGATCACAAGTGGTCACTCAAGACGCACGTGGAGACACATTCTACTGCCAGGAGTGAACTAACGTACCTAAGGCTGTCCACTTGTGATCGGATCACTTAGGACGGATTTTAAAACTAGGTGGAACCTAGATTAATGTGTCCTGGTTTGTTTTTACTGTATCAGGATAGTGCTTGTTTGTTTCTCAGGGTTGATTAGCAGAGCCTTGCCCAGAGAAGGTCTACATGGAGATTCTAAGGAAAGACCATTGATCACAGGATCCATCATGCAAGGTAGCTAATTGTAAAGCTTGACACATTCCCATAAATCATCCACTGTTACTAGTAGCATCAAATAATGAGAAAAGGCTGAAATACTTTTCAAATCTTCCCAGGAACACCTAGAACCGCCGCAGAGACTTATGAAGATGCCATGAAATATGGAAAACAGATAAAGCTAGAAAGCCCACCAATCCGCTCCTTTGAAGGGGGTATTGGCAAGGGCAAGCCCTATGAGGGAGTCAATACTATCAAAGAGATGGGACGCTCCATTCATGAAATCCCCAGACAAGATCAGTCTGGCCAGGACATCTGCAAGACCCCTGAACTGTCAGACAGGAGGGTAATTGAGGGCATGTCTCAGGTAAGACACTTTGACTTTTGAAGGGCAGTCCAGAATTATTTTGTGAACAGCATTTACTACTGCCATCCTTTTAGATCTGTTCAGTGAACAAATTGCCAAATAATTTCTTTTACGTAGGGGGTTTATTTAACCTTATACCTTTTTCATATTGAATATGCTGAATCAACAAATATACATAGTGGACCAATTATATTGGTGATGAATTGATGACTGACCTGTTGTTGTTGTTGTTGCTGCTGCTGCTTTCATTTACTAGATTCACCCTCTCAACCAGTCTACTATCAAGCACAATGTCAAGTCCCTCATCACCAGTCCGTCTAAGCATCCCCACAGCATGCCTCAGCTCGAGGCCATGGAACGAGCCAAATACGAGGAGAGCAAGGCAGTACGCCACACTGTGGTCAACTCCACCGCCTCTGTCCTGCGCTCCACACACCAGGAGGCCGGCAAATCCCAGCTTAGCCCAAGCATGTATGAGGACGCCAACGCTCGCAGGACCCCTGTTAACTACAGCACCAATCCCGTTTCCAGAGGATCACCCATGTTGGGACGTACACCAGAGGGTATTTTCCGTAACTTTTTTTATTCACAAACTATGGAACTTCAGGTTCTCAGCCATTCATTACTTGTCGAATGATATAAATACAACAATTATAGAGTTAGACAAAATTTTATTAGATTTTTTTTTTTCTTGCTAAACCAGGTCATCTTATTTGCTAGAATAAGCATATTCAAAGTAATACCTAATGTGCACCGTGCTGAGGGCATGTGACAAACTTTTATTCCTGATTTTGTTTTCTGTGACAGAAATACTGTCATGAGATGATATTAAGTTAACCAAGCATGAACTTATTAGATGAGCCATGTGTGTTTCTCTCTCCTACAAAGGTGTTGTGAGCTCTGCGAAATCTGCTGCACATGAAAGAAAGAGTGCCATGACCCCGACACAGAGGGACAGCGTCCCAGCCAAGTCCCCAGTGTTGGGTGGTGACCCTGTAGCCTCTCACAGCCCTTTTGACCCCCACCACCGGCCTGTTGGTCCTGGGGAAGTTTACAGAGCCCACCTGCCTCCACATCTCGACCCCACCATGGCCTTTCACAGAGTGCTGGATCCTGGTAAAGTGTTCAAATCCTTTCCACTGTTTCCAACGTAACTACAAACAGAACAATAATGGCCTTGATTCTGAGTAAATTGACAAAAGCAACTCAGGCCCTCTAATTCATAGGCACTACATGGCCAGGATCTCTTTCAGCTATTGACGTCAGTAGTTGCGATCAGTATCTGTGAGCCGTCTGTTCATATGTTTTGTTTTGTTTTTTTCTCCTGTCGTCTGCTACAGCATTCATGTTCCCCAGGCAGCCATCTCCAACCGGCTACCACAACACCTACCAGCTGTACACCATGGAGAACACGCGGCAGACAATCCTCAACGATTATATCACTTCCCAGCAGATGCAAGTCATCCGACCTGACATGGCCCGAGGGTTGTCACCACGGGAACAGCCCGTCGCTATGCCTTACGCAGCCGGAGCTCGAGGTATGGACCTTCACCAGCTGACCCTCTCTCACCTGCCACAGCAGGCAGGGGAGAGGCTGTGGGCAGGAGGGGCTGTAGTATGCAGACTATGCGCTTGTGAAGTAGTGGCTACCTTTTCCAGACACCCAGAAGCAAATGACCTAGTCAAATTTAGCTGATTTGCTCTTAATATTGGGGCTGCAACTGCTTGGGCTACTACTCAATTTATCAATTGGGTACGGTCATCCAAATCTCCATTTGCTGAGTGGTTGCCTCTTACAAGTTGACCACTATTCCACTCCCTTTGCAGCCCTGTTGCTTACTGGTCAATCTGTATTTGTGAGCACTGCCAGATGAAGGTGATGGGTTACAGCTAAATGTATACGGTGTTCATACATTCAGAAATTGATGGATCAGTTCTTGTTGTTCACCGTTGGCCCTTTGCTTCTGTCTGTAAAAGGGATTATTGATCTAGCCCAGATGCCTCCAACTATCCTGTTGCCTCACCCTGGGGGAACAGGTACTCCCACTTTGGAACGCATCGCCTACCTCCCTGGAGCTCAGCCCCCTTTCCCTCTTAGGGCTTTCAACCCAACCTCCATATCGCCAGGTGAGGACCCCTCCCTTTCCCATCCCTACACGTGTTCCCTTATCTTCCCTGCCACGATCTTCATTTTCCCTCACACCTCTGAAAGCGTGCATCCTTGCGCTGGCCTGAGGGGTCAAAGGTCAGTTCTGCTTGTCCAGTGACGGATCAAGTTGAGTCTTACTGCAATCACACTGGGAGGGATTTCTCACAAAATTCTCTGACTATTGCAAGGCAATAGAGTGATTTCCTTTTTTACCTTAAGAAATTGTGCTCCTCAGTAGATCATTCTTAAGCCGCCTACACATGATCAGGGGTAAAAACGCAAGGTAGGGCGCAGATCATAGTGCAGACACTTATAGGTATACATCATCATCGCTTCTGGCCACCTCTTTATCTCATTGGTTTCGTCTTGAAAGATAAGCAGGCAACAGGGTCAAGGTTGAAATAATTTGAAACTTTGAGCTCAGCGCTCGGTGGAAATTTTGAGCGGTGCGCCACGCCAAAGGGTAGCATTCGTCTGGGTTGTCTCCACCGCCCTCCCCATAGGAAAACAATGGCACAGCCAGCGCAGAGCGGTTTTACCGTGGATCATGTGTAGGCAGCTTTAGGGGCACAAAAAAAATCTATGTTTGAATTAAATTGTTTATTACCTGTTCATCTTTGAATGGTCCAGTTTGTTTTTGTGACTGCAGTTGATTCTCTGTAATGTCTTATTATATAAACTCAACACTGTTGTAATACAGTGGTGCTCATAAGTTTATGAACCCATGCTAAAATTGACTAAAAAAAGGAATAATCTTTTAAAAATTGATCTCAATGCCTTAATTAAAAGAATTAGGAAAAATCCAACCTTTAAGGACACCAATTTGTTTTGTGAATGAATAATGTATCGTAAATAAATAAATGTTCTTCCTTAAAATACAGGGGGCATAAGTATTCACACCCCTATGTTAAATTCCCATAGAGGCAGGCTTTTTTAAAGGCCAGTTATTTCATGGATCCAGGATACTATGCATCCTGATAAAGTTCCCTTGGCCTTTGGAATTAAAATAGCCCCACATCATCACATACCATTCACCATACCTAGAGATTGGCATGGGGTACTTTCCATAAAATCATCTCCCAATGCAAATCAAATCAGCTATTAGGCTAACTGAAATAAAACCAAAGGTTGGATTTTTCCTAATTTTTTTTTAATTAAGGCATTAAGATAAAAAATTGTATTCCTCTTTTTAGTCAACTTTAGCATGGGTTCATAAACATATGAGCACCACTGTATATAGACTCAAATTCACCAAAGTAAGCCTTAAAAAAATCTTAGAGGCATTGAAAATGGTGTTGAGCTCAGTCCAAGCGACAAGTGATATATGGGTATACTTTTTCATTTTCATTTTGGAATGCAAAGTAATGGTTGTTTCACTCAAATTAAGTCCAAAAACGTTTTAAGTGTATATGCAACTAAAGCTGCACCTTAATGAACCCTGTTGCACTCATGTTTTTTTTCTGAAATGGTAAATATTGTAATATTCCTTTCTGAGACAGAACATCACCATGATTGTGATATGATAGATTCAGAACTTATCTGCAAGGCCATTTGTTTCAGATTTCTAAAGGAAGCCTGATCCATCCTGCCGAGACCCTGTGTGTAGTATACGTGAATTAAGTGTGTGTGTCTGTGTGTCTGTGTGTGTGTGTGTGTGTTTTGTCCTCAGGCCACCAAGCCCACCTTGCTGCTGCAGCCGCTGCCAGTGTGGAGAGGGAACGGGAGCAGCAGGAGAAAGAGAGGGAAAGGGAGCAGCGGGAGAGGGACCGGGAGCGAGAAATGCGGGAGCGAGAAATGCGGGAGAGAACCAACGAATACATCCGCGGAGGTGAGTTGTTTTGTTGCTGTTTAAAAGTTATGAAAATCTCAAAATCATTATCTTTATATCCTGTTAATAAAGGAAATCTGTGTCAGTCCGCTCTACTGAGCAAGCATTTACCAATTCGTATGAGACTGGTGTCATTAGTCATCATCGGTTCCATACAAATCAGTGCTAAGACATAGAATTGCATAACACAAAATAAGTACCTGATAAATGTTCTCTCTTTTGCCCACCTACTCGCACATATCTTAGTCATTTTTTTTAAAGTAGTAGGGTAGTCCGTTATGTAGATAAATGTAAACACCAATAATATTAAACTAATTTGCTATTCGCTATAGAATGAGCATGGCAGCGTCAGATCGATTTTGAAACCTATTGTTACAATGTTTTGTGTTTGTGTGTGTGTATCAGGTGTAGCAGAGCAGCCAGGCCGACCAGGGAGTCGAGGTTATCTGCATTCCCCTTCTCCTTCGCTCAGGACACAGCAGGATGTAGTGGTGCAGCAGCAGCAGCAGCAGCAGCAGCAGCAGCAGCAGCGGCCTAGCATCTTCCAGGGCAAGAGTGTCATCACCTCTCTAATGTAAGTCTCAACAAATTCTAACTCTGCATTTACATAAGTGTGTGTGAGTGTGAGAGATATGTCTTCATTAAAAGTGTGGACAGTAGACTTGTCGGACAAACCACATGTCTTTTCCATCCATTCTGCCCATCCGTCAGGAAATATGGTTGATGCCTTCATCTTTTGATTTCCGCTTCAGGCCCCATTCAGCAGCAGCGACAGCAGCAGCACAGAGTAGCTCTCGCTACAGTACTGCAGCTGATGCTCTGGCTGCTCTGGTGGATGCTGCAGCCTCTGCCCCGCAGATGGACGTGGCCAAGGTGAAGGAAAACAAACATGAGCGGGATGACGACATGTCTACTTCGGCTGCAGCTCGGCGAGCAGCCAGCATCTCTGAACAGCAGGAGGCAGAAAGGCGGTCCATGCAGTCACCCTATGGTGCTATGTCTCTGCCAGGAGGTAAACCCCATCCAACTTATTCTGAGGGCCCTGGAGTCGGGGTTAAGGATAAGGGCCATCCGACCTCAAAGTCCCGTATCGAAGAGGAGCTTCGGACTCGTGGAAAGACGACTATCACAGCTGCTAACTTCATCGATGTCATCATCACACGGCAGATAGCCTCGGACAAAGACTCACGAGAGCGAGGCTCTCAGAGCTCTGACTCCTCCAGCAGCTGTGAGTGTGCGTGTTGGATGCATGTTGATCAGGAGATAGCTGATATTATTTCAACAGCTCATAAGTGCTCTGCAACACAGTGACATCACCAGTTAGTTAAGTGGTCTAGCACACATAGGAGTTAAACCTTAAATGTAATCTTTTGCTTAGAGTAGTGCATGACCAAACCTTAATATTGTGTCCTTTGCTTAGCATAAATAGTAACTCTTTCCATACTTGTTGCCCTGCAGTGTCATCCAGTCGATACGACAACACCGGTGGAGGAGCCATTGAGGTGATTAGTCCTGCTAGTTCACCAGTCCAACCACAACAGGACAAACCAGAGGAACAACAACAGGCAGCAGGTATGAACACACACACAGCTCAGTTTGAGCATATCATATTTGGAAAAAGTAGTATACTGAATAATTTTTTGATTTATTTAAAGATTTTGTGCCTCAGGTCAAAAGACTTGTACCAGATTTGGCTGTGAAGGCAAAATGTTGCTGCTTGGCAAGTGGAGTAAACATACCATAACTTAAATGACATAACCCACTGACCTTGTCATTTGAGACTGTCAGACACCATTCCTCTGCACCAGTTGCATCACGTGATTCCGCTTGAAGTTATTCCTGTCACCTGCAAACACATGTAGACCATTTGTTGGCATACAGTGTATTAGCTCCTCCCTGTCTTATCTCTCTGCACCTCACCCTGACTCAATGCTCTGTCCCTTGTCAACCTTCAGCAGCTGGCATGCGGGCCTACGACATAAGTCGTTACCGGCCATCAGGGGAGCCACCACAGCCCAGTCCCCAGCAGCCCCCTTCTTCCCAAATTGACAGCTACTCCCAGGTCCCCAAGACTCACCGGGTCATGACCTTGGCAGACCACATTTCGGTAAGAAATGCTAGAGAATCTAAAAAAAAGTAATGCTGCACATGCCAGATTTACCATGTACATCAAACCATTATACCTAACCAACCTGTTTTAATATGGTCACTCCCTGTCTTGCAGCATATCATAACCCAGGACTTCGCCCGGAATCAGGACCCTCCTCCTGTCTCCACCTCATCTTCGGCCACATTCCAGAGCGTGATGCCACCCGTGTCCTCTTCAGGGCGAGCCAAGGTGTCCAGCCGCTACAGTCCTGAGAATCAGGTTCAGGCCCCACACCACCAGAGATCCTCCAGCAGAGTTTCCCCAGAGAATGCCCCTGACAAGCCCAGAGCCAGGTACATGGACCAGCCAGTTAACCCCGCAGTAATCAGTCTCTGATCATCTGTTTAACATTTGTCTCTCTCTGCTCCCTGTCTAGGCCTGGGAAATCTCCAGAGCGAGGCGGCAGGCAGATGGAGAACTATGAACCCATCTCTCCACCACAGAGCTACCAAGGTGTGGACAAACAGGAGGTGGTTGGGCCTCCACCCCAGAGGCGAGAGGCTGACAACTCCGAGATCAGGTACGGGATCTCCGCAGTTTGGATGCATGATAGTTCATAGTTTTTAGCCCCACAAGCCAGTACATCTCTTAATCGCTTAAAATGGATTAAGAACCAATTTTTATATTTATATTGACATTGTAGGTATGTAGTAACTGACACAATTTAAAGGTTAGTTACAATAGAAGTTGATTACAATTAAATAAATAAAAATAATAATATTTTAGTAGTATTAGTAGTATAGTATTTATGTATTTAGATATAAATGTATTGTCAGCTGTAACAATGTAAATATTAAATAACCAATATTTCTACACTTGATCTACACATTGCTCAAGTTAGTTTTCTGTTAGCGCCCTGACATTTGATGACTGTATCAGTCTGTAAATCAATTGTATGGATGCCAGCAGGCAGAACCTCCCCCCCCTGTCAGCAGTTGTTTGACATCCCAGTGGGGTTGAAAGTGCCTTGTGCCAATAGTTTGTTGCCCCAGTTACCCCTATTTGCTATTTGACTTTTTACCCTTTGTCTGGATCAAGGACTGACTCACGGTCCCCGGGGAGTGTCAGCTATCTGCCTTCCTTCTTCACCAAGCTGGAGAACACCTCACCAATGGTGAAATCCAAGAAGCAGGAGATCTTTCGTAAGTTGAACTCCAACTCTGGTGCCGGTGATTCTGATGTTGGTAAGTGGGTCTTTTCTTATCCTCTTCCCTCAAACTAACATGCATGCATCAAATGATGGAGCAAGCTTTGTTAATATGTGTGCATGCCAGACATTTGTGAGTAATTAACTCCTCATGTCAGACATTAAGTTTTTTTCAACAGCTAAAAATTGTCTTGCAGGAAACGCACAACCAGGCACAGAGATTTTCAACTTGCCTGCTGTTACAAGCTCCAGTAAGTAGCAGGGAATCTCACTCAGACACTTCACGGTGCAATCTAGTTGATGTTTCATTTCTCATTGTATGTTTTGTTGTGTTGTGGATTGTAGGCAGCATCAACACCAGGAATCACTCGTTTAGTGACCCAGCCAGTAACCTGGGCCTGGAGGACATCATCCGCAAAGCCTTAATGGGCAACTTGGAGGAGAAACCGGAAGAGCACCAGGGAGGACTAGGGGCTCAGGGTGCCATCAACAACACAGCCTGCACAGGCAGCGAAACCCGCCAGGAGGCCAACCGGTCACCCAGTATGGGTAGGAACGAATTACATTTGCTAAATTACACATGTTCAGACAGGATCTTATGTTTAATACGTTGCTGATTTACAAATTCTGCCTGTTTTAATATACAGGAAAGCAGAAGCAGGGCAAAGCCAATAGCCGGAAATCCAAGTCACCTAACCTGGGTCAGGCCTACGCTGGAGGAGAGCGTCCCTCCTCAGTGTCCTCCGTCCACTCCGAGGGAGATTATCACAGACAAGCCCAAGCCCAGCCCCAATGGAGCTGGGACGACCGACCCTCATCCACAGGTGAGCTGTCCAGCACTACAAGTGTCTACAAAATGAGTCTCCTGGTAAAATCGTAGAAAGAAATACCTGGAATCTAAAAAAGAAAACAATAACTTTCTCTTATCCTTCTCTGCCCAGGATCCATGCAGTTCCCTTACAACCCGCTGACCATGCGCATACTGAGCAGCACGCCACCCACCTCCATAGCTTCCCCCTCCATACAGAGTCAGCAACAGAAGCAGCAGCAGCAGCAGCAGCAGCAGCAGCAGCCGCCTCCAGCTGGAGCCCAGGTGGCCCAGCAGCGCGTGTGGCAGTCTCTGCTGTCAGAGCAATACGAGACCCTGTCTGACAGCGACGACTGAGCCCTGCTTGCTACAGCCCCAATAACCTTAATAGAGGCCTGCGCTAAGGCGTTTCTTTTCACCCCCCTCTCCCAGAACTATCCTCGCTTACTGGCGAGTGTGACAAGTAGATGGGGTGTTGTCCTTTTTCTTTTTGGTGCTATGGCGCCCCCTGGCTGTTAGCTAAGAGTACAAGCAGCAGCCTGTGACAGGCAGGGCTCTCCAGAACAAGACTGGCTTTGGTCTGGAAGCACTCACCCAGCCTGTTGGGGAAATCGACTGAGGGGACGACATGAGCTATATTAAAGATGAAGAACTTAATATGTAAAAAGAAACAACATAAGAGACTATTTCTGAATTTTTTTTGATTTCTGTAAAGATATACCTTGTCTTTAAGAGAATCATTGTATGTAAATAGAGTAACCTTTTGCAGTGTTTTTCTTAACTTGATTGTTTCTTATTTTAATGTCGCTTTTAAATTGATCCACTTTAAATGGGAAGAGTAGGGGTGTAATCTTTAGTATCACAGTTGGTCTCTCCCAGTCCATCCCCCACCCCACGTGACCTGACACCCACTCTAATATTTTTACCATAGTGACGCTGAGAGAGACTGAACCTTTGGTTTGTACTTGACCATGAGTGGAGCGCAGAGGTTGTGCCACCCTGCGCCATCCACCAAGCACCACCAGAGCCTGAATATCGTGGACATTCGAGGATGAAACGGAACATTTAAACAGCAATGATAGTTGATGCTTGTCTTCACCACATAGTGGAGCTGATGCATGCATTGTAACTAACAGATGGTAGGGGTAACATCTCACCCCGTTCAAGACAGAAAAATGTCTTCAAAAGAAGTTGAGAACACTGGTGTTATAGCAGAACGGTGAAAAGTCTGATATAAGCTTAATTTTGCCAGAAAAGATATCCTATGACTACTCCTGGACCCCGTCTAAACGATGAAAGTGAGCCAATGTTTTTTTGCTTTTTTTTTCAATAGCTGACCATGGTGTGTCACATGTAGCTTCTCTCTCTGCAGTTTCCAACCTGTTAAGAATGATCTGCTCTGCAATGTTGTCATGGTAAAAAATAGTATGTCAGGTTTTGCCATGCCTTGTGACTTGAGAAAGAAGGCAGCTTTAACTAATTTTCTCAGAGATATACATTGGTGTTTGATGTTTGTATTTGTTTCTGTAGTCCCTCTTTTTTTTTTGATACTGTCCTGACAATAATCTGAACTCTGTAAATTGTCTTTCCATTACACAAAAAGACAAAACTAACCAAACAAAGAATGGTCTGCACCATTGTTGCACTTTTTTGCTTTGTAGCTTTTGACAAAAAAAAAAGCATACTACCTGCTGTGTAACTTATTCAACCTCCAGCAGAGGAGTATACTAAAATGTGCTTTAACGTTTTCCCACCACTCACAGAAATCTGGATGTTTTGACTTCCTGTCCTTTCTTGTAGCTGGTACATGATTCTGTAGTGTGAGGCTTGCGTCACAGTTACAGTTTTAAGTGTATGGTACCGTTAAATGTTTAGGAGTTTGCTGTCATGGTGAGTCAAAACCGTGACCACTTAATCTCTGCTTTCATTGTGTCAATCAACAGGCATAAAGCTTTGAATATTAATTATTATAGGTCAACTTCATAAATGGCAGTAATGTTCCTTTGCAAGTATGTGAAAAATACAATATTTTGGCTGTTTTAGCTTTCACTTTGCTCAGTTAACACATCCATTCTGCAATGTTAAACTTGATATTTCCTTTCCTCCCTTTATTTTGATTTTGAATAATTTGTCATAGCACATGTTCAGATTTTTATTTTATGTCAATTTCAACATCTTCGTTATTCATCCTGTTTAGATGGGATGTTATGTGTTTACAAAGGCAATGACAAAAAAAAGTTTACAAACTTGAATCTTAAAGAAATCCGACATGAAGCCGAAAAAGAATTGGAGCATCTTTTCAGCTCTCTATCAAACGCGCAGTAGTGACTTTTTTTTTTTTTTTTTTGTCTTTTTGAAATTGAGACTTGAAAACCCGTGTATCCTATGATGTTGAAATGCAATGTTTGTATCGCACAATGTCTCTTAGTAGGCTATTACAAGAGTTCAGACCAATCAAATAAAGTGGATCAGTTCTCCACCACTGAAAAATGTGTAGGTTCTTTAGAGGCATACCCTCTATTTAATTGACTCCTTTGATTTTCTTCTTGTAGACTGGTCATAATTGTCATCGACTGAGGTGTACCAACATTCTTAAGGTTTATTTGTATTTGTGAATTGATGCAATATAAAATTGACAACCTTATGGTTTCAGCAATTGCAACTTGCAAAATAAATCTCACACATTAGGTGCTTTCCGACTGGATAGTACTTGTACTTTTTAGAGGAAAAGTACACTTCTAAGCAGTTCTAAGAACTACTCTTCCCCCAAAATCTTTTTTTTTTCATTTGCATTCCCACTGGCCAAGTGGCCATAGGGACTGGTAGGAGGGGTAAGGGAGTGACGCAAGCACGGCAACGGTCTTTGCCGGTGAGCCGCAGGACACGCTTGTGGAGTTTAACTCCGAAAAGACAGTTAACCACAGGTTCCCGTTAATGTTATGATGGACATGTGTTGTGATATTTAAACAAATGAACCGTCAACGGCGAAATGAAAGCCTCTTATTTACGAGAGCGGTCTGAGAGACCTCCAGCTTACAGTGAGGTGTCTGAGCATGACTGGCCGAGCGACGAGCTAGAAGCCGGGGCAGGCACTTGCTGGCTGTCGCCTCACTTCATGGAGCTTCTGAACTCCGAAAACTTTGAAGCAAATTGTCAATTCGGCATAAATTTTCGCAAGACTGCCTATATTCGAAATCTAAACAGTTCATTTCTCGCCTAAAACGTTGTCTGAGGTGAATTTAATGATGAATAAGATGGTGAAAATTGTTAAAAATGTCCCATTGTTGCTCTCTGCAAGTTTCCGAGTTGGCAGTGGGCGTGACTTATAAGTTCGACAAATCAAGTACACCTAGGGAAAGGGAAAAGACCCTGCTCTAAAGTAGGAGCTAAAAAAAGTACGCTACTGAGGCCAGAGGAACTTAAAACCCAATTTTTTCCTGTCTGAACACGACGAAAAAAGTGTTCTAGGAACGTTTAGTTCTAAGAACTGCAAAAACCCCTCCGGTCGGAAAGCCCCTATTGGAGCCCCTTGTGGCGCAGATAAATGGTTAATCTAAAATACAGGTTTTGCTGCATCCCCATTTCAGGTTAACCTTTCAAGCCATACCTTGAAGCCATGGGAAATCAGCTGTTGAGGCACATGGCTCTATGTGCTAAATGGAGATGGTGATTATTTTCTTAACTCATGCTGTTCATGATGGGTTAAAGAGGCTTTTTGTCTGAGACTGACTGTCATAGTGCAAGACAATGCACAAAAGTAGACCTTTCTCACAGCAGATATCTTTTCCTTTCCATTTAGGTGAGCCAGTGCCAGGCCTCTGATATAGGTCTGTTTCACAGCAGACATTTTGACATATAGCATTAAAAGCAAACTATTATTAACTATTATTAATAACATTAATTATGATTTCTGTTCCATGTAAGTGTTGCAGTAAGCCCTATCAGTGACCCAGCATGTTCAGTACCAATCCCCGGTATAGGCCCAACTAAGTCAACAAATCAATCTAGTCTGCTTTTGCTGCTATGATATATCAAAAAGTCTTTTGTGAAATAAAAGGCTGTTGTGCATGCTAGCTACAGTACGCCAATGCCCCTGTGAAAAGACCTAGTTCCGGTGATCTCATGTCTCCTGACAACAACTTATACTGCTTTATCACTGCAACGGACTATGAGATGAGTCAATACCAGATATACAGCAAGAATTGGTCTTGACAGGTTGTTGTTTTTTAGCTAATGTCTAAGCAATTACTTGTTGTTTAGCAATTACCTCATAATGAAAAAAATAATTGGAGAGTCACAAAACTGGTGCTTTATAGGGCAACACAAGTGAATCCAAATAGTATGACAAAGTAGGCTTATAGCTTGGCATAAACATACATGTCAGTTGTCTAGTGGCACATTAGCTTTTCCGAAAATAGCATGAATATACATCTGTCTGGGGCTTGCTTGTCTTTAACATACAAAGACTATTTAACTTAAATGTATTATTGAAAATTAATACATTTAAGAGATACATGTATTAAGCATAGGTATAAAGCAATGTACAGTGCTTTAGGTACATGTCAAACGTGTCTCAAGGTATGCCACTCTTCTAAAAGTGCCTCTGTGGTAGCAGGAACATTAAAATAATGACTACTCCACCTCATTAGTTTGCAAATCTTAAAAAGTCAGGGGTCTCCTAGTGTAAATACGACGCTTGAGCAATTACTGCGCTTGAGTTATGTTCCTCATGTTAGGTTTTTTATTTTGGAAGGAAATCTAACGGTCGAGCCGGAAGTCGTAATATTTTGGTTGCGCCTTATTGGCTACAGGAGCCGTTGACTTCCTGAAACAAAACGTTCTGAAGATCTTATAATACGTCCATGCTGAAAATGCGTTCATTTTTACCTGCAGTGGCCGAACAGCTTTTCCGAGATATTAAAAAAACATACCAGGAAACGTCCCAAAGTAAGACGAGGGTGGTAAATGGAGATATATGTGATAGTTGACCCCTGAACAGTTTTAATGGGAAAATAGCTGTAGCATTACTAGCTAACTAACGTGAATGTAGCAGAATGTGACAAACGCGCTTGACTTTCTGTGCAAACTTAATGTTAACTTATCCTTTGTTAGGAATGAATAGTTTACTTTCCAATAATTAAAACGTAGCTGTCGTTACTACACTTTACAGTTAAGTTAGTGCATCATTTGGTACATTTTTGACCTAATGTTCCAGCGTTTTACAACGATGTAGTTTAATATTTGGGCTGTAGGAGGCGCTGTTGTGTAACACATTTCTACCTCTTTTCTGTTAGCACTGGGCAGCACACCTATTGCTTCATGCACTGATAGGCTGAATAGACCTTTTTCACAGCAGACATTTTGCAGGAAATGTACAGGCGTAATTAATAACATCAGTAATGGCTATTCCATTTTGATGTTAACTTCCAGGGTCCTGGTATAGTTTTTTTTCACAGCAGATTTCTTTTTTTTGCTTGTCATAGTTGGATAATCTCTGTGGTACTAATAATAAACAATAGTTCTGTTCATGTGTCCCAGTAAGGCATGTACCCAGTGATGTAGTCTACGTGATACGCAGGTATATGCAGTATACCCGCTAAGAAAGCTCCAGGATTTCCATATACACACTTAAAAATCCCCAATGACACGTAACAACATACTTTGCATTGTAATTTTGATATATTTTGAATTGTCATCTGTGTTTTTCTTCTTTACATAGGCTGAATAAAGGTATTTTCACCGTAAATTGGTGCATAAAAATTTATCCGAATACAGGAAATGAAGTCGTTGATGCTCAAAACTTCCCTGGGGGAGGACACCCAGATTGATGGAATTCGGCCATCATAGATTTTATTATTTACACCTATGCTGGGAAAAAGGCCTATTGTGCATACTGGCTCACTGGGACACTCAAATAGAACTGAGCCATCATTTATGTTGTTAGTTGGTAGTATTATACACAACATGTCCAAAATGATGAGACTGACATAATTCACATGTCACACACATTACAGTTCTTTACATTTGTTACATATTACAGTTGTCCCTGATCAGTTTTTGTCTGACATTACATAAAATATGGGAATGTTATGCCACAATGTTATGTATATTGTCCATAAAGGATTATTCCTGTCAAGCCCTAAATCCCAATTTTGCTTAGTATGCCTCGATGGACTTTTATTACTATTAGGCAGCGGTTGTGGGTTTCCTGTACTTGGCCATTTTTTAGACAACCAAACCAAAGAGCACAGAAGCTTTGGCTTCGAGAAGAGCTGGTTTAATTTGTATATTGAAGTCATGTCTAGGGACTTAACAGTACTGCAGGTTTGAGTAGTTGACACAGAACCATTCCAAGGCCATTTTAGCAGATCAACACAAAGTAAAGTGGTTGCTGCTCTGTGTTACATTTTGGATTCATGTCTTCTAAACAGATTCAAGATACATTCCATCACTCTTTAATCTGTGGAATTGATTTTTTGTAACATTTGAACATGTTTTTCTTTTTTGCAGTTCCTGATGACCTGCTTATTGCGTAAGTATCAATCTTATTATTCCCCTTATTAACCAGGGTTTTTCCTGCATAGAGAAAGTTTTTGCTGGGGCATAGTTTGGCTATCCATCAATGCAGTTATCATCCCTGTCTGAGTTATGATCTAAGTAAAAAGGCCTGCACACGGCTGAATCTGAGTGGGTGTAAAGTGTAGTGTTTTTTACTGTCTGGATTTGCCAAAGTGATGTAGCACTGAGACACAGTGGCATGATGCTGCTTTGTGTTTTTACTGAAGCGTTTCCAGACATCGTGGTTTAACTTACTGTAGTTCAACACAACCACATCCTGTCTATGTATCTTCATTATACTCTGTGGTAATTCACACTCATCATTTAATATTTATTTCCTGGTGTCTCATCTCTGACTCATAGGATTATCATTTTTTTAAACTAAAAAATTGGGTGATTCAAGTTTACATTAGAAGAGTTTTGTCTGATGTAATGCATTACAGGGTCACTGTTTATTGCATTGAACATCAATATGATAATTGTACATTGTGTTTTGCATCCTTTTGTCATATCATGATATATATAGTCAAATAATATTCTTAGTATATATGTTTAGATTTTAAACCAGTCATAGTGTGGTCTACACTGAGTTTAAGTGAAGGATAAAATACTTTTACACTGGTACAAAATAGCTATATCTTGGATTATTACACCTATTTTTGTTTGGTAGGGTATTTTCCAGTGGGTGCATGACATTCACATTGATTCACAGATATTTCAAGCACAGCTACAAACTAAATAATAATATTTGCCATCAGAAGCATGAACTTAAAACGTAAGGTTTTTGTAGTAGCCCCCTAAAATAAAAGAGCAAGAGCTTCACTCTAGGTTCACAATTCATACAGGAAGGAAGTCGGAGGCAGATATGCTGGTTCCTATATCAGCACTAGCCCCAAAACTCCACAGCTCACAGAGGACTGATGAAACATGTTTATTTATTGAGAAGCTCCACCATAGGCACACGCTCACTCACACACATACACACACACACACACACACACACACACACACACACACACACACACACACACACACACACACACACACACACACACACACACACTTGAGTACAAAAGTACAAAACATGTTCTGGATGTGTGTACAGTCACCCCCCTCTGGCAGGAGGCTGAGGTCCATCAGGACCAAAACCACACGCCACAAGAACAGTTTTTTCCCCTCCGCCACTAGCCTTACCAACAATGCCCGTAACCCACCCTGACTCTCTCCACACTCCACCTCCACCTCTGGCTCTACATGCCACTGTACTTACTATGCTGTGCTGCTCTTTTTATTTTATATTTATTTTTAATTAATACTGTGTAAATATGTTTATACTTATATTGTTATATTCTGGTGATTGATTCTCTTAGCCCTCTTGTATTTAGAGATTGTGTAACGCGCACCTACAGCACCAAAACAAATTCCTTGTATGTGTAAAAAACGTACTTGGCAATAAAGCTATTCTGATTCTGTACTTCTCTTACCCGCCTCTAACGTTTTCCTCCTCGTGTCTTTCAGGTTGAAGTTTGTCTTTGGCCCTTGTGCGCTGCAGGCTTTGGACCTTGTTGACCAGCATTCAGTCACCTGTCTGTTATCTCCTAGCGGACGCAAAGCATTCCAGGTCTGTCATACTTCTGTCAACTCTAAGCCTTTGCAAACAGTAGCCCTACTTGCACAGTTTATATACTACAAATTAATAGTTTGCATTCTAACATTAAATCATTACCACAATATCTACATTCTCCCACAGCAAAACAATTTCCAACTAGTAAAAGCTACATAATTAGGGTCCTGGCAAACCACGCAAATCTGCAAGCTTATGTTTCATTTACTCTGGCAGATACGTCTGGCCCCCCTAACATTAAAACAGATTCCCAGCCGAAACTCAAAACAAACAAAAACTAGGCGGTGCTGATCAAATATGAATGCGATGCCAGGCTAGGGCACTGTAGTTTTATCTCTAAAGATACTTTGATCTCCTGCCTCAAAAATCCACTCAATCAGCTGATCTTTTATGAGGCAAAACATTTTAGATCACTGTTCAGTGCCACAATAGCCTTTGTTGGAGAATTTTCTTCTAGTTCTCTTGAAAAATTACAATCAATGTCAATGTAAAGAATCAGATGT
This sequence comes from Sander vitreus, assembly GCF_031162955.1. NCBI lineage: Eukaryota > Metazoa > Chordata > Actinopteri > Perciformes > Percidae > Sander > Sander vitreus. The sequence continues at coordinate 22,468,551 of NC_135867.1, forward strand.
CTTTACTTAAGACCCAGACATGGTGTTCCCTCAAGGGACTCTCAGAGTACCTTATATATTATCAGGTAAACAATAGGACAGCAGTTGCTGATCTCATGACCTCATGAAGGTTGATTCAATCAGTCATTCGTTCATTATGTGTTCTCCTGTGCCCAGTACCTTCCTTTCTTCTTTCCCCAGTATAGCCCTTTAATGTTGACTTTCAGTTATAATTTAATGAATCCTTTTCATCCCTTGGCACATCCATTAGTCAAGTCCCAGCATGGCTCACACAAAAGCACACTACACTATTGTGTGTTAATTGAATGCCAAGCTAAGCTTGATGTGTGACATTTTATAACTGTATAATAGAGGCACTGAGAGGAGATACTCAAAGGAACTCGCTAAAATCACAATAAAATGTGTTACCTAACTTGCTCAGGTTTTCTGTTTAATATTTTGTTAATAATTCTCTTTTATAATATATCCTCTCATTACAAACATATCACTACACTGTAGTTACATAATAGAGTGGGCACCATGATTGAGTTCTTAAAACATAAAGCATATTTTAAAAAGCCCTGTACAAATACAGAATACTACCAAATTGAAGAAATGCTATTACTCCATACTCTAAGAACTGACCTGAGTCATCCTGTCCTCAAAGTTAAAAGGAAATCTCAGTAGGATGCAGAATGACTTGTGATGGGAGAAACAAGGCAGCCCACTAAGGTTGTGGTCATTGTGAGCACACATTTCCTGTAAACTCCTTCAGGCCCCTGCAAAAACAGTTTTATGAAAGGAACCGTAAAGTACAATGCAGCTAAATAAAGACATAGATTCTGTTCTGCTGGGACACTTTCAACTCAATTGTTGGTGTCTTAACTGTTTCACTTATTGTCCCTCAAAGCTGTCTGACATTATATGGTCAAGCAGTATTGGAAATGATTCATGTAATAGTCGATTTTTATTCTGTTCTTTTCTGGAAAATACCTTTCCCCCCTAAATTTCATCCCGTTAAACTTGATACATGTGTCCGCTTTCCAAAATATGTTTAGCACTTTGGAATGTTTAGATTTTGAATATTGAGGTCTGTGAATCCAAAAATGTCTTATTTGTACTAACTCAGTCTGTCATAGAGCGCAAATGAAAAACAAATCTGCAATTATTACATCTCATACATGAGGATTTGCTTCTTGTCTTCGTCATATGTGATGATAAATGATATATTTTTTGTTTTTTTTGCAGTTGAATGTCACTTTGGCCTCTTAGAAGTTGTGATGGGCTTTTTTCTCTACTTTTTAAAAATATTTCATAGACTTAACGAATAATCAATTCATTGTGAAACTAATTGGCTGATGAATCAATAATGATAATTGTTAGTTGCAGCCCTAGTCTGGCATTATTTTGTAAGTTCACAACATCTGGCCGACTCTGTTTAGTGGAGGTGACATGTCTCTTGCTTGGACTGTTTGTCTGAACCTGTTGGAAGGTCTCACTGCTTGGCTTTATGCTCCACTATTTACATGCTGCTCTGAAACACTTTTCATCACATCACTCACATCATGTGATAGATGCAGGCTGCCACTCACACACTTACTTACTTTACTTAGGCCTGTTACTCCGAGAAGGAGCATAGGCCACTGACAATATTTCTCCACCTCGTCCTGTTCTGTGCCAACTTCTCCAGATCTTGCCATCTGTAGCCAGCTCTTTCCATCTCAGCTGTGACACTCCTCCTCCAGGTGTTTCTCGGTCTCCCTCTTCCACGTTTTCCCTGTGGGTTCCACTGCAGGGCTTGGCGTGTGATGGAATTCTTCGGTTTTCCGCAATGTGTGCCCAATCCATCCCCATTTTCGTTTCTTTATTTCCACTTCTATCGCAGGCTGCTTTGCTCTTCCCCACAGCTCTTCGTTCTTTATTTTATCAGGCCATCTGATGTTAAGAATACGTCTGAGGCAGTGGTTGGTGAAGATTTGTAACTTGTTCAGGAGGTTCTTTGTTGTTTTCCACGTCTCAGATCCGTAGAGGCGTATGGTTTTTATGCGTGTGAGTGTGATGTTACGTGCTCTCCATATGGCCCCCATCATGCCAAATGCATCTCTTGCCTTGCCTATTCTCCTCTTTACATCTCCTTCTGATCCGCCATCACTCGCTACCTCACTTCCCAGGTAACTGGAATAGGCCACTCACACACAGCTCAAAAGTTTTGGTAAAATGTTTATTCGCTTTCTTACCAAGACTTAGATGTGAAGAATGATGCCACGCTCATATCATGAAACTGTCTGTCTGAAGTCACTAATAAACACATTCAATCTTTATTGTTTGGTCTGACAAAATTAGAGTGTATAAACGACAAGTTACAAGTTAGATTTTGTTAGCTTCAAACAGAGCTAAGCTAGCTGTTTCTCCCCATTTCCAGTCTTTATGCTAAGCTAAAATAGCTGCTGGCTTCATATTTACTGTAAAGACATTAAAGTGCTATTGATCTTCTCATCTCAAAGCGATTAGGGGCTGTCTTTTCCAAATTGTGAAAATACTTATTTCAGTGAAACCCTGCAGCAGATCACTGTTCACCCAGTCTATCAAATGTATGAGATGTAACAGAACATTGCTTTAAATAATCCAGAATATTTCAGTAACTTGTTGTTTTCAAAGGCAAACCTACATATGATGGAGTATTTTATGGATAGCTTTAAGTAATTGTGTTGATTTTTACCTGTCAAGCTACTCAGATTTGTCCAAGTTTACTTTTCCATTGACCTGCAGGTACAGACCTCTCTTTTGGCAATAGTGGGCTTACCGGACATCATGTAGTAATGCACACAATTTCAATCAATCACTCTATGTTCTTCTTTCTTTTTGTCATACATCTTAGAAGACTTTTTTGTGGCATTAGCAGTAGTGAGTGTGGCTCCTGTGATCTTGGCAGGTCTGTTTTATGTTTTAACTGTTAGCGATGCATTAAGTGAGACTTTAGTTTACACAGTGTCTGTGCGAATGCTGTCTCAAAGCCATGCTACAAATATTTAGCTTACCCTGCTCTCTGACTCTTCATTTGTTCTCGACAGTGAGCACTTCAGTAAGCAGCTGTTGGAAACAAAACAAGCTCTACCCATCTAAATATCTGGAATCAAAACATGGCATGGCATTAAGATATAATTCAAGTTCCAGCGAAATGTAATCACAGCTGGTCTCAAAGTCGGAGGAAAGGAGTTGAAGATGCCACTGAGGATCCGGCTGTATGTTTCCCCTCAGGGTAGACTATATTTGGGCAGCATGTGACAGCACTGTGAGTTAGAAGAACGCTGTTAAACCTCTGAGAGTGAAAGCAGTGACGACATTTTGAGGAGCAGTGGCTTATTTAAGAATAGAGCCCCACTGCAATTAGTCTCCCACTTCTCAAGACTCCAAGCATTTCCTGTGGGTCAAAGAGAGGATTAAAGAGCAGATTTCTCTTATCAAATCATAAAAAGTAATTTTAACAAAGCAGAAATCAGTTTTCTCAAATGGTTTCCAGAAAATTATCAGACCCATGTTTGAAATGAAACTTAGAAAACAGTTAGTGTTGAGTTTACTGAAAGCACCGTGACTTGCGTGCTAAGTCACGGTGCTTATTCACACTGTGTCATAGAGATGCTGAAGTAGTTGATAAATTAACAAAATCCTGTCATTTTTTTGTAATTTCCTGTTAATATGCCGTTTCCGTGGGACACAATCGAGTTTCTCATGTTGTCGAGGTTATTTGGTCTCCTTTTTCCTCCAACGGAATGAATAACTCATGAGAGCCTGACATTTACATGCTGGGATTTATTTTAACCTTATCTCATTCTTAACGTTCAGTGACCTTTTTAATAGGCGACGGTGTACCGCAGCCTGTTGGGAAACAGAAGTAATGAGTTGTGTATTCTCAACAGTATGACCACGAACACTTGGGTGGATAGAAGTGTTCTTCTTTTACGCAACAAGATTTTGAGGTTGCTGTTGAGGACAGTGGTGTTGAAATAATTAGTTGATTAAGTAGTTGATTGGCATTATTTGACTATTTTGATAGTTGATGAATTATTATTAATAATTATTCATTCTGGCAAAAATGCCAAACACATTTAGCATAATAGTAAATTGCATATCTCTGGGTTTGGGACTGTTGGTTGAACAAAACAAACACTTTGAAGACTTTTCACATTTGATAGACTAAAATAACCTGTTTGGAAATCTTCACCAGACAGTACAGTTGCAGGATAGTAAATATCAGCTAGGAATATGACTTTTTCTGTGCCTCAGATCATTTCACATCAATTTAAAAATCATCTCTCCTCACATGAGCAGGCTTTCTCCCAGTAGGTCTGGGGGCAGCTAAAGGAGGGTAACCAATGCCTCATGCAGCATAAACAAAAATGCTAGCTAAGTTTGGAAAACAAAGGAAAATTAAAAATAGCAGATGAAGACAAAACATATCATAAAATGGTCTGACCATGGAATGTCATTACCCACCACTGCCAGACAACTCATTTTTATTCTTTCCTCTTTTTCTTCTTTTAAACTACTCCCCTTTCTACACACATAGACACACACACAGGAACCCTACACAATATACTGTGCTGCACCTTTACTGATACACACACCCCATACTAACATTTGCTTCTTCTTTTTTGTTTCCCTGTCGTGTTAAAAAGTTTACCTTCGCTGTTCAGATATCCTGTTTTTCTGTGGCCAACAGAGCACAAATGGCTTCATAAGGTTGATAAAGGGGATGATGTTGTGTGGCTCTTAAATTTATTTTATCTTTGGCATTAGTTTGCCCAACCATTCTCCTGGCGGGAATGTTTATGTGACATGGAAGAAGGCCTTTTTAGCACTTGAAGTAGTTCATTAGCACACACATGAGAGACGGGCCGTTCTTGAAGCACTTTGATACTGTATTAGTTAGCCAAAGATATGTGTATCTCAATGATTTCCCAGAGCTTTCAATTTCCCAGAATCCTTGTTTGTGGTGTGGACCCAGTGGACAGAGGGCAGTCCTGGCCCTGCAGCTCATGGCGGCTTACCGAGAAGTATTCCCGTGAGAGCCAGCATTTCAGGCAGAGACAGAGCTTTGCCGAGGCTTTAACTCTCACTGTTCCTTCTGTTGCTGCAACTGAATGGCAGATCTTGATGTATAGTGTCGTTCTGAGGAAACCTGCATCCCTGCCAGGTAGTGGAAGTTTGTTATGTGTATTGATGATGTTAGCTGCCAGCTTTGCAGTGTGAACTGCAGCAGAGCCACATTATCCATGATGACAGCATGCAACAAAAGGGGCCCAAGTGTGAGCTGGTTTTCAATCAACTTGGCTCTTAAGAAACTGTTGAGGTCCTTGGCCTGGTCTCCACAGTTGCACTGTTTCTATCCTGATCCTGCTGGTGCTGATGGTGCTTTCTCCATCTTTACTAAGGGGCTTTAAGTCCATGTAATTGTCTCTCTTGTGCCTTATTTATAATGAAGTGTCACATTAAAGAAATGGGAGGTTTTTGCTTTTGTAGGTCACAGGGAAAGGTCATTTATCAAAGCTCTGGAGAATAATGGAACCTGCTCTGCTACCATGGGAGGCATTAGTTATTTCGAAGTGTCAAGCTAATCCACCAACTTAATGTCCTCATGTGCATGTGGACAAGACTTAAATCACTGTCTATAGCTGGCAGTGAGCATCAGCATCGTAGACAGGAGGTCCTGTCAGCCGAGGCCATTAGACACCACATACAGGTTGGTTAAAAATGCATCGTTTCTATCTTGTCTCCTCCAAATAACTAATGGGAAATGATGATGTTAATGGTGGAAGCAACCTCACCTTCAACCCAACCACTGTCCTACCACTTCTATGAAACATTTAAAAGGCGAGTCCACCCAAAAACAGAACACAAGTTGCAATATTCAAGCTATTTTGGACTGTAAAAAGAAGGAAGCTGGAAATCACAGCATGAAGACTTTACATGAATCTGTTGCAGGTAATGGGAGGCTCGGGGCGTTTGTACACTTGCTTTGTGTCCTGTCACTACTGCCCGTGCCCGGCCTTCGCTTACACCGTGCTCCGCAGAAATGAGGGCCCACTGGTGAGTCTCAAACTAACTGTTACACACAGGTTGGGCTTCATATCAAACCTCAATACTGGCACTGGGTGCTTATACAGATTTGTATTCTTCTTTACAGTAGTTTTGGTTCAGTTGATAAATGAAAGAAAGAGTTTATCATGTTTATCTTCCTCAAAGTAAGATATCACAAACAGTATCATGAGATACCTGTCCTGAAACAAGGGTGTAGGTTTGGTTTCAGAAATGGGGAGGGCACAAAAAGTCGAGGTTTTTCTTCTTAAAAAAAAAAGCTATTTCCGGCATTTAAAATATCTTATAATTAATCTTTTATATTAAATAGAAATGCTATGTAACTTGCTGGCTTTTTAAAATGTGAATCCTACTTAAAATCACATTTAGTTTCTGTTGATACTTTATGATAGTGTGCACTGCTAAAAAAAGAGCACTGTCCTTTATTGCCATAACTAATATTTAATATTCATGTTCATCATCTATAGTTTTAGGATAATATTGACTGAAAAATACAGAAAAATATGCAGAGGAGTTGTAGTTTTTTTATTGTAGTGTAGCGCTTGTAAGTACAATCTCCACCTATCAGACAATAGGGTAGTCTGTATGTAGCAGGAACCTGAAATAACCTGCAAATATAGGATTTTGGATCCCCTGTGGAAATTACATCCCTGTTAGTATTCAAATGATATCCGACCCTACACAGAAGAAGACAAAGCTCAGAAACACATACAATATATGTATATGGTAGACAGTGAGTACAGCAGAATATTTACACACAGAAAACGGTTTCATAGCAGTTGTGTCTCATCAGTGAGTTGTGTATTCTGGAGAAAACCACTGCCCACTCAAAAGTGAGACACAGTAGATGTTGAAATGTGTGTAACAGATGTATCGTGGTCAGGTCGTGTTCTTGTCTGGTCACTGAGGGGTGTCTCCACTCTGACTGGCTGTTTTTGCTCTAAATATTTGCAAGCAAACGGCCTCCTGCTCCAAGAATCAGGAAAACTTGGTTCCCTGGAGGATGCTGCTAAAATCAGTATGAGAAACAGAGAGCTGCAACATACCGTGGAGAGTCCCCATGACCACAGCAGCGCTACTGGTATCATTCCCCATGAAAACACACTGAAGACAGACAATAAAAACTATTCACTGCCTCATCAAACTCTCCTGCAACTTTTATAGCTAGCTAGTTGAAGCTGGAGTCAATTTTGTGTCTTTGCATGTGTGGAAGCTAATAGATGGTCCAAGATAAGACTTATGCTGTATCAGATTTTAATAACATACTGTAACTCTCCAGGTCCAAAGTCAAAACCATACGAAACTCAAGAGACTATGAGTTTGACCATGCAGTTTGCAGTTCTCGCCCCGCTGGAGCCACTCTGTTCATTTAAGGGCTCTATAGATTCCAACATGACTGGATAAGACAAATAGGTCAGAGGACAGATACAGGAGCTCTTCCACCAACAGCACACAGACATGTGAAGCTAGTAAACAAATTTGATGTACCTTTGTCCTTTTCACCACACTCAAAACTTGGCTTATTGTTTATGTAAAACACGAATCCACAGGCGTGTCAGTGTGGAGGAATTCTCATTTATAATTAATCGAATAGGCTCAGGGGAAAACAAGTCAATGATTAACATGTTGGTAATAATGAATGTGTTCAGTGACACATGCACACAAATGCACAACTGCAGGGCTTTTTTGTCACTGAACACACATTTCGCTTCATGATTCATCTTATTGTTTACACAAACATTTTGGTAAATAATACACACTCATAACCCTCTTAATCTCTGCTTTTTATTAACAATAATGTTTATATCTCTGGCATTTGCTTTATTCTTGGATTAAAGTTCACTCAGTGGGAAATTTCCAGCAGGTCAGGGCCAAGTGTTTTTTTTTACATGAGATCTTTGAATTGAAATTATTGAAGCATCATTAGGGTTTTTATACCTGTGTCATTAATCACATCGGTGCCCATGTTCATGTAAGGAATCAGGTTCTGTGCTCTTTTCTCCCAGTGCAAACACATCCTGGCCATCTACCTTTGTCAGGCCATGGGTGGGACTCAGCAGGAGAGCGTGTCAGATCAGCAGATGTCCTTGCTGCTTAGCGGGATGGAAGCCCTGTGACACCCATCAGGTGTGTTCAGTACAGCAGGTGGAGCAGCACACCCGCGTGGACCCTCTTGGATGAGAGCCAATGTTTTGAACGGACACTTTGGGTAACTGCAGAGACGATTGGAGCATGGGAACACTACCATGGTTTCCGCTTGTTCATTTGTCTCTTTGAGTGACTACAGATGTTGCTTTATTTATTTTTTCGTTGGAAGGGATGTTATCTGTTTACAGGGAAACGACATCTGTTAAGAATGTGCAGCTTTATTTTTAGGTTATAGGTATCTGAAGCATCTGCATGCTGAAGGGACTTCAGAAACATTTAAAAAAACCAATGTGTCATTTGTAAATATAAATTGTCATATGATATAAAGTTGAAATCTAAGCAATAAAGACTGATCTGTAACAATATAAACATTGCCTTTATTAACAAAATAATTCACCATACATACAGATTGCATTATGTTGAATAGCAGTGTCAGTTTCGCTGTTGTAATTTTGTTGAATGAAGAAAGAATGGCCTATGGAAAGGTTGAACATCAGCTTGACCACAGTGGATGTTTCTCCTGATTAGTAACAACACTAAAGCACACAAACAGATAGGTACTTCGGAATGAAAGGCAGGAATGTTGAACTAGATCAACTTGTTATTGTCCGTCTTACCTTTAAAATCGCAAAAGAAGGCAATAGTTTGACATCAATCAATAGCTTGTAGAAAGCCGGACACCTACAGTACTTATTTTTACACATCAGTCCACATAGACAATAATATAACATTACAGTGCAGTTACAGTATAGATGTCTCCATTGGAATGTACTAAAACTTTGGCACACTCCTGTATTTAGCCCTTGAAGTTAGTCAGAGGTGGTACACTGGACACAATGGCAAATGAGGGGCGTAGTCAAGCAGTGGAGGCAAGTGCTCAGCTTAAGAACACTTATTAAACACCAACACAACAAGTTTCAACACCACCAATAAAGCACACCAAATGGGAAATAATTGAAAATGTCAGTGCAATGTGTTTTCATTTGTGTAGTGATGGCGCTCACGTGACCAAATTCAACCTCATTTCTTTCACATAAATTACGATTCTCCAAACAAAACTCTGCTTTTCTCTGATTAAACTCACGAGGCCTTCTTTCTTGTGGTTCATAAGCTCTGGACCCTGTCTTCACTTTTATAAGCTCACAGGAACATGCACAACAATGCTAACCCCCGCACAAAAGAGGCAAAGCATCAGGTGCAAAGCAGCTGTGTTGCCTCACACTGTGATGCTGCATACAAAACCGTTGAGTACAAAGGAGTAAGAGTTTGCCTCTTGGAGTTGTCAGCTGGACTCCTAAGGCAAATGACACCAACTGAATCAAAGTAATGGTGTTTTATTTGAGGCAAACCACTAAATAATGTGTACCAGAAGCTTGGATGATATAACGGAAATTTTAAATATCAAATTTGACATTGGCTTGTCTACTTTCAGTATGTCATTACTTGGCTCAAAACAATGCAGCTGTGCAGGTGCCATATTTCTATAAATGGTACAATCAGTTTCCCAATTCCTGAGCTTTTGTCTTATGAAATGTTAACATGGAAACTATATGGAGCACCACCGCAGGTGTGTTTTGCTAAACTACTTATGTCTGGGTGTGCATAAATCAAATCATGCAGTTCATCTAGTAGCCGCCAAAATACTTTTCTCTGGCTCTTAGCCACAGGGGCCACTCATAAGATCATTCTGTGATCATCATTTCTGTTTTTCCTGTTTGTTTGCTTTTCCCCCTTTTTTCTATTTAGTTGTTGGGATTTTCTAATATGTATGAGTCCCTGTTGTTTTTTGATCCCTCTGTAGACTACTGTGTCCCTCTGCCTATACACACATTTTGTTGTGGAGGATTCACTCGCGCAGCAGCAGAAAAACACTGGCACTTAGTTTAAGCAACAGCTAAAGAACATTTCTGCCATACAAAGAAAATTTGTTTCTGTGTTTTGAGCCTGTGATGGTCATACGTATGAATTTATTTTAAAGGGCCACGAGGCAAAAGTAACCACAGATGTAGACTACTACCATTGTACCTCTCTAGGTCCACAATGACAGATCCAGCCACACAACATTTTTTGATCTTTACATTCTCAAAGATAAGGTATTGTAATAAATAAATTTATAAACACTGGCACTCAATGTTGACAATATAAAATAGCAGGGCAAAATATAGTGTTTGGAGTTGTAACAGGGTGGATTCAGAATGATAAATAGCATTATACAATATAGTTTGGATCCTGTTCCCAGTCTACAAATCCAGTTAGCTTCAACATGTTTAAAAAAAAAAAAAAATCTGAAAACCTTCACAATGCAAAAGTTATGTAAGACTCGCCATTCAACATTTCACTGCTTGACCCCTGATTCATAAATAAATGTCCACATTCAAGGCGCGTTTGACATCGGTTCATCTTCACATATCATACTCTTGTTCTGTAAACATTATAAACCTTTTGAAAACAAAATTCAAGACTGAAACAAGAGAGCTGACGCAGATAATACTCCCCCCTCAGTCACGACTCTCTCTATAGCAGAGGGTCGATGGTCATGTGAATCTGGTCTTTGTTGCGTCTGCTGCCGTTGGAGCTGAGGTACAGCTCCTCCCTGCGGCACAGGAAGTTTTTGGCCAGGATCTTGCGGAAGGTGTTCCTGAAGTCCTGGATGCGGTAAGCATAGATGATGGGGTTGACTGCGGAGTTGGCATGAGACAAAATAATGGCCACATACATGACAACCTCTGGCTTTTGCAGCTTTTCATAAAACAGCGTGAGGCAGTTGAGGATGTGGACGGGCAGCCAGCAGATGGCGAACAGTCCCACGATGATGGAGAGTGATTTGGCGGCCCGGATCTCCTTCTGCAGCAGTCCGTGGTGATGGCTATCTCCGTTGCCCACACACTTGAGCTCGATCTGTCTCAGCTGCTTCCTGGCCACGGTGAAGATCTTTAGGTAGATGCCCAGCATGATGAGCAGTGGCGGCAGCACACAGGCAAAGAAATTAAAGTAGACCATGTAGTGCATGTCGACCACACTCTCAAAGAAGCACTTGAGATTACAACTCTGTAGTAAGTCTCCTCCGCCCCTCATCCCCTCCCTCAAGCCAGCGTTTGTAGTGTTGTCAGCCCCAAAGCTGCTGTTGGGCCAGCAGCTTGAGTACTTCAAGTTCCAGCCAAAGAAGGGGATGAGGCCAATGACAAAGGAGAGGATCCATAAAATAGCGATGATCTCTCTGGCGGTCTTTCCTGTCATCAACTCCTTGTACCTGGAGAAAACACAGCAGAGGTTACCATCTCAATAATGTTCCCAATGTGGAAGTTTGGGACAAATCTCACACTCAAAATAGGCTCTAGGGATCAAGTACAGCCCAGCTATAACAGATACAAATACAGCAACATGGCAAAAACAAAGTGCAAACTTTACAGTATATGAGCAAAACCAAATGCTTTTTCTGTGATCTAAGCATGTTGTGATGTAAATATTTACCTATGTACCGCTGATGAGTGTTACACAGAGATGGGGACTCGATTCTGAGACTCGGACTCGAGTCGCACTTAAGTCGCACAAACAGCTGACTTCAGACTTGACTCGGACTTAAGCTTCGAGACTCGTCAACAACCTGTTTTCATGCAATTATTGCTTTTTAAATCAAAATGTATTCATGTATTTCTATTTTCTTTTATTGGCGCATATACGGGGAAACGTATGACCTTTGCCATAATGTGCAACGTAATGCATGCGCCTATGTGCGCGCACTCACATATCAAAATATGCATTGCCGATGGCGACACCAAGTCCTCCCGGAGTTGTGCCTTTTCTCATTAGTTTTGCTTTCAATAACTTGGTAAACAGTGGCAGTAAGCGAACAGCTACATGCAAGATGTGTGGCACCAATCAACAACGTCGGACTTCATCAAAACACACCTAAATAGGTCAGTCACTCACACACTAATGTGAAAGAGACGTTACATTTAGCATATATCGTCACAGCTAACAAGCTAAGCATCGCAACGTGTTGTGCTAATGCTGGGAACAGGCACATTGTATCTTATCCATGGCGCACAGGAGGGGGGACGCACGGATCCATCTCCCCAGGAAGAAACGCTGTGTCGGGTGGGCAAACTCATGTGATGCGTAATTGATCCCGTGGATGATTTTTAGGCTATTAAGTGAATAAGGTGTACCCGGTCCACCAAACACTGGGCCGTCTTGACTGTCTTAATTCTGCACATATTTCTGTTACTGTAGTCCTATTTACTATTTCATTATTTCATCCATGTGTGGCGCAGCGGATCCGTGCGCACTGTGACCTGCCGTGGAGACGCTGGCCTCACTAACCTCTCCTCCTCTGAGTCGGGTCTCCCTCGCGCTGGACTCAGTTTCACTGAGCTTACTAACACTTAGAAAATAAATGGCATTATCAGTGAGTTCAAACTGCTTATTGTGCATAATTTGGACTGACACTGAGATGCATGTTGTTCTGTAACTGGTGTGGCACTGCCACTTTTCTCTTGATTTCCACTTCGACATTAGACATTTTTTGAGTGAAAGAGACGTTACATTTAGCATATATCATCACAGGTAACAAGCTAACTATCACAAAGTGTTGTGCTAATGCAAGGCAGATTGTATCTTTATAGTTGTATCCATATGATGTGACAGACTTAGGTTAATATTTCACCAGGTCCGAGGTCTAGAGGGATGTGTTAAGTAGACCCTATAAAGTTATCCTACAACTGATTTTGATACTGTACTCTATGGATGGTAGCTACAGGACATGCTTTGAATTCCTAAGATTTAACAATACAGTGTTAGGGACAGATCAGATGGCCAGAGACTTGAGACTTGACTTGAACTTGCCCCTCAAAGACTTGAGACTTGACTTGGACTCAAGCTCAAAGACTTGCAAAAAATGACTTGTGAACATCTCTGGTGTTACATTCTTGCATATCTAATCAAAATCCCAACAAAGCTCAAAGCTAGCAGACCAGTCTTTAGTAGTACTTAGTGACTTTAAGGCTTAAAGAAGTAGTTTGACAGTCCTGAAAAAGAGTTGAGCCAAAATTTACACCACATATTTGTAAAAAAAAAAGTTATGCACTGGAGTAGTGGCCCACAGAGAATGTTGAACTTTGTTTGGCTTGCAGAAAGAGAGCTGGTGTTGGCTTTTGTTTGTGCAGTTTGTTGGTGTGGCCTAACTGGCACATCACATCATTCTAATGTGGCTCCTTCTGTGCACCAGGATGCACATTGGCCTATTAATGGCTAAGAATCAGACACTATGAATGATAAAGTGGGATGGTGAATTACTATGAGTAGGTGCATTCAAGTGTAGGAAATATTGTCATCACAGTCTTTTTTTTCTTTCAAACCAAACAACAAAAGACAATGACACAAACACAGGAGCAAACACAAGCATCTGATCCCCCACCCACAGCCACAACAAGACTAAGTTCAGGCGGACTTAAGCCCGACATGAAACAATACAGACTTCTCATTCATTTTAATGAAGCTATAGTCTGGGGGCGCAGCAGGAGTGCCAACGCAGGGCAAGAGTCTACAGCCAGGCTAGGATCCTGTCTGGATCAACGGATCTGGATTCATTTCCAGGATAATCGCTGGAACATCTGGCCCGCTGTGCAACAAGGCAGGCCTGTTTGGTTCTTTAGGTGAATCATTGTAAGGCTTTACACAGCGTTGTGGAGTAAGGTCTGGCAATGCCAGACTAGTTTCGCAGGAATATATCCTTATGGGAACAAATTGAATGGCAATCTATCCAATAACTGTGGAGACATTTCAGTCTGGACTAAAGTGGTGGACACAATTGTCTAGTATGTATCCTTGACGTTCCACTTCCGGAATTGCTCCGGTGCCGCAGGAAATTCCGCTGGATGCATGTATTTTCGCCAGTGTCCGTTTCCTTCTGCTTTCTTTTTTGTTGGAATTTTATACTCCGGTGGATTTCTGAGGACTATGGTTAACTGCTCCTCAGATCTCTGCAGGGTAAATTGAAAGAGCTAGCTAGACTATCTGTCAAATCTGAGTTTTCTCTCGCACAACTATTTTACAGCGGCTCCGTGCAGAGCTTAGCGCTGCCCATGACGATTGGTTTAAGAAATTGCCACAGCATTCCCATCCCGGAATGCTGTGGGGAGTAGCCAGACCCTCCTCTGCTCCGCAGCGTGTGGATGGTCTGGCAAAGCGAGGCTATGATTGACAGACCATCTATAGAGCCACTCTGCTTGTATTGCTAAAAACATACACAACAAAACACAAAAACCTCAATACAGCACATTCAAACAAAAATTGATCAGCTTCAAAGTGTTTCCAATAAAGGATTCTGGTACCAGTGGAAACTACACCCCCAAATAAAAAAAGTAAAGCAAGACAAAGGAGATAGATTAAGGAAGTCACATCCTACACTACTTTCCATATTATTTCTATTTTCTGTTGAAATACGAACGGCAACACTAACAGACTTAACAGACTTATTTTAATGTTACCCCCGAGCACATTATCAGCTGCTAAATGAAATCATTAAGTCTGCTCACATCTCACAACCTGCTTCAGATACTGTAAACAGCCACATCAATAGAGCATGGAGACTTTAAAATGAAACAGCACTGAAAGACATTTTCTGTCTTCACTTTTGTAATATTTCGGCTTTGTGCTTTTTTCTAGTTTTATGCCTACACTGTAATACTAGTTCCATCTGATGTTTTTCACTCGTAATGAAACTGTCAGTGTTGAGTGTTAGATTGATCAAATTTGATGCGAATGGAGATGAAGGGGTGACTCATAAAACTGTGATCCTGCCTATAAACAGCGCTTAAAGCAAAATGGGCCGTTACCTCTAAGTGATTCAGGCGAACAACCGCATGGTAGTGACTCACACTCATACTGACATGCACTCACACACACACACACACACACACACACACACACACACAAGCCAGTCTGCTACAAATAATCTTATGTCTACAACAGATGATCACACCATATAAATGATCACATCATATAATGGACAGAAAAGCCTTTTTGCATAACATAATGATGTCACAGTGAAGTTGAGGATATAAAATGTCATCACTTCATCATTTTATCCTATTAGACATTTGTGTGAAATGTTGTCATAATTAGTGTAGGAATTCTTGAGTTATGGCCAAAAACGCATTTTATGAGGTCACAGTCATCGTCATCATCATCACTAGACGTTTGAGCCACGTGAAGAAATTCCTTCCAGGGTTTCCCAGTTTTCACAATCACAAGAATGGGCCAGACGGACAGACAATCCGAAGACATAATGCCTCTGGCCACAGCTGTCGCTGGCGTGAAGGCGTAATAAAACGATAAAATAAAACCATCCCAGAAGAGGCTGCAATAGATGAGAATGAAGCCAAGCTATGAGTGGGGGAAGTGGTTTCAACTGGCAGCAATTCCCTCTGAACAGGAAGTGTGTCATTAAAGTCTGGTTTCAGATGCAGAGAATTTGCTAGTAAAATAAAAGTAATGCTACTAGAAGTCTACAGCCCTATGTTATAATAACTGTAATATTCCCAACAGTCAATTATTCATCAGTGGTGTGCCATCTCCGCCACTGTCCTACGAGCCTCTGCAGGGAGGTCTCCCCGGGAGGCTATGAATAATACAGAGGGAGGAGAGGAAGCTCCAGAGCTCACCACGACCTTGTCACGTTTCCACACATTTTCCCTGTTCTTCTCCATCTTCTACTCCCTCTATCTGTCAATCACAAGTACAGCAGGCCGCACAGGCTCCATTTCCTAGAGGGTCCAACTCCTGCACATCACCTCCCACCCTTTCTTTCTGTTTGGAGGCAGGGAAAGGGCGAGCGGCTGAATGGATTAGTTCTGGCATGACGACAGCACGCTGGCATCTATCTTTGTTTTGCTTTCTTCGCCTGCTCCATTCTCCATACATCCCTTTCTCTTCTCTCTGTCGCTGTGCTTCCGCCTGGGGCCACAGACCTCTGCCAGGCCACACACACTGACCGCTCACAACCTCCGCTCAAATGTCCGGCAGTGTCTGCAGCCCTGCTTTAAACAGTCTAACAGGTGGACGTTCACACTGACATCACAGGGGGATTTTTTTGGTTTTTTGTGTTTGTGTTACCTCGCTTGTCAGTGTGTGTGCAAACAGAGCTGAACAGTATTTGCATTATGAATTGTATTTGTGAGCGAAAAAAACAAGTTGTGTAACATGGTAAAGGCACGCTAATAAAACCATGTAAACACAGATATGAATTTGCTTTCATGGTCTGTTTAAGATGTGATCGTGCATTAATTGTTTTGACAGAAGAGGGAAAGGTAAATATAGATATAATATCTCTGTACATTTTCATTGGAAGGTTGGACTTGGCTTCCTGGTGTGTAACACTGTCTTGCTGCCAAACTCAACAACTCATTACTAAAGTGACGCCTCAAAATCTGTTTTTGGATTATGAAATAATAGGTAGTTTCCTCCTTTTAGAAAATAGATGCTGTGTTTTTGGCTAACAGCATAACATTAACCTCAACAACTTACCACAGCTCTCAGGGTAAAACATTGAAATACAAGTTGTAGGTGGCTCTAACAGATATATATAGACAGGTTGACAAATCAAAGAACAAACCTGAGTGAATGAGTGGAGGAAAATCACATATGCAGATGCTTTCATACTAACCATGTCAGAATGTAAACTCTTCACACCTACTGTTCACTGAGTCCATACAAAAAAAGCACCTGGACTCTGTGTTGCGTCATTTTCGATACAGATTAATGTGGATCAGATGTCATCTTTCCTACATTTATTATTATATAATATAATATATATATATATATATATATATATATATAAAAACGGACTTCCATCAAGGACGGCCTGGTACCATACCGACAACACCCTTACATGACTCCTAAACTGTTCATAAAATGATGTTGCCCACTTTTCCTGCCCACACTGAGGCAGTGCTGCTGCTGTGGTTGGGGACGCCCCTTTGAGTTCTCTGATGTGCCAAAGGTTATTTTAAAGCCCCAACAGGACAGAGGGACAAAATCTCTAGAGGGGCTTTTTTCTGAGAACGGCAAACAGGGAAGACAGGGGCTTGAAAAGAGCATTGAGTGGGTGGCTGTTATCTCATGGGGTTTAAAACCATGGACATAACTTCCACTAAAACCATCTGTGAAAACACATTGATCTAAGAGCCTCAAAGGCCTGCGGACTGGCCAAACACACGTACGTACGCGCGCACGCACACACACACGCACACACATACACACCAGCCATCGCTGTGGACATGTAATTTGAGCTGAGCATACACATTGGTCTTATTATTATGTGTGTTGTGAGGCTGTGCTTTCAGAGGAAACTATAAAATGTTGTGTTGAATTTTAAAAATTTTTTACAGAGTGTGTCCTTGGTTAAGAGGCAGTTAAAGTCAGTTTTTTCTGTGTGAGGAGGTAGAACGAGGTTTGTTTTCCGTCCGTGAGTCAAATATAGAAGCACAAATGGGGATTTTACAAGCCACTTAGTTGGTGGGGGACAACTTGTATCCCAGACTAGTGTCTTTCTGTCCTTTCTTGTCAGCATTTGAGTCAAATGGAAATGACAGCACATCCCACAGCACTAACAGCCACCAGAGCCACAACCAGTGGCCACAACAATCCCTGCAGTGAGTATTTGCCAACTGGATAAATGGAAGTGACACAGTGTGGTCAGGTATTGATACGTGGCTTCTCCTGGTGTGTCACATCAAACAGCTCCATGACTGATCTTTGCATCTTTTACAAACTGGAGGAGGTGTCAGATGAGAAAAGATGTATTGTGTTCCTACTGCTGAAAGTCACCAATGTACTGTATGTAAAGGTGGCATACAGTGATCTAAAGCCTTTAGATTATTCAATAAAGGTGATAAAACAATCACTTCAAAGTGTTTGCTAAGTCTGTCTCTAACACCAGATTCAATTAAAGTTTTGAGAGGTATTATCTGATTATCATTCCAAGTTTAGATATTGACCCTGCTATTTTTACACAAGACATTAAGCTCCACGGGAAACGGATTCATGAGATCACAGAGCTGCTACTGATCTTCCAGATAATTTGTTCCATAGTGGGGACATATTATAGTCATGTATAGTATTTAGGGCTCTTTTATGAAGGACAGGATGAAAAGGAATTCAATGTTTTTCTGCTTATTTGGCACACTGTGTATAGTATTAACTAATGATTGTTTTCATTTTTAATTAATCTTTTGATTATTTTCTTTGGTTTTGTCTATAAAATGTCAGAAAATGGTGAAAAATGTCCATCAGTGTTTTCCAAAGCCCAAGATAACATCTAAATTGTCTTGTTTTGTCCACAACTCAAATATATTTAGTTGTACAGAGGAGTGAAGATGAGATTTATTTGATAAAAAAAGACTTAAACTGATTAATCAATTTTCAAAATAGTTGGCGATTAATTTAATAGTTGACAACTAATCTAATAATCTTTGGAGTTCTACTGTGTATTACCAAGTGATTATTCAGCCAGGACACACTCAGTTTAAGTTACAGTCATTGGTTCACTTCACTGTCTTCACCATTATCTTGCAAATAGGAAAAACTACTTTCATCAGCTAAAGAATTTTCAAATTAATTCCACAACAGTGATGGAAAAATAAATAAACTCACCTCAGAGGGATTTTGACGGCCAGATATCTATCAATTGCAATAGCAAGAAGGCTGAAGATGGAGCTTTGTGTCAGTACCAAGACAAAACAGGCCAGGAAGAGGCATCCATAGAAGTCCAGATGTATGCCGATGCTGATGGTTATGGCAAAGGGGATGGCGAGGCAACCGACCAGAATATCAGCCACAGCCAGAGACACCAGAAAATAGTTGGTGGCGTTCTTCAAAGTGGTGTTGATCGCGACAGCCCAGCAAACCAGTATGTTGCCGGATATGGAGAGAACAGCAATTGCTACTTCAATCACGATGTACAACGTATTCATCTCAGCAAAGTGTGTTAAAGGACTAAAACCTGAAGGCTGAACATAACACAAGACGGTCCCCCACAACACTGCTTCTAGTCCCAGAGGAGTAAAGAAGTAGTTCTGCTGTAATCCAGGAATACTCCACAAGTGTGAGCTGCTGAACCAGCCATCTGTTGGAAAGAAAGGAATTTATTTTTACATTCATTTTTATTTAAGTAGAAATGTGCTGTTCTTGCGTCACAAAGTTGACAAAAGCTGCAGTAGCTGCGTAATAATGCATTTATCCTCCACACCTGCTGCAGAATTGTACACATAAAACAGATAGAAAGTCACTGGACATTGTTTTCGCTCACCTTAATGGACCTGAACATCGTCTCTAGATGTTTAGTCACATCGACAGCGAGCGATCTGCGGAGCGAGAAGCGCCATCTGTAGATCTAAAGTGAAGGCAGTGTGTCACACAACTTCCACCCAACGCGGTTTTGAAGTGGAGGGGGAAACGCAAGACAAAACAAGAACAGAGAAGCCACTCCCCTGACACCCACACGCGCGTGGTTACAAGTAGCATGATACAGATGGAATCCCAAACGAGCGTCACCGGTCCGCCGTGCGTAATTACGCGCCAAATAAACCGCTTCCAACAACGCCTCCACGTGCTTTCCCTTCATTTTAAATACGGTTCAGTTTGTACAGCTCGCGCACACGCACGCGCGTCCATACTGCTCACAGACACGCGGCTCCATCTGGTTAAATCATGGCTAAATCGCGGAGTTTTTCAAAAGCAACCAAAATAACTTAATTTACTCACGTTTTAGTGTTGGTGGATCATTGTTCACCTTCCTCTTCTGGCTGACGCAAACGCATGAGATGAAGTCAGAGTAGAAAGCAATATTTATATTTGGAAACCTGTTTTAAAGAAGAAAAGGCACATTCTATTTCTAAAACCAAGACCAAGTTTGCAAGCCATTTTTAATTCTCTTCAGACTATTTTCCATTATCTTAAAGTGTTACCTGCTGCTGCAGCTGAAATGTGTCTAAGTGGAAAAGGTGTGATGTGACAAGCAGGCAAGCCTTTTCCACTCAGTGTTCTCACTTTTCACTTATCCACGTTTCACAACCCTAACAGAGCAGTTTAATATGAAGGTAAGATTTGGGTCAAAATATAACCTGAAGAAGAATAAAAAAAGTGGATAATTGAATATAAAACTTGACAATCCTTTATTGAGCAATATCCATCCAACAGGCCTCCAGATCTGACATCCGTAAATAGAAAACTGCACACACTCCTGTCCACATTCTCACTTTTCAGAATGCAAGTCTTGTAAATAAATAAATAACACTTTTATTGTCCAAAACATAAGGGCAACTGCAAAATGGAGGCTTATTTAAATCTTAACACAGAGAAAAGTGCTGTGCCTCAACTCTTACATGTAAAAGTCATTCTCTCCTTCATAAATTAACATGGCATGCCAAATATTTATATATACAGTATATATGTATATTTAGCAAAGCAGCTGCAGTACCATAGTTGTCGAGGGACTCTTGACGGAAAACGTGAAGAAACAACACAGGTAGGCACATTTTCATGGTTTGATTCAGCCAATCCTTAACACTGTAAACAATGCCAACATAGAGATCAATCTGTTTTCAAAAAATATTTCTACAAAACTATTTAGCAACTCGTGTAGTGTTAGATCATTTTTAGTGTCACATCACAGATGGCAGCTAAGGTTTATCTAGTTTCTATTCTTAAGAACACACATTAAAAGTGGAAAATATAAAGGCTTCAGTTCAACTCAAACCTGTCAGTCCAAAATAATCCAATACTTTCTGCTCTGCAAAATACAACTCCAGCTAGTTTACAATAAGCACTCAGTATGAGCAGTGATCGATTCTCTGAAGCAAACAGAACCAAATTAACGAAAGTTTGGTTTCACAACGGTTTACTCATGACTGCAGGTTGGTTAGGGATGTCACGCTGCTTACTCACACAGGTTACACTTTCACCATGCATAGATAGTCCTAGCAGAAGGTTTGGCACATGATGAAAATGACCAGAACCAGAGCATTCGATTCACAAACACTGATAAATAGCAAATGGAAAAATATATTTTCTACTGACAGCCAGTTTGTGACCAAAGTTGTTATGTATTTCTGTCATTTCTTTCAAAGACAATATAGATATATAAAGTCAAATAAAATCAGTTTTTAATCCTCTCAGTTGTGCTGTCTACTGCCACAAGGCTTAAATAGTATTTTGCACCACAATGTGCTTGTCTGCTTTCATTTGTCTGTGAATCAGATGCTCAATAAACACTTTAAGCTTGTGCAAATGAACAAGGTAACATGTTTCCTGACTGAAGTCTTTGTTAATCTGGGCCTCAGTGCTTAATGTAGCATCCTGTTAAAAAAATGAGAAAACAGCAGCTCGGTGACTGTTTTAAATTTCTCAAGTCATGTCAAGTCAACAGTCATGTCTCTAGTGTCAAACAGTGAGCAGAAGAAGGGTTCAGGTGGCAGCGTTGGGTCTATCTGGAGGGTGAACGTACTGTCGTGCTGACAGACTGTGACAGGAAAGTGCCGCGGTGCCTCCAACTCATCGATCTCCAGCTCCTCTTTCCCCGTCGGTCAGGTCTCAAAGTACTTGTAGATCTGAGAGAGGTATTGCATGACGCTCTGCCAGTCCGGCCTGTCCGTCTTCATCAGCTCTTCGATGTCCTGTTTGGAACAGAAAGAGGAGTTAAAGAACAATTTGGAGTTTAGGTTTAGGTGGAGGAGTTATGATATTTTCATTGTAATAATGTTGAGCTTTACAAACAGATAGTCATCAGACATCAGATAGTGTAGAACTACTGTAAAATCTTCCTATTTAAAAAAAAAAGTAAATATTTAATGTATTCTGCAGGGACTTCATGCGTGATCATAGATGTGTAACTGTAAATGGTGAGCAGCATTATTATGAAGTCACTCTTGATAAGAGCGTCTGCCAAAGGCCATGAATGTGAATGTTAGGGAATTTCAAGATTACAGAGCCCCCATTAGTCTAAATCAGCTTTAAACACTAGAAAAAACATGCAAAATCTGCAATTTTCATCCCATCACACAGAAGGACACGACCCAAAATCATGTAATCATTTGGATTCATCACTGTTGATTGAACCACTCTGTGTAAAAAGATCAGACCAGAGACCAGACGGATGACAGAAGGTTTTGGAGGGGATTTACATCTGTTTTTCATTTTCTTGTTTTACATTACAGTAACATATAAAGTTTTCACTGTGAATGAGGGTTAACATTGACAGTGAGAAACCTGTCAGCTGTAAAGATATTTTGGTGAATGCTGTTTAAGCAGCAACATAATATGACTATTTTATGACATTTTTGACATACTACACTATGACTTTATATCACTTTTTTCTACATACTATATAATTACTTTTTATCACTTTTTTCGACATACCATAGTATTACTTTTTTGGCTTTTTTTCGGCATACTATACTATGACTATTTTTGAACATACTATGACTTTTTATCACTTTTTTTCTTTTTGACTATTCACTTTTATGACTTTTCGACATACTATACTATGACTTTTTATGAATTTTTTCGACATCCTATACTATTGCAATTTCGACTACTATACTACTGTATACTATATACTATGACTTTCTTTTGACTTTTTTCGACATACTATATAATTTCTTTTTTTATCACTTTTTTTGACATACTATACTATGACCTTTTATGACTTTTTTGACATACTATACTATGACTTTTTATGACAATTTTAGACATACTATACTATAACGTTTTTTTTTGACTTTTTTCGACATACTATATAATTTCTTTTTTATGACTTTATTCGACACGCTATACTATAACTTTTTTCGACATACTATACTATGACCTTTTATGACTTTTTTGACATACTATACTATGACCTTTTATGACAATTTTAGACATACTATACTATAACCTTTTTTTTTGCTTTTTTCAACATGCTATACTATGACTTTTTTTCAACATGTTATACGATGACTTTTTTATGACTTTTTTCAACACATCCTCAGGTTGTATGGTGGTTTAGGGGTTACCAACGCTTCAAACAGCACCAGCAAATAAGCACAGCAGACTTTAGATCAATCCCCAGTCCAGGCTGTGGACTTTGTGTGTTCTTCCACATTTCCCTTGACTTCCTCACCACTTTTTTCGACATATATATATCTATGACAGTTTTCAACATACTATACTATGACTATTTGATGACTTTTTCATGACTTTTTTTCTACATACTATTATATGACTTTTTTTTTTTACTTTATTCGACACGCTATACTATGACAATTTTCGACATATTATACTATGACTTTTTCCGACATACTATACTATGACTTTTTTTTCGACTATGACTTTTTCATATCGACTACGCTATACTATGACTTTTTCCGACATACTATACTATGATGTTGTTATCACTTTTTTCGACATACTATACATTGACTTCCTCATCACTTTTTTCGACATACAATACTATGACTTTTTTCGACATACTATACTATGACAATTTTCAACATACTATACTATGAGTTTTTTTTGCAGTTGTACGGTGGCATAGGGGTTACCAACGCTTCAAACAACACCAACAAGTAGGTGCAGCAGACTCTAGTTCAATACCGAGTCCTTTGCATGTTCTTCCAGACTTCCCTTGACATCCTATACATTGACTTTCTCATCACTTTATTCGACATATAATACTATGACCATTTTCGACATGCTATATTATGACTTTTCTTTTGCTTCTTTCGACACGCTATAGTATGACTTTTTCATGACATACTATACCTATGACAATTTTCAACATACGTATACTATGACTTTTTACGACACGCTATACTATAACTTTTTTTTCGACATACTATACTATGACCTTTTATGACTTTTTTGACATACTATGCTATGACTTTTTATCACAATTTTAGACATACTATACTATGACGTTTTTTCTTTTGCTTTTTTTCGACACGCTATACTATGACTTTTTTTCAACATGTTATACGATGACTTTTTTATGACTTTTTTTCAACATACGGTTGTACGGTGGCGTAGGGGTTACAACGTTTCAAACAACACCAGCAAGTCTGCATAGCAGACTCTAGCTCAATACCCAGTCCTTTGCATGTTCTTTGCAGACTTCCCATGATATCCCTATACTGACTTTTCTCATCGACTTTTTTCGACATGTATATATCTATGACCATTTTTCGACATACTATACTATGACTTTTTGACGACTATACTCATGACTATGACTTTCTACATACTTTTTGACATACTATACTATGACTTATTCGACACGCTATACTATGACATTTTTTCGACATACTATACTATGACAATTTTTCAACATACTATACTATGACTTTTTACGACACGCTATACTATAACTTTTTTCGACATACTATATTATGACCTTTTATGACTTTTTTTGACATACTATGCTATGACTTTTTATCACAATTTTAGACATGCTATACTATGACTTTTTTACATACTACACTATGACATTTTTCAACATGTTATACTGATGACTTTTTTATGACTTTTGTCAACACAAATCCTTCGGTTACCAACGCTTCAAACAACACCAACAAGTAGGTGCAGCAGACTCTAGTTCAATACCGAGTCCTTTGCATGTTCTTCCAGACTTCCCTTGACATACTATACAATGACTTCCTCATCACTTTTTTTCGACATACAATACTATGACCATTTTTGACATACTATACTATGACCTTTTTTTCGACATACTATAATATGACTTATTTCAACACGCTATACTATGACAATGACATATTATACTATGACTTTTTCGACATACTATACTATGACTTTTTTTCGACACGCTATACTATGATTTTTTCTGACATACTATACTATGACAATTTTTTTCGACATACTATACTATGATATTTTTCTGACATACTATACTATGATTTTCGACATACTATATTATGACATTGTTATCACTTTTTTTCGACATACTATATTATGACGTTGTTATCACTTTTTCGACATACTATACTATGACTTTTCTTTTGCTTCTTTCGATACGCTATACTATGACTCATACTACTGACAATTTTCAACATACTATACTATGAGTTTTTATGACAATTTTATACATACTATACTATGTCCTTTTCTTTTGCTTCTTTCGACACGCTATAGTATGACTTTTTTCAACATGTCATACGATGACTTTTTTAATGACTTTTTCATGAATTTTTTCTACATACTATAATATGACTTTTTTTTTTTTACTTTATTCGACACGCTATACTATGACAATTTTAGACATATTATACTATGACTTTTTTCGCACTTCAGACTCTAGTTCAATACCCAGTCCAGGCTCTGGACTTTGCATGTTCTTCCAGAATTCCCTTGACATCCTATACATTGACTTTCTCATCACTTTTTTCAATACAATACTATGACAGTTTTCGACATACTATACTATGACTTTTTATCACTTTTTTCGACATACTATACTATGACTTTTTTTGACATACTATACTCTGATAATTGTAGACATACTATACTATGACTTTTTTATGACCATTTTCGACATACTATCGTATGACTATTTTATGACTTTTTTCGACACGCTATTATACTTTGACTTTTTTCTTACTTTTTTTGACATACTATATAATTACTTTTAGATCACTTTTTTCGACATACTATAATATGACTTTTTTTGACATACTATAATATGGCTTTTTATTACTTTTTTCGACACGTCATACTATGACTTTTATGACTTTTTTCCACATACTATACTATTACAATTTTCAACATACTATATTTTGACTTTTTTCAACATACTATACAATGACTTCCTCATCACTTTTTTCGACATACAATACTATGACTATTTTTGACATACAATACTATGACCTTTTTCGACATACTATACTGACTTATTTCGACACGCTATACTATGACAATTTTAGACATATTATACTATAACTTTTTTCGACATACTATACTATGACTTTTTTGACATACTATGAACATTTTCGACATTTAATGACTTTTATCGACATCCTAGTAGGCAGTGCAGACTGTGACCCTGTTTCAATACCCAGACCGGGCTGGGCCTTTTTGTGTGGAGTTTGCATGTTCTTCCAGACTTTGTTTGACATACTATACTATGACTATTTTTGACATACTATACTATCACTTTTTTCATCACTTTTTTCAACATACTATGCCTTTTTTTCAACATACTATGCCTCTTTTTTTGACATGCTATACTATCACTTTTTTTAATCAGTTCTTTCCACCATACTATACTATAACAATTTTTGATATAATATACTATTACTTTTTGTCACTTTTTTGGACATACTATACTATGACTTTTTTTAATCACTGTATTCCACATACTATATTATGACTCTTTTTGACATGCTGTGCGGACATTTTCATACACACATACACCTTTTGAAAATATTGAACAAAGCTGATTGCGATTTCCTAATTTGACCCACCCATTTCCCATTTTACCCCCCCCTTCGTCATCACCAGCCACCTTGAGCAAAAAATCTAGAAAAGATGACAGGAACCACAATATTCAAAACCATACAACAAACTAATATCAAAATAGAAATTAAACCATAAACCAAATGAACATATGTAATGACAACACCATAGGCCAGGGGCGGACTGGGACCAAAAATCGGCCCTGGCAATTCCGTCCCGGCCTAATTTCAGACGGTGACGTTATTTGCTTTATAATTGCAAAAGGCTCATGTAAGACTATGGCATCAGCAGCATGAGGCGCACTTACAGGCTTTCATAATTAAATAATACTCACACTGGAGCAATTTATAAAACCTTCAAATAAACAACCATGGCACCATCTTAGAATATAATGGAAATGCTGGAATATTTAAAACATATTATTACATACTTAAACACCTAAAACACCGGAGGACAAAGACATAACGGAGCAGACGCGAGCTTTAATTTTGAAAAGTAGAAGCCCGACGGCAGCAGACGGGAGGCTCCAGGCTGCAACCGTACAGTCTTGCATATTGTTGTCAAACTAGTGTGAAACGCCAGTGCTGCTGCATTCTTTTCTTTGTCCAGCGGCCCAAGTCGGCCCAAGAGTTCTTTGGCCCTCCTGGCATCCACCAGAACTGCCAGATTACCAGTCCGCCTACGCCATACGCCCATCATACACGTCTCACAAAGCTTCTTAGGAGTCTTCCAGGAAACATTAGTACTTGAAGAATCTGTCTGGCTATCAATAAACTAGTCTGGACCCAGCTTCTTATGTGCTTATCCATCCCGCTTA
The DNA here is from genome assembly GCF_031162955.1 of Sander vitreus. Taxonomy (NCBI): domain Eukaryota; kingdom Metazoa; phylum Chordata; class Actinopteri; order Perciformes; family Percidae; genus Sander; species Sander vitreus. The sequence goes on from NC_135867.1 coordinate 22,496,095, forward strand.
GGATTGACCCATCTCCCAGAACAAATAATCTTGGGCTGAATGGGACCTGGGTTCTTGCAATCCGACATAGGTTATCATGTATCCCGGTCCAAAATTCCTGGACCTTATCACAGGACTATAGGACATGAAGTAGTTGGCCAAGTTATTTCTTTTAAAGCAAGAGTTAACTGTTTTGAGTGAGTGAGGGATTTTTGCAGGACAAATGAATGTGTACTGCTCAGTAGAACATTACGTGTGTTTAAGAAAATGTGCTTAAACTATAATTTACAGTATTACGAGACTCTCGGATGAGCTGTGTGAAGCTGCAGTCGGCTGCACAGACACCTCCTGTCTGACAGCGATGAGTCAGACAGTGAACCTGGCTTTCACATGACTCCATATTGACCCAGCGTCACGGCAGTTTCCCTTAGCTAAGATTTATACAGAAGCTTTGGTACAGTCACTTCCACGATGTCTCAACCTCCTGGATGATCAGCTGTGTCTGACGGTTCTGTTTATGCAGCACCAAAAAATAAGCAGTTGAAAAGTTGGAAGTCACTGACATAGGAACAAGTTTCTCATGTCCAATCTCCTAACTACAAGCATGCAATGGAGAGCTAATAAGAAATATGACCTTTGTTGAGAGCAACAAGGCAAGACAGCATTAGACGGTTTAGTGTCCACACTCTTGCTGGCAGTGGTATGTGTTTAAATGAGAATGAAAAAAGAAAGCATGACAGTATAAAAACATAAAAGCTGTATGTGCATGTGATGAGGATTATGGTATTTATGAACAATAGTTCCTGCTCTATGATCTGAAGGCAGTGAAGAGACAAATGAGTCAGGATCTGGGACAGACATTCACAGCCAAAATGCAAAGATTTCATTGTATCTTAAATTATCATCTGAACATTTGCACCTAATTCAAAAAATGACTTTAAAGGCCCTGCTTCTCAGTATGAGCAAATGAGATCCTGCATGAACACTAACTTTATTCCGACCAAAGTTTGAACAGTTTTGATTATTTCACATGAAAGATTTCGGAATTTATGCTTTTCTCAATGGTTTGAAGTGGGCGGGGCTCAGCTGGAAAAAAAGGTGACGCCACATGCTTCCCAGCACCAATCAGGATTTAGTCGAAACATTTCAGTCAAAATGTGATGGGAGGTTCATGTTGCCTGGCAACTGTTTATCCTATTTGATCAGACCACACCCACAGTACTGATGAAGATTAGCCGAGTTTGTGACAGTTATTAGGATTTTAATAAACAATAACTAAGGATGTTTTTTATTGTGTCTTATTAAGTCAATATCCAATGCTATAGAGAAATACAAAAAAAACCCATTTATTTTAAACCATGTTTTCAGCGGCTTAAAGGAAAAGTCCAGACTAGACTAGCATGGCTGAGGATTCTTAGTCTCGTTACACGCAAGTGTCTGTACGGATTAGACAAATCAGACACATTATGTTAATTTGTGAGCTTTAGAGGACAGAGGCCCTAATCTCCACCCTAAGGCCTTAAGCCCTGAACCCTAACAGACTTAACTAACGTCACCTGGTAAGTGACGGTTTATAATGGAACCCACGCAACTTCTAGGCAAGACATTCAAAGCATTCACTGTTGGCCAGGTATCCATGCTTACACAAGGTAACGGAACCCAATTTGTTCAGGTCGGCTAGCTGAACCTTAACTACTTAAGGTCAATGCCAACCAAAATGGTATAAATAGGAATGGGACAGCGCTTTTCAGCCACATTTCATGCTGCCTTGACAACGCCAAAACATGTTAAGGTGCTTACACACCAACCAGACGGCCGACCGTCGGCAGAAAAGGCAGTCGGACTGATCAGTCGGGTCCCCGAGGTCCAAAAAAATGCCTCAAAACACATTGAGGTGACGCCGACTACTAATACGTCTCCATAGCAGCAGGCGGCGTTTCTCTGTATTGTTTCCCAGAAAATGAAAACCGGCAGCTGATAGGACGAATGCGCCACGTGGGTCTTTTTTCTCCGGAAATTCACAGCCAGACTGTCATGGCGGCTTGTTCAAAACACAATCTCATATTTTACTAAAATAGTTCACCGAAACGTGTTTCTGAAAAGATTTTAAGCGAGAAATAGGCCGTGCAGTTGCTGAATCCGTCTTCATTTCAGATCGACAAAGCTCAGTTTAAAAAGATTTTCGTCAGATTTTAAGAGGCTCATCTGCTCGCCATTTCCGGGTGAGTCCCGACTGCCCTGTCTCCGACTGAGCATGTCGGGTCAGCCAAAATGAACGCCGACGGCTCCTCGGACGGACGACGGCACGGAACACACCGAACAGACTCGAGTCACCGACCTCGCCAGACGGTCCGATTTTTCTCCTAATAATGACATATACGTTTGTTTGTGTGGAAAGCACGCTTTTATTAAGCAACTGTAGGAAGGCATTCGGAAATGTCAACAGATGAGCGCATCAGCGCACACGGGGGAACAAGCGCACGTTAACATAGGCACGCACCTACATAATAAGCTTTTTTAAATTTAAAATGTTCAATGCCTTATCGCACTTATGTGACCGAGCCCAACCTGAACCCGAGCATCATTTCTAAATATCAGCCGGCTATCGGGTATCCATCCTCTACTGTACATTAGACAGCTGGATACCAAGCAGAGAAGTGGCAGTCGGTGTTCAATTCCCCCATGATTGCCTCAGTGACCCCTCTGATGTAGAGATGGAGATGGATGCAGAGATGGTTTTGCTTGTCCACGTAGTCGATATTGTAGCTATTAAAAGTGTCACCTTTTCCTCTGTGTTTATTCTGATATTTACATTTGAAAACTTTGACCGACCAGGCTAACAGAGTCAGCAGGAGACTGGTGAGTTGATTTCCTGATCCTAAAGAGCTACCCATAGCCACATGCCATCACAGTCCAACGTCAACCACATAAAGCACAACTAATATCTGTAAAATGGACACTTCAGCATACATACAGCTGACGGGAGGGAGACTGGAGAGGTCCGCACCTTCTAGAAGAATCTGACCTATAACTCAATGGTTTGCTTTTCTTCAGGTCGACCTGAAGAAAAGCAAACTATTGGGTGATGAGACACTGTACATTTATTTGCAAGGATGCAAATAAGCGTAAAAAGTTCAAACTCTTCCTTTCAGTAAGGGAGAGGCACTGCTTCACTAGAAATTAACATGAAAGTGACTTTGTTTACGACCCAACAAAACATGGAGGGATTTTGTGCTTACAAAGTCTCAATGTTTCAGTGGAGCAGCTGGTTGTAAATCAGCCATTTCCGAGGAGAACTGCCAATGTTTTCATAAACCAACTAAGCAAAGTCAAATTATATCTGAATTATGTATTAGGTTGGTTTTTCTCTTGAAGCAAAGTGTTATGCATTTCCTGCGTACAGTGCTAGAAACTCAAGGCATTCCAAAAAGAAAGGACTCTGTAGCTGATATACACTGTTGTGTGGGGCATGTCTGTTCAAATGCTTCACATCATGAAAGTTTGGCAAATCAATTTCCAAAAGTTTCGATTTGTGTAATGTGTTCGAGGTCTGCGGCACCTCAACTCACCAGAGAGGTTCTGATACCAATGCTCTCGGCAGCCTGGAAAGCCAGGGTCAGATTCTTGACCTGAAGAAAAACAAACCATTGGGTGTTCAGACACTGTGAAACTTCCTTCCCCTTGTCATCCTGCAACACCACACATAAAGGTTCAAACAATAAGCCCACAAATACATTTATAAACCTTTACAAACACCCAAGAGACAGTCTAAAACATATATAAGCCTTAGCTTGTTTGTGTGAGCATTTTTAAGCCCTATGTTTATTTGATCAGTGTAAAGCTATACTGTGAGCCTAGTTAATGTCCCCATGATCTGAATTCCTTTAGATTTAGCCTAATTCTCCTTATGAAACTGTGGATTTGTGTACAGTAACTTCTCCACTAAAAGAAAGTGAGAAATCCAAACTTAGGAGTGAAATACAACCTGTCCTTGTACGTGAGCACTGTTGATAGGAAAACTCTTTCAGTCTCTCTCGACTTGAAGTTTCAATTTTTTTCTGCCTTTTGAATTGAGAGTGCAGGTCCTTGAGTCGCTAATCGTGACTCTCACAAGCACTCCAACTGTCATATTAAGTGCCTCTAGACATCGGCACAGCTGGGACGTTGAATTCATAAATTATGAATTCTTAATAATTAGTTCCGCAGCTGTGGACTGCTGATTGAAAGAACAAATGTTCCCTCTTTCACCTAAAATATAAGTCCAACTATGTCTACGTTAAAGGGCGAAGGAGGGCAGTAATGGGATTATTGGAAGATTATACTGGGAAGAGGTTGGGTGTTTGGGCCTTGGGGAAAGTCACTCAGCAAGAGTTATTAAAGCCAACACAAGTCTATTGAATTATTCAGAGAGATGTCTCTGTCATCAGCTCAGTGTTACACATTCACAGTGACACGACAGCGCACACACGCATACATGACTAATTTGTCACATAGAATGTGTCAGGCCTGGTCGGAGGTGTTTTTCTATTGTTTTAATGTCGTAGCAGGCTGAAAGAACCTCAGTCCCCAGAGAGGAACCATATTGTTTGTACAGTTACTGTATAAACCACCTGCATTACAGAGCTGTCAACACCAAGCTATACGGTAGCTGCTGCCCTGTGCTCAGGATCACATACAGTTTGACTACACATATGCTACATTGATAATTAATCTTCAGGCTGTCTCTTAATGCTGTGTGGACAATATGGCAGACCTATAAAATATCTACAACTGGATAAAGGAAGTAATGTGCAGCTTAATGGTGGAAAAAAATGACTCCTGGCAAAATGGCTTCAAAGCATAACAGAGGTTTTATTTGCTCTTGGCAAACATCATTCTCACAGTTAACAGGTTCACATTACCCACAAACAACCTATTGTGGCTTTATGTGCAGTATTTTCTAGAGACACAATTCTGCAAGTCTAAGTCAGCAAGAGGACCACACAAATCTGAACATGTGGTTTGTTTGCTCTACTCACAAATCAGAGAGGACATGGTCAGTGCAGGTTCAAATAAGCTATACTTTCTTTAAGGTAATCTGAGCTCTGCCAAGCTGCAGTGAGGAATTCCCCTCACGAAACCAGTCCGACTGCCTTCTCTGAATTCATTTCCTATCAATTCAACCTCATGCACAGAAAAGGATTTTGACAGCAAAGCATCCAGTCAGTGTTGTAGTAACTTTCCTGGGGCTCTGTGCCATCACGTACACCATGCACTGTACATGTGAGTGACCTCACCGTTCTGGTACAATCTGACACGAAACCACAGTGTTACTCATAGACGGACGTATAAGTATGTGTGGGTCACCACCCAGTGATCACTGAATCCAAGTATGCAAGTGAGCCTGCATTTAGATCTGGGGGTTGGAGATGTCCTGCCCAGGGACTATAATAGCAATTGTGCTACAACCTGGTACAATGCATCTCTCCTTGTTTTTATACAAGGTTCATGTTTAATTGTGCATTGCCCCTGTTTGAATAAAATTGAAACAAGTTGTTTACTCCTTTCTATAAATACTCCGATAATTTCTGATCTACATGTCAAGACTGGGTCTGGTGTGAGAGTAATACTGCAGTGTGTGCAGTTTGTTCTGTAGTTTCCTACCTTATCTTGACTGATGAGTTCCTGGTAAGGGATGTGGGCCGGCAGATATGTGTGCAAGAGGGCACAGAAAGCCAAGCCATCACTCCAACTGCTGCTGAAGTTGGTCACGTCAATATTCTGTAGACGGGAAAAGAAGACGGGGCAAAGAAAAAAACATGAATATCACACAATGATAAGGGGCTTAAAGAGCCTATAATTTGTGTGAGAGAGCAAATAGCCTCGTGACAACGTGAACAGGCCATGAAATAAAAAAAGCCATTAAGTTAAAGAACCACAGGAAACAACATGACAATTAAAATGTAGTGCTATTAAATGCTGTTCTGGGTCTTTCAGACTCCATTAATGCCTGGTCATGTTTCCTTTGAAGGATGTTAGGAGGATCTTCTTTCTAGATCCCCTTTAAGCCTCTGATGCTCTCTCTGATCTCTCCTCTGGGTGAAGAACATGCATAGCAGCACGTCCAGTCTGTTGTGCTTTTGTGTGTGTTTGTGAGATTCACAGAGCATCATCACCTCATACACTGTACACAGCGTATTCAGGGTCTGATAAGAGAAGGGAGTTCAGAGGAAAGACTTCCTCCGGGCCATTGTTTGGCATTGCAGGCTCCCTGTTGGATAGATTAGCTATTTCCGGTGTCTTCCTCTTGTATCCCTCTCCCCGCTCATGTATCTGTGAGGCTTCATAGGCCTCCATTGCCTCCCATACTTCACACACTGAACCTGGGGAAGTTACAGTATTCTGATCCAGGTCCATCAAGTACAGGTGGAAATGCTTAAAGTGCCACAAAAGCAGACATGCGTACAATGGTTAAATACAGCAGTGTATTGTAGTTTTACTAGATATTTTTCATATTATTAGGACATATTTTCTCATTATCTAGTACGGTAAATTATTCTGTTTTTACAAGAAACTTTTCTTGTTATAACATGGCATGACATGTAACAACATTATGGATGGATGTGTGTAGTATGGCCCCAGCTGGGAGCTGTGTTGTGTGTCTTTCCAGATGTGAGAAGCCCTGCAAAAAGCAGTAAAACATATATATTTAACAACAATTTAAATGTGCAGCTGTTTAATCCTGTCAAGCCAAAATGATTTCCTAATCCACAATAGTCTCAGGCTAGCCTATTGTTCTCTCTAATTATCACACTAAAAGGACAGTAGTACCCATTGACTACGTAAATGCAGTCTATAAAAAACATTTACAGATTTATTTGACACTTTTAGGCTACAAGGGATGTAATTTTGCAGCTGAGGGCCTTATAGGGTTAAGCAGACATTTTTAAAAGGAAATAAAACATTGTTTTTTTATTTGTAAGGGATAAAGCCCTGCATTAAATATCTATGAGTACATCTTTGTGTCTGTCCACAAAGCATTAGCTCCAGTGAGATGCTAAAGATTGGACATGCAGCCATGTGTTTGTTTACTGTTGCTCTAAGCCAGTGGTCTTCAGTCCTGGCCCTGAGGACCAGAGCTAATCCAACCAGTGACTGATCCATACATATAACGCCAGGGGAATGTAATTAACTATGCGAGAGGATAGAAAAACAGCACAACTCTGAGTCCTGAGGACAATAATTAAAAGTCACAGCTCTAAGTCACTGCAGTAATGAAAATCCCCTGAGCTCCTACGAACTGATGACAGATTTGTTATTTCTAATTGCCTTCACTTGTCTTTGGCTTTGGCGTTATGGATGCAAGTTACCTCATCTTAAAACTACCTGTAGTTTCAAGGTGAGAGGCAAGTCCTTTTCCTTTAACATCACCAGAGCTCGACATATGTTTTTAGTACAATATCTCAACAGCTGCAGGATGGAATGCTATTCATTTTTGGTACATTCAAATTACTGTAAGAACCCCTGACTTTTCATCTAGCGCCACCAGCAGGTCAAAATTTCAATATTGTTCATCTGATACTCCAATCATACTCAGCTGTAAAGCTGGGTGCTAATCAGCAAATGCTAACATGCTAAACTAATATGGTGAACATGGTAAACATTAAACGTGCTGAACATGAGCATGTTTGTTTAGCCACAGCTGATAGCATGGCTGTAGACTCGTAGTCATGTTAAATGTTATGAAATGACATGTTTTGTTATCTCCCTAAATCTGAAATTGATAAGAGTTGGAATGTGCCTTTAATCTGATTTGTTGAAATGCTCAATAAAATATGACTTAGAAAAGTGTAGCCAATTATTGTTGTCCAACTTGAGTCATCAGGGAAAGCCACAGAGCATTTGTGATCACAACGAGGGAGCAGCAGCTTAATCTGAATGAAGCCAAACAGGATGCATAGTCCTGGGCTCAGCCTTTGTTCACGTTCACTATTATTTGTCATGAAATACAGTCTGTGTGTAATCAACAATCACCCAATCAGTCACATTAACTTATGATGATAAGGGAAACAATCAAACCTATTTTCAAAAAACTCCCATCATTATATACTTTAATAACCACTTTGATACTACTCAGCATGTGTTATGAATTAACAGCAACGTTTGACATCACTCCTTACGAGTGATCTCTAATATGCAGATAACAGATCACTTTGCTATCTAATGCTTCAATGGTATAACAGAGGCGGAAGAGTCTTTGGATGCACAAGCCTCCTCTCCATCAGTCACTGCCTATCCATTATGTCTGGAGGGCAGACCTGTGCAGTCATGTCAGCCCACATTCTTCTCATAACTCCCCCCCTCCTCTCTCTTAGCTTGCCACTAATAGCACTGTGTGTGTGATGTATTTGCAGACTGACAACACACACACACACACACACACACACACACACACACACACACACACACACACACACACACAGAGGGAGTGATCGGGGATTAATCAGACCCCAGAGACTCCGAGACCAAGATAGCCAATGACAAATAAGATGATAAGAGAGATTGCAGAGTGCAGTTTGTACATGATGTTGATCAGAGGAAAACACATGTCCTAATCCAGGCCAGGGCCAGGTAGGTTAGTTCAAGTTCTGGGTGGGAGTGGGAGAGAAAAGGGGTTGGGTGGGGGGTTGGGATACGCTTAGGGTAGAAAGAGAGGGAGAGGCATGAATGCTAAAACAGCAGCGGACAACAACAGCTCTCTGGGAGCCGGCTCAGAAAAGCAAACACAGGCAGGAAGCGTCTCGCTCTGCACAAAAGGAAGAGCTGTGGCTTTCTTTTTCTTTTTAGGCCATTATTTATATAGGACAGCTGAAGACATGAAAGGGGAAAGAGAGGGGGAATGACATGAGGCAAAGGGTCGCAGGGCAGAGTCGAACGCGCGGCCGATGCGTTGAGGAGTAAACCTCTATATATGGGCGCCTGCTCTACAAGGTGAACTACTCAGGCGCCCAGAGCTGTTGCTTTTCAGAGCGCAGAGAAAAAGAGTATGACAGGAAAGCAGGGGCTTGTACAGAGAGAGGGAAAGAAGAAGAAAAAAGAGATAATGTCAAGTTCATATGTGTATATTTGGTCTGCCTCCAAGTGGGAAATAGATACTATCTATGAAAGCATCAGGATTTAAGTTACAAGTGAAAATGAGCCTGGGAAGTTTGATCAGGTAATAAAATGCAGACACAGACATGTCACACATACAACTGTACTAATAAAGACTAAAATGGCCTCATGCAACAGCACTGATTCTCAGCCTTTTAATGGTACACAGCCTATATGAAAGATACTGGCGATGTCAAAAGTGACACTGTCCCAGAGTCCAAATTGTTGTCTTCAAATAAGTTCTATCAGATCAACAGTCCAAAAACATTCAGTTTACAATGATAGACAACAGAGAAAAGCAGCAAATTATCACAGTGGAGAAGCTGGAAACAGTGAATGTTAAGCACTTTCCTTGAAAAAATAAAAAGATTAATCAATTATCAAAATTTTATTTTGATTTAGTTGACCAACTAGTCAAATAGTTAAGTAATCATTTCAGATGTACATGTGGCTATAGCTGCAGAGGACATTAAAGCCAAGGACAGCATATCCTCTCTGCTGTAAAGCATTTAGAAAAGGAATTGGCAGATGAGCTGGACATTAGCCAGGTGTGTGTGCAGCGATAGAAGTTAAGTGTGCGCCCTCTGCTTTCACATGTAAATGCAACTGGACTGGTGTCACATCCAGTAACATGGAGTAAAGCCCCTCTGCTGTCATGCTTCCATGACACTTGACACCCAGATGTCAATGTGTTCATTATTGAATAATTGAGAGCTCACTCACAGATCAAGAAGGAAAAAACACCACAGCACAACGCAACATGCAGCAAGCACGCACAGAGAGATAGAAGACAACTGTGACACAAACACACACACACACACACACACACACACACACACACACACACACACACACACACACACACACACACACACACACACACACACACACACACACACACACACACACACACACACACACACACACACACACACACACACTTTGTTAAAAAGCCATCAGTCTAAAGGGTGAAAGCAGGAGACATCAAGCCTGAGAGAGTCATCTAGCTGATGAGCTGGTCTCAGTATATTTCCTGTCACAGAATCTCTCTACCTCACCTCAACTGAATGAGTAGGGCAACAAGAAGACAAACGACAGAGTGAAATGTGAGTAAGAAACAAAAATGAAAGAAAGAAGAAGAGGAGACGACAACAAAAATGAGAAAAGCTAGTTTGACAGGAAGGAACAAAGAGAGAGACAGAGAAGGGAGAGAGGGGGAGAAGGCCCTAATGTATCATGCAATGAATCACAGTCATGAGCAATGACAGGATGAAAGCCCAGACAGGGGGGACCACGGAGATAAAGACAGGACAACAGGGACGGTCACAGAGCTGGTGGAGCTGAAGAGTGCTGCTCTTCAACCTGCTTCGACATACATGTATGGACCTATTCTGCACACAGGACGGGGGGGGGGGGGGAAAGAGGGCACGGGTGAAAGAGGGCACAAGAACACACAGGTCAACTGTACTGATGCTTCATGATAGATCTGTATTTGACGGCAAATGTTCACCTATCTGATAATAACATTAGAAATTGCTGGTATTAATATTAAGATTATATAAAAGAGATGTACTCCTTTCTAATCCTTTAACACATCCTGGACCTTTCTCTGTACTGGATATCTACAGTATATTCTCATCTGATTCAAAATATTTGACTACGACAGAGCATTAGGGCCACATTAAGGGGGAAAAAATGAAGGAAGATTTTTTTTAATTTATTTTGCATTTCCAGAATAAAGTCGAAATGTCGAGAATAAAGTCACCATGACGAGAATAATGTCGAAATGTCAAGATTAAAGTTGAAATGACGAGAATAAATTCAACTCCTTTATCGCTTAATCACATTAGAGCGACTATCCGCCATGCCAGCTGCCATGTAGGCAACATCGTCGATAGGCTATGGGTTACATCCTCGCCTGAGCCCCACTCCTTCAGGATCAAACAATTTGATCAATTGTCTTATTGTGTCTTGTGATACAATATAACCTCTCTGTTTTGCGCGAAGGTGTAACCATTGATAGGATACCCTTGCATCTGACCATTACAGGCTACGTATTTCAGTTTGTAGGAATACGGCCACCTCTTCCAAGTTTGTGTGGTTTCTCCTTCTGAACAGATGCAATTTTCGGGACAATCTTTTCAAAGTCCTAATACTTATCACCATACTGTGTTTATACGCTAAAAGAGAAATCATTTCCTTGTTATTAAAACCGATTCTGAAGTATAATTTCACGAGTTCATATAGGCCTTCACAATGCATTTTGTAGAAGACTATAGGTAAAGCTAGTAGTTTGGTTTAGGCTATTCTCAAAAGTCAGACTTGATTCTTGAAATATCACGTTTTTTCTTGACATGTCGACTTTATTCTCAAAATGGTATTTTTTACTTTATTCTCGTCATGTTGACTTTATTCTCGAAATGCAAAATAAATGAAAAATCTTCCTCCTTATTTTTTCCCCCCTTGATGTGGCCCCGATGCTCCGTCGTATTTAACAGAACAGACATAACCACTTAGCACAACCACTTCCCAGATGTCAAGGGTTACTCAATGTTTTTTTTTTTCACTGAAGCTCAGACTTCTAGAGGCCCTTAAGTCTCAAGCATGTTTCTATTCAAATTTGACCCAGATATTGTTTAACAATTATGATTATTGATGATTTGAATAATAAAAAAATACAGCCCCTTTATTAAGATATTTCAGTCATTTTCAACTGCAGTGAGCCCTATGATCAATTGTAAACTGTTATTTTACACCAATGATGTCACTCACAGCACTATTACTGTTCATCCTACATTATTAGAACTTACAGTGATGGTTACTCTTTGAACTGCGACCCTCTTGCACTCCTCAATGTCTGACCTCCATTCCACACTCGCCTGGGAGTCCGTTTCTGTCCCTTTAATGGCTTTGTGTGCGTGTGTGAGTTTCCCAGACGTGGCCGGATGTGCTGTGCTCTGTCAGGCCCAGCTGACCCTAATGTTCAGAGCCTTTGCTCATTGTTCCCATCTTGAACAAACAGCTTATTTATTTTTGTTTGGCTTCTATGGTTAATTGAGAAAAAAAAGTTTAAAAAGTGTCTGGAGTTGTCCTAAATTAAGACATGAAAGAAGCTGATAAATATACAGTAGGAGGCGTTTTTCAACAGACGAGACATTCAGGAAAGCCTTTTTATTGAACGCCAAAAATGGCCACTTTTGTGAAACTTGAACCAAAGGAGGCATTTTGTTTCTAAATGCAAGGTGACAAATGTGTGGACATTTTGAAACCAAGGTGTCAAACGTGTTGACACAAAAATATGAGATTTTGCTTTGATTTAAAACTTCAAAATTACATATGAAAAGGGTCTAACTTGCTTTGGGCTCAGAAGAATGCCTTGTAATCCAACTGCTATCTAACCACAATGTAAAGATGAAGAGTCAGAAAAAAGTTACACACACATAGAAGTCGCAACACATCCAGTTGCAGGCAGAGTGTGGCTGTACAGCAAAGTGCTCATTTGAGTCAGATCTTGCAAACTGCCTTGAAAACCAGTGAAACCGAAGTTGTACAAAAGCGGTCTTGTGTTTCAAGTCTGTGTCCAGTCCAACACTGACGTGCACAGGATCCCTTGTGAATACCAATTTCCTGTCAGAGGCCCATTCAGTCTCTCCCACAGGGCAGAGTCGATCAGAGCGAGCTTAAGGTCTTCACTGATCGATCTGTGATCTTCCCAGAATCTGACATTTGAGGTGTCGGAACCTGTCTGGACTTGCATCTCATCCTCCGCTGAGAGAACACAAGTCAGGTATTGAACTGCTCTAAGGACGTCTACATTACTGGGGTATGGAAGCAGCTGGTGGGTAAACACACCACATTCTCCCTCAGCGGTTCAAGGGCTCTTCTCATGATGATAGCACGCCATCCTGCCTTTGAATGTGTGTTTATATGCATTTGCCATGTTATCCTTTTTTCTGCCATATGGCAGCCTATGTTCACACCAACACACACACACACACACACACACACACACACGTCCATACTTAGACACATACACACATGGCTCGACTGGATTCATGATTTTAAGCACGTAGGTAGGGCTGCAACTAACGATTATTTTCATAGTCGATTATTTTCTCGATTAATCGATTAGTTGTTTGATCTATAAAAATGTCAAAACATGGTGAAAAATGTGGATCAGTGTTTCCCAAAGCCTAAGATGACGTCCTCAAATGTCTTGTTTTGTCCAAAACTCAAAGATATTCAGTTTACTGTCACAAAGGAGAGAAGAAACTAGAAGATATTCACATTTAACAAGCTGGAGTCAGAGAAATCTTATTTTTTTTAATAAAAAAATGACTCAAACGATTAATCGTTTATCAAAATAGTTGGCGATTAGTTTAATAGTTAATAATAATTTAATAATCGATTCATCGTTGCACCTCTACACGTAGGCCATGGTTACTGCTTTCATTATGTTATTTTTCCTTTGTCAACTATATGTGATGATTACAATTACGCATCCCTTTATTGATCACAGTAAACGCGCCAAGTGTGACATCAGGCTTTGTGTCCAGCTATAATTAACAGATTTACTGTGCCCTCGGCAGCTATTTGCACCTAAATATCAAATAACCTCCCGGCATGCTTACAAAAGCTCCCGTTTTCTGTTTCACTTTAATTAGCCTGCTGTTTGACCAAAAGGTCTGCCAACAACAGGACTGTAATGACAACTGGCACAGGGCTGATGGGCTTTAACCCCTTCTCACACGGCAGCTTTTCTGGTTCCGCGCTGGCAGATGAGCCAGCTTGTTGTGAAAGCGAACCGAGATGGTCAAAGCTGCCTCTTCAAAGTGACCATTAATTATGTAGGCTGAAAAGGCCAAGCATAAATTACAACGAGGCGACTCTACACTAAAGATCCAATTAGTGATGAATTATTACCTTTTTGACCTTAGTCCACAGCAGAGAAGATAGTGACTGCAAAATGCATGTGGATGTATTGATAAAACCTAACCTCACTAACCTTTATCAGAGCAGAACACGAGCATGACAGGGCAAAAGAAAGACAAAGCAGGCAACCTGGATATGGTTGTATTTCGGGTAATTGTCGTAGTCTCTGTCTCGGAGCTACAAACTGTTTGACAGATCAGTCAGTCTCTGGGTATTAGGCATGTAATTAGTGGTTTCCATGTGCCTCATAACATTGTGAGAGCCTGACCTTTCAACAAACATATGAAGTGCAACCCGTCCTCTGACAGTAACCTTTTCCCTCAGCTTACATATACTGTATGTTCTGGTAAAGAGCACTCAACTGGGCTCTACTTACTGTAACGGATGCACAAACACTAGCACATATGCAGGCATACCATAAATCATTAAGTATTATAGAGAATACCAATCCCTGTGGAAGGTAGTGGAAATTACCAGCAAAAGCTAAAATCCCAAGAGATAAACAACAGCCGCTCCAGTACTTATCTCTGCTGAGAAACTGAACTTAAACACCAAATGTACAGACTTTTTTTTTTCTTAAAGATTATTTTTTGGGCATTTTCAGCCTTTATTTTGATAGGGCAGCAGAAGACATGAAAGGGGAGAGAGAGGGGGAATGACATGCAGCAAAGGGCTGCAGGTCAGAGTCGAACCTGGGCCCGCTGGGTCAAGGAGTAAACCTCTAAGTATGGGCGCCAGCTCTACAAGGTGAACTACTCAGGCGCCCAGAGCTGTCGCTTTTCAGAGCGCAGAGAAAGAGAGTATGACAGGAAAGCAGGGGCTTGTACAGAGAGAGGAAAAGAAGAAGAAAATCCGGGCGCCCAAATGTACAGACTTTTAAGAAATCGTTCTGAATCTGTTTCATGACCTTTTGCTCAATCTACATCTCAGATGCTTCAACGTATGAATACTTCTTTAATCTGCTTCTCTTAATCTCCCCCTTTGTGTTGGATGCCCATGAACAGCCGCATAGTGTACTGCACCTCACATTCTGTACAGTATACTGTATTCAGTGTATTAAATAATGTTAAGAAGTTCCATGGAAACCTGGTCTGGTGGACAGATATAAAAACACTGGTATTCCCTTTAGATTTACAAAACATGTTTTCTAAACAGATTTGTGAAAAACGGCCACAGGTTCGCTCGAAACAGATATTCATCAGATCATGATCAAATGCTCTTAAAGCAATACAATATAGGGCAGTCACACTTGTTCTAAAAATAGACTTTAGATTTATAGATTTTTAAGGTTAACTGCCTAATAGTCTGTAAATGATTCCAACTAAGGTCAGCACATGGCATACATGGAAAAAATGCACAAACACAAAGCTCGAGTTAAGAGCAGTTACTCTGGGAAAGGGACTAATTATGCAACAGGCTGAAACTCTCCTAGTAGGCAAATCGTCTTAATGCATTCCTGATACTTGCAAATAAGCACACTGTGTTGCTAAGCCCTTTGTGGGAAGGGATCATAGGTTCCATACTTAAATGGGAATGAGGCTCCATTAGGGGTTTCATGTCGCAGGAACTAACAAAACTAACCGGTAGAGGCAGTGGTAGACCCATGTTCTGCAATTTAAAATTACTGTTTTTCTGGAGTCTGGTGGCTTTAAAGAGATCATAGATGGATATAACGGCTTTAGTTCCCCCGTTGTAAATGGCTGTCTGACGGCAAGGGTAAAGAGGTGAAAATGTTCTAAATATAGCGTACACTTAAACTGAGGTTGATGTTTTATGTGGTCCATTTTTAGGTGGCTAAAATACGTTTTGCTGCACCCCTATCTTTTTGCTGCTCTCCTGTCAACAGCAGTACATTTTTTAGCTTCCATGTCAGGACTCCTGCCTGCTTCTCCAAACTGGTGGTGTGCTGACCACCATCTACTGTAGCTAATACACTGACTGTGGATAAGTACCTCATACAACCCCACTTCTGATCTGAACTCTCTCTTTAACTGCTTTAATTACTAGTTCTTTGCAGGGTAAGATTTAACATACAAAATCATATGATCAACGTATGATACAGGTTTGTATAGTAAACTATACCCAACAAGTCAAGTAGTTAAAATAAGCCCCACCTTAACAGCTGCAATACTATCAATCAATAATAACATTGATTAATCGATCAATAGAAAATGATTGTCAACCATTTAGTTAATCCATTAATCATTTGACTCATTAAGCATCTCCTCTGGCAACATATATAACGTATCGTAAAGGGCTGATTCTGGACAATGTATACTTTTACCTTTGATACATTTTTCAGATCGTAGTTTTGTACTAAAGCAACACTAAAGAACTTTTCCGCTTCGGTCCCCTACAGGTTGGAAGCAGAATTGTCCATTACCGCTGTCGTAATGTCCCATTATGTCTCATTCAAACTACAGATCCGCTACCCGATCTGGCAAACTTGCATAGTGCTGTCATAGCTGATAGAGAGC
Source organism: Sander vitreus (assembly GCF_031162955.1). Taxonomy (NCBI): domain Eukaryota; kingdom Metazoa; phylum Chordata; class Actinopteri; order Perciformes; family Percidae; genus Sander; species Sander vitreus. The sequence continues at coordinate 22,512,615 of NC_135867.1, forward strand.
CGCAAAGCGAATGCAGGAGTGCCGTTCACCCTGTTACGAGTTGATGAACCACTGAAACGATTTTGGAAACATTATTTTAAGGAACATTATTTTGATGCAAGTTTGCCAGATCGGGTAGCAGATCTGTAGTTTGAATGAGACATAAGAATAATGGTAATAGAAACGGTAATGGACAATTCCGCTTCCAACCTGTAGGGGGACCGAAGCAGAAAAGTTCTTTATTGTTGCTAAGTAAAATTCTGAATGCAGGACTATTACTTACTAATACTAAAACTATAGCATTACTACTTTTACTTAAGTAAGGGATCTGAGTACTTCTTCCACCACTGACTTTTAGCTGCTCTTACCCAGCAGAGAGGGATGTAGGTCAGTGCCTGAAAACATCAGAGCGCTTGACTTTGTTTTTTGGTTTTTTGTGGGGGGGGGCATTTTTAGGCCTTTAATTCCACAGGACAGATGAAGACATGAAATAGGAGAGAGAAGGGGAATGACATGCAGCAAAGGGCCACAGGTCGGAGTCAAACCCGCGGCCGCTGAGTCGAAGAGTAAACCTCTATATATGTGTGCCTGCTCTACCAACTGAGCTAACTCGGCCATGGTTAGTCTTTTTAATGCCACTTAAAAACTTGTTTTTAAAAATGAATTTGTATCCTGGAAAGATTTGCCCCGGTCTTTGTTTTGAATGAGCTGCATTTCTTTACGTTACAGTGTATACTCATCTAATTAAGATTATTGTTAGCAACTGTCTCAGTTTCCTCTGTAGCACTTTGAGTTAAGTAAAACATTCTTCATAAGCACCCGGCTGGTGGTGGAAATGGGTACTAATCCAACAATGTGAGCCAATGCAGTCTGTACACAGGTCCAACATCTTATCATGCAGATTAGCAGACTGTCTGCTGGTCAGCAGCAGTTTTATCTCATCTGGTCGGATATTTCCATCACAGAGGATCTGCTGTGTGTGTATGTTTTACCAACACACGCCTAACCTCAGAAGAAGTGAGGGTGACTCAAAGTTCACCGAGCAGCATTGTGCTTGAGAAATAGGAACTATTGATCTGGCAACTCATCCAATTATTCAGACTATTTATCACTGAGAAAGCTTGGTCTATTTTTAGCAGTTAGCATCACCTGTGCCTTTTCATACTTGGTCAAGCCAGAGCTACATTTAGATGCTGTTAGACTTGACAGAAGCAGAGTCATGTATGTTTATAACTGAGATTATTCTTCTATCACAATGCTGAGAGCGCTAAAATGACTCCTCTTCCTCATAAACTAGAGTTTGCAGGTTGGGACCAGTCTGACTGGTGGCAAGAGGTTTAGCATTAGCTAGTTGGCATGCTGGCACACAAACATAAATGATTACAAATCTTTAATCCCACTGGGCTTAATGGGCTCCTTAAACTGGGTATTAGGGGAGCAGCTAAACCAGGTGATTGCCAGCACTTGGCTCCATGGACACAGGGAACACAGATGGGGACACAACACAATAACAATGCATAAACAAATGGACATGCATAAAAACAAGCAGGGTGGCTATATAAATACACACATGTATAAATCCAGTGTGTCTGTAACACTGAGTGCTTCGCATCATTGTTTCCATTACCTCCGTGCCACAGTGACTTTATATCACCAGTGAGATGACAGGTGGGTGAATGGTGTGTCTGCAAACACAGTAATGTGCCACTACAGTCCAACACCTCAGTGATGGCTGAAAAGAAATTAAATAACTACAGAACCCGAGGGCATAGGCAGACCAATGCTGCATCAATGCAATATTATGGGAGGGGAGTTGGGGCTGTCTTCTCACTTTTAAATGAAAACCTGAAGAGTATGAGACTAAAATAATACTGCCCCAAAAAAGATGCAGAGAAAGGTAGGGTGTGAAAGTGAATGGAGCCCGCCTTGTATTTGAGAGAGGTCTCTGGCCTGTGATCCCTACCGGATAGCCTTCTGTTTTCTTCTGGCACCACTTCAGTAGAGCATTTCTCTTAGATCCTCCATACTCCCGCGCCAGTGCAGCCAAGGGGTCCGTTCTTTCCACACTGTCACCAGGGAAACATGAACCGCAATCAGAGAGCGCGAGAGAGAGAGAGAGAGAGAGAGAGAGAGAGAGAGAGAGAGAGAGACGGTTACAGTATGTAATTTGGAGTATGATAAGATGGTGTTACCCCCCACAACGGTTATTATCTTCACCACACACAAACTTCAATGCACATGAAGTAAGCTTCATAAATACCATAATTATGCAAGTTCTGTATGTCTCATAGTATAAGAATTTGTTCAATTAAGTACGCATTTTTCCAATTGAATATCTGCAGTGGTGGAGGAAGTATTCAGATCCTTGACTTAAGTAAAAGTACTAATACCGCACTGTAAAAATACTGTTTTAAAAGTAAAAGGAAGTCAAATTATGAAAGTATAATCAGAAAAATGTAAATAAAAGTAGAGTATACTCAATGCAGAAAAATGTCGGCTGTGACTGTTACATATTATATCATTACAATTTGTATTACATATGCATTAATGTAACAGCACCATTTTACTTTTGTAGTTGGTTGAGGTGAAGCTCATTTTGAACTATTTTGTATAAGACTAGAACTAATCTGCAGATCATTTTCTCAATTAATCGACTGATTGCTTGTAAAAATTCTGAAAATAGTAATAAATGCCGTCACAATTACCCAGAGCCCAAAGTGACACCTTCACAACAGTCTAAACCTCAACATTATTGGTAATACATTACAATTATTAACATTATTAAAAGGAAAAACAGCTAATGCATGAAATATTTCAACCATCAAAACAGTTGCCAATTACTTTTCTGTCAATCGACTAATTGATTAATCAATTAATCGTTTCAGCTGTACTTGTATATATTGTTGAGAAGTTTATTACATACAAATCTATTTGAAGTTATATTATTAAGTTATCCATTTATACATTTCTTGGTAACACTTATAATAATGGTACATTCATTATCATGAATCCATGCATGACTTCATGCATGGAAAAGCATGAATTCATTCACGTAGTACTTCATGAACTATCAGTAATGTACAAAGATGAATAGTATCTCATGCATGACTTAATGCAGGAACAATACGTTCATTAATGCATCAATTAAGGTATTTGAATCATCATGATTTCTGATTTATTAATGATGTCCATGTCTTCTTCATAGGTACATCTGTAATTAAAGTGACAGGCTAAACAAACTGAATTGTAGTGTTGTAATCATGATTAACTAAACATTACTTCATCATGTTTGTGGCCCTTTAAATAAAGTGCTGACCTGTTCCATCTTTAACATTGATAAATAAAACATGATTAATGGTGGCATATGCAGCAATCATCTTTATGACCCCCCAAATAAAATAAAAATTGTCAAAAAGACATTTCTGGTGTTCAGATACTTAGAAGTTAGTAAAAAGTAAAATTCATAAATATCCTACTTGGGTGAGCATTGTTTTCAGGCATTACTGTTTAAGTGCCTCATGTTGTTGTAAATAAAGTATTCAAAACTATAAAAATGCATCTGCAGTATACTGTATTTTGTGTAAATGTATAGTGGCCTCAGTATCATTTTGCCAAGCCACTCCTTTAATTCTTCATACATTGCATTTTATGCCACCATTAATCATATCTTATTTATCAATGTTAAAGATGGACCAGGTCAGCAATTTATTTAAAGGGCCACAAACATGATGAAGTATTGATGAAGTAATGTTTTAGTTTACAATGATTACAACACTACAATTCTTCAGAATATATGTACACTGCTGTGACCGGTCAGTTTTTTTGAAAAATACATGAATATCATTAATAAATCAGAAATCATGATTCAAATACCTTAATTGATGCATTAATGAACGTATTGTTCCTGCATTAAGTCATGCACGAGATACTATTAATCCTTGTACATTACTGATAGTTCATGAAGTACTACATGAATGAATTCATGATTGTATTCATGCGTGAAATCTCGCATGAATTCATGATAATTCATGTACCACTTTTATTAAGTGTTACCCAATTCTTTGATACTCCTGTACTTTCCTACATCATCTAATTTCCAAATGAAAACTAGGATTTCCATCAGCAAAAGGGAACTCTTTTGATTGATCGAAGCGTCTTTGCAGGTCAGTGTATTTGTGTTCAGAGTCCAGAGCAGGCTCATGATTACTTTGGAGTGAAGCCAACTATTTACAAAACAGCTCAGAGTGTTATCTTTAGTTTGAAGTGTTGGATGTAAAGCTTTAGCACAGGCTTTTTATTGGCATCCCTCCCTAATTGTTTCCATTGTATCTCCCACATATTTATATACAGTATACTGATTAACTATTATAAGACATAGAAATTACAAAGTGGTACAACAGATTGGTAAAATGCCTATGTGCAGTATTATTCAGAGGGTCTGCTCCCTGGGGTTTGCGCTGGAGCCGAGGCCATGGGAAGACCATGAGACACGGTCGTTGCTCTGAGCATGGTAAACATTTCACACGTCACAGCAGCTCTGCTGTTAAATTCATTAGCTCTCTGAGGCTCTGCAGAAGCGGGAGGACTGACTCCAAACAAATATTGCAGGGGCCGGACAGTGCGTGCGTTTATCATCAGCAGTGAAAGAGCGGCTAACCCTTAAACCATAGCAAACACAGTCATGTACTGCTGCTTTGAGACAGAAGGCCTGCGCGAACGTCTGCATTACAGTGCCACGCATTTACATTAATATGTTAATATGTGAGAGCATTTAGACACTGATATAAATGCAAATGCAGATGGAGAAGAGCAGATAGCTCAATAATGTCATGATACCAGAGGAGGAAGAGGTAAGGCTAGATAGTTTTCATATCACTGACAGTGGTGTTTATTAATGTCAACAGTACATATGTTGGTTGAAGCTGAGTGTGTTGTCCAGTGTGATGACCAAGTACTTTACTGTCTCACTATAACGACACGTAAAATAAAATGTAAATGTAACTCAAACACTGAGTCATCTACTTGAAATGCAACCTGAATGGAATGCTACAAGTGGTCATTTTTGAGTGTAGGGGGAAATGATAACCTGTAATGCCATCGATCAGAAGATTAAAGCCTGTTTGTTTAACATATGTCTCTCACCCCTTTCTGATAAGCGGACACTGATTTGCTGTTTGTGTTAAAGCAATCTATGTCCACACTGTTGGCAATAAAAGTTGCACAACTCCAAATTTCCAATTTTTCCAAATCGAGGCACCAATCACAACTGTTGAGGCGGGCTTTACACACGATGACGATAGCGCAGCGACGGCAAGCAGCTTTTTGTTTACATTCAACATGGCGGCCACCGAAGCGCAGCAACCCGTTGATGCCGCTGTCGCTGCTACGTCACCCGGATCGTTGGTCTGATTGGTTGAAGGAGTATCCAGTTGCGCCCAGAGGCATTTGAGCGGCATCCGTTGGCGACGCCCCTTTGGAAATGGGCTGTGAATGAAGCTTGCCCAGACCCACTCTCAGTTACAACTGAGAAGGGTCTGGTGTCAACCAGGCTAGATATTTACTATTCTTAAACTAAAGAAAACAAATGTCTTGCTGTTTCCAAAGTAAGGAAGTTTGTTAAGTTTATTTCACCTGTTCCAATGCAAGCTAAACAAGTGGAATTATCTCACAGTGAATCCGACAAAATCATTTGGGTAAGCCCACCTTAGCTTGCTGTTGCCTCGGTTGTAGCTGAAGGATGCAGTGCGGCTGTTGAGGGAGGCGGGGGGTTTGATTACAGACTCTAGCGAAGGGCTCTTCCTCATTAGGCTGTTAGGTTTCAGGTCTTCCCCGCAGCCGGAAAACTTATCTGCCGGAGTGAAGGATACAGGAAAGAGAATGTGAAGAGGCAGTCAGAAACCGAGGGATCGGGGTGTCCTCTAGCTCACCCAGTAAAAGCATGCGCCCCATGTAGGGTCTGTCACTATCAAATAAAGTGAAAAGCCCTAAAAAAAATAAACAGAGGTATCACAATATACTTTATAAAGCACACTGTACAATGCATTGCATCATTATTAGAAGTAAATATAACCTTGACAATGCGAATATGGATAATCTACTAAGAAATCTCACTGTATGGTCCACGGGTCCTGACAGGGAATACCCCATCACCTTTAGTTTTCAGCCTAGTCTTCAACATACTCAAAATAACCCTGCCTGTGGGCCTCTGTCTTATCTGAAGTCCATACTGTTGCCACTCAAAGTAATGAGTAGTGAAATGTCAGTTTCAGAAAAGCCAGGCAGTGACATAAGATCAGGGGGAGTGATGCACTGAACATTTCACCTGCTGTTTTACTGAAATAGTGCAGCACATTAAAAATAATTGCTGAGACTGGTTCAATGTGATGCAGGAAATTGTTGTCATGGAAAAACTAACATTTGCTGTAAGACTGAAGACGGACATATTTGATAAATGTTGGAAAGGATGGATTGAGTTTAATAGCCCACATAGATCAGATTTCAGGTACCGTTTACTGTAACATAACCCCCACTGTTCCTTTGCCACACACCTTTTTCTCATGCTTTCTTTTTTCTTCTTTGTATGATTAATTTGAACTGTATTGTGTTAATTATTAATATATATATATATATACATATATATATATTTATTTTAACTGTAAAGTGTACAATGTATGATACTGTACATGATGATTTGAAAGAATTATAAAAAGAAATACTTTTAAGAGCTCATCACCACATTTACATATTTGCTTTCTAAGAATAAAATCATAAAACTTCCTGCAAACACAACAAAAGTTGGATGATTGAATATCTTTATTCATCTTATCGTTTAACTCTCTGTGTAGACATCCTGGCCATACTCATTTCTAAAGGCACTGACTCAGTAGTGCTTTGGCTGGCCCTCCATTGACCTAAAAGAGTATGACTGCTAAATGAAATATGGATATACATGTAAATTGAAAACCATGACCTTCAGCCATATCTCTGCTACATACCATGGTGATGAGAGAATTCTCCATGGTTGATTCTTTTTTCCAATGTCTTTGATAGTGGCTTTATCTGGGTCTGTCTCTAAAAAAAACATAAACAGAACAGATATCATATCAGAGTCTGAAACAATGAATCACTTATAGGAATCATTTTGTTTTTATATAGGGGATTTCTCTAATTCCTTCCTATTTTAAAAAGAAACAAATATATTGATGTATACCTGGATAGGGGAGACAGCAGCAGCAGGTGCAGTGCGTACAGGGATCCCACTCAGCGGGCTTCTTGGGGAGGAATGCATTTGAACTGTGTGGCCCGGTCCATCTAAAAAGATTAGATTATATACTCATTGATTATTGCACCAAAAGAGAACTGACAACTGCAAATAGAAAATGACTCACATGTCTTCAGCACAGCTCGAGATAAATCAAAGATCAAAAAAAAGAATGATATACAAATGTTTGGCAAACAATAGTTAGGCCTCAAATACAGTTTTAATCCTGAAACACGAATGTAGTATCAATTATCAAAATCTGTCAAGTACCCACAGTTGGCACTCATTTTTCAGTCAGATTCTTATCCTTTGATTAAACACTCAGTGTCCACTTTATTAGGTACACCTATACAGCCTAATGCAATCCAATAGAACTCTTCTACCATAAAGTCTACTTTTATGAAGCATATAATGTTCTGTTGAAACTGGCATGGAGGTCAGCCCAGGCCACACAACTGCACGTTTTCACTGCAGAGAAATGACAGAAATCCACGCAGCAGATCTCACCAGCTGTTCTCCTCTATAGTTACACTGCTGTGTTGGGATTCCGTGTGTGTGTGTGTGTGTGTTGAGGTGCTCGGTGCTCACTGTGTCCAACAGTATCAAAGGACTTAATGAGGGATTTGACAGTAGCTCCGGACTCTGAGTCGGCATCTCCGCTGGCGTCGGTGGGTGTGGTCGGGATCGTGGAGATGCCACACCAGTGACGGTTGTTTTCGGAGTCGGACAGCCTCACCTCCTCACCTTGGTACCTGACAGACACAATGAACAGGGTTGCTGTGTAGAGGCATATACAATAGATACACCTGGGGAGGGGAGAGTCTGAGGAGACAGCATTTGTAAACTAGAGATTAGACACAAAGCCTCTGTAGGGTTTATCTTGTGAGATTACCTGCTGATTAGTACAAATAAATCTTCTAAATTACCGTTTGATCAGTGTATTGACAAGATCATGCGAATATAGTTTGAAGTTTGAACTTAAGAAGAGTAAATAACCTATGATCAGCTGCAGATAGCTAGATTTAAATTTGGAACACAAAATCTGAGCAGTCCAAACATCAACACACAGAACACTTTGTCCCCATTGCCCCTGATGACCTTTAGATCCCAGAATACAGAGTCAGGGATTTGGACGTCTTTATCAGTGATGAATGACAAGAAAGGGATTTGTGTGTTAAACATTGCACTCAACTCACCTCCAAAGAGTGTAGACTGAAAGAGAAACACAATCCCAGTTGGACTGTTGTAATTTCATTTATTCATTTGCCTAATAAACAACAGTCATACAGACATACAATACACTTTTTATGTATTCTTTCACAGGCATAAAACCTTCCAAGTCTTTCATTGCAGAATAAATAACAGCACATTCAGTGTATTGTTCATTAAATGGCTTTACTAAAGACAGAAAATGACCTATTACACAGTTACCATTTCATCTTTTTCTAGATGGTATTTTTGAGCATATCCAAATGTTTACATTTTAAGCACCAGGACCTTATCATCTGGTAGAACAATATGGCTTTTTAATAAAAATGCACAAATTGAGTATTTCTGATAAAAACTGGATTTGAAGTCGAACCTGAGATCCTGCAATATGCCATTATTATACTACGATGAGACGGAATATTGTGTGAGGGTTTTGGCTCAAAGATGTAATAAATCCATGTGATAAGTGACACTTATCTTTCAAAATGAGTGACATCACAACATTTGAGGATACAATAAAAAGGATGCTGAATAAAACTCTAGATATGTTAGCGATTCGAGAATGATCAACAAGGAAGAAATATCAGTTGAGTGACCTCTGAGGTTCAGATAAAAAAAAAAAAAAAAAAATGTGTTTGATTCTATTTTAACTTGTCAGTAATGTTGCTGAAAAGTGGAAAAGGAGTTCAACGTATCTGTACCATTCATTTTATGAACCTGTAGCACAGTCTTCTTAGTCTTTGTGTAAAAATGGACCGTCAACCTTTTGGTAAGTTTGAGGAGAGTTACAAATGACTCTGAGGTACAGCTGTTTGTGTTAAGTCTTAAAAAAAGAAAAATCTAATTTTGGCAGTGTTCTGGATCTGCCGGCATAGCGGGACATCAAAATAATCCTGGTTATTTCATCTGACAGGAAGAACTCTCTGCAGATTTAAAAAGGAGCAAAGCAGTCATCACAAATACATATACAAACAGTAACAGAGCATATGATACCACATTGTCCACATAGATGTCATCATGTATAGTAATTGTGTGTTCTAGAGTGCCATCTAATGGCTCAATATGACACTGCATTCAGTTCCACTACAGGACCAAAGACAAAACTTTAATCATAAGTTGCTTTAACAGGTCATAAATGTCAAATTTTCAAGTAAGCGGACAGAAGTCAAAGTAAAAGTAATTTGACTGATACAGAAGAAGAAAAGCAACAGCACAAAAACCATGAGCCACCCAGTTCAACTGGACAAATCTGACTTTGTTTTTCCTACTTCATCCTGCTTTTTTCATGGTGCTTTTTGTGAAAGGTCATTACCCTCTACTGTACCATCTCAACTTCCAAAAAAACAGAAAAAGAAAAAAAAGGCACAAATCAGCTTCACACAGTATGAAAAGGAGAGTCTTTTGAACATAGGTCATTTTTTTTGACACAGGTCAAGAAATTGACAAACAAAGAATACATTCATTGAGAAATAACAATACATAATTATTTATTTATTTAAAAAGGTTCCAAAAGACATGTAGGGAAATAGAAGCCAGACTTTTTGTCACGAGACTCTTTGTGTACTGTACTCTGTATCTACACTGGTCACTGTGGCTTAGATAAGACTGGTTTACCACATTATATTTTGAATGACAAAGAAAGGTAATAAGTCAAGAATAACACTGTCTTCACGTGGTGGGGAGGCACTTCTCTAGTGCCCTTCTACTGCCATCTTGGTGTCAAAAGTGGCTCCGGTGTTTATTCTGAAAAGAAAAATAAGAAAGAAGATGAACTATTGTATAATGTATATAAACATGTACATGTGCAGCAAAACCTAAGATCTTACATTTCTTCTTAACATTGTTATTATGAAAAGCAGACCTCTGGGCACTTCTGGACTTTTAGAAACGCTGTTCCATGCATACCTCATAGGATTAATAAGGTCACTCATAATGTCTAGAATGACTAAATCACCCGGTGATGAAGACGCTATGCAAATGTATCTGAAGCACATGATGCATAGCATGAGTTTAAATCCAGTCATGCCGTGCAGACCATCCTGCTATTTCACCAAAAAATGTAGGAGGGTTATTCATTCAAAGAACAGCAGGTGGCACCAGATACATCTACTTGAACGGTAGGTTTCAAGAACCAGGCAAAGCACATCAAAAAGGTAAGATAGTCCTGAAGGGGGAGCAGTCAGCCAGCACACAGAAAGACAGACGGAGTCAGACAGGCTGAAGCAGCAACAACAAGCCAAACACAGATAGGAAGGTCACTCGGGAGCAGGAGCAGCACACAGGGAAGGGAGAGGCAGGCTGGCTGAGAGAGGGCTGACAGGGCTGGGAACTCACCTGGACTTTACATAAGGAGGCTTGTCAGAGGGACATCTTTGACAGGGTCATCACAGGGAGCTGCTGGAGGTGGGGAGCGGACGCAGCGTAACAGCTAATCTCGGGGGAAAGTTCGCTGATTTAGCCATGGTCTAAAACCAGTTGTGTAATGTACTACATTCACAAGGACTGCGTGAAATTTGAACAAGACATATTTGATTTTAAACCAAATATTACTATTTCTAATAAACTAAAACTGCTCTTATGAGCTTTGTGAGGTGATATAGTACGAGAGTAGAATCAGTTAGAGATAGTGTGCTTGCTTAAAGGATTATACCATGACTGGCCACACAGATAAACAGAGCGCTACACAGTAGCAAAAGTATTTGACCTGGCATGATAATGAAAGGGGGCAACACTGTCAAAAACACCATGGCATTTGCACGCTCAAAAAACACAGTATACCCACACACAAACCAGTGCAACGCTCTCTATAAGTACACCAATCACATTACTGCATGGCCACAGTGCATCACAACACTACATGGTTCCTAAATAGCATGATACATACATTACATAACACCCTTGGATCAAATCAGCTTCTCTGTGTAGAGCAGATCTGCCACCACGTCTGCCTTCACATATAATAATAATTTCCTCTAATAGATATACTGTAGTTTATTGTGGAGGTTTGAATGTTACTATAGGGCAATGCTCAGTGTGGAAGAGGGAGACAGAGAGGGCAGCAGCTTAAAGGAGTAGAATACACAGAGGGAAATACTGCAGGAGACTGCTAATTTACCAACAGAGTCTGCCAAATCCCAGAAACCTAAACTCTGAAACTCAAAGGATTTAATCTTGTAAAATATAAAAATAAATAATGTCTACTCTAAATACATCCTGGTTGACATTTGACCCTGCTTAGACAACAGATAGAAATTTTGAAAACCTCTTAAGCAAGAGATTCTTGAGAGTAAGAATTATATATGGTTTGTATCACGTTTATAAAACAGTGGATGGGGATATGGCATGACTCTGGCAGGTATCTGATGTGTACATTGTGTTCAGAGAGAAAGGAACTGCAGCCCGATGCTAAACAAGGGGAGCCGAGGGAGGATTGGTGGAGGGGGAGGAGTATGATGGAGATAGTACCTGACACCCTGCAGGGCTTCAAGGTCTGTGGTAAGCTTTGCACTGCGATCTTGCTCCTCCTGCAGCTGCCTCCTGAGTGTACGCAGCTCCTGCTGAGCCTCCACCTTGATGTCGTTGGCCACCACCACTGCTGTCTGGAGATCCGCCTGGAACCGACGCCACTCTTCTTTTTCATCCTAAAGACACATGGATATGTACTGTACTGGTAGATGCAAGTATAGACCTATTCAGGCAAATTCGTACTGGCAGGAACTGTTTGGATTTAGTTGAATGTCAGCATTAATTAGTCCTAAAATTAATTTCAACAACAGAATCAATTAAATCTGATAAACAAATGATACACAAACAATTGAACTACTCTCATTCAACCACTTAATGGAGACACTGGCATTTATAGTTTGGGCTGGAAATATATTTACTTGTGACAGTGTCAATTTTCCTATCACAATCAACGTTTTTGTAAACAGTGCTCTTCTTTGTAACAGACAGTACACCTGTGGAAGTAATACAAACATCATATACCAACATTTAAAAAAAAAAAAAAACTTTAAAAAAGTTTAAACTTCTGAGGCTAGAAATAACTTAAAAATCTCCTCAAGACAAATAAGAAAAACTCTCCGGGAACCATCACCTTATCGTGGTGGAGAGGTTTGTGTGTCTCTATGAAGCCGAGGGCTGTGTTGTCTGGAGCTTGGTGCTCCTGGTAGGGTCTCCCAAGGCAAAGTGGTCTCAGGTGAGGGGCCAGACAAAGAATGCTTTCTTACCTTCATCTGTCTACCCAAGACTTTCAGTTGTCGGTCTGCTTCAGTTTTCTGCTCCTCCAGCTTTTTGACAAGATCTGCAATGACAAGTACAAGGTTTTGAAAGGGAGAAGGGCGGTCTAACGTACTGCAGACTCAGGCAGAATCGCACCAATTAAACACAGCATTCACAACTTAACTGCTCAGTTTTCAGCGTGGTTGGGAAAAAGCAGCCGATATATAGCATAAAGGCTCTTACAAAAAGGCACAGTTACTTCTGGACAGTATAAGATCTGTCAAGAAATGTTTTTCATCACTGCAATAATAGCATCAGACCTATCTCATCTGCCATGATTCAAATGTGGTTGTGGAAACAGTGTATCCAGCCATATAACATTTGCCAACTGCACTTATGGTGAGTCAGAGACAGATGTGTTACAGTATGCCCTCATTTTGCGTCTAATTCTCACTCAGTTGCCAAATTGTAAGGTTACACATAGCTTTAACTAATGCAGTCTAATACAGCAGCCCTGGAATAAATCCTACCTTCATGAAGATTATAATATTCAGTTTTTGTTGGAACGGTTTGAGGAGGTATCGTTTGAACTTCATGGTCATTTAAGAGGTGCTTCCAATATTTTGTCCACCTCATTCATATAAATGAGGACAGACTAAATCTTAGATATACCACTGACTGATTAATTTCCTTATATGACTGCAGGTTAAAATAGTCCACAGAGAACTGTGAAAAGGACATACTCTCCATGTCCAGGACGGCTTGGTTGGTGTGGCAGTTGACGGCCCTCTGCTGCTCCACCTGGTCCTCCAGTTCAAAGATGGTCTCCTTCAGCTCTTTCACCTGGTTCTCAGCGTGGATCCCAGCCTCCTCCAGGGAAGTCACCCGGCTGCTGAGCTCCTGCTCCCTCCTCTCGGCCCGCTCCTGAACCTGCTGGCATTTGGCCTCCACCTGTGTATGTGTGTGGGTTTGTGAGATTATGATGGGCTCAGTACACAAATGGGCTAAAACAAAGAGGCAGTGTTTCATGTGAAAGTAATTGCTGGCTGCCAGTGTGCTAAATAGATGGAATCACTTAAGTCACCTTTGGCTCAGTAAAGGATCATTTATATCTTCCAGACATTCTTGTGGTGCAGTGTTCAATTTGACAGTGATGGTGCTTTTCTTCATGTCTTATCTTTCAAAAGATTAGATGAAAGATGCCCTCCACAAAATAAAGCTGTATCAAAACAAGATTTTTGGATGTCCATGAGGGCTGGGTGAAGAAGACAAGCATTGTGTGTGTGAAGAAAACCACTGATCAAAATGTAATTAAAGCAAGTTAAATTATGTTATGGTTTGCTACGGTTTGATCTGATGAAAACAAACTCAATTTACTAGCGAGCAGTAAAAAGTAAAAGTAACCATTGTGAGTCCAATTAGCCTTAATACATTGCCTCCTTTCCAATGTGACTACTGCACATTAGTACACATTGCATTATTGGTGCTTAGAGTAAGACAATAGATTTTTCCATTCTAGCTTCCACATCTGTCACTTAATTAAAGCTCTAGTTTTCAACTATGATACAACAGAAGTCACACAGAAATAAGGGTAAATGTAAACATTGAACTGGGTTGTAAAGGTAATAAATGGTTACAGCAGCTATGCTGGAGTCCACACAGTGTTTACACAAGAGCTTAACCATGTCTGACAATTACTGTTTGGCCACAATGCAGTGTTTTCCCTCGGTTTGTGGAAGACTTAGGTACCCGTATTTGTCTGGGGGTTTAAGGGTCCTCCCTCGAGAAAATGTTACATTTTGAAATTTAAAAAAATGCAATTTGACATCCTTTTGGACCATTCTTATTACATCATCTGTGTCTAAAACGTAGAAAAAAGCTAGAGCAGATAATAAATAAAACAATTAAAAAATTAAAAATCTTAAATACAAAACTTGCTAAATAAGTCCACCAGAGACCAACTACAACCATTAGTTCGGAGAAAAGTAATTTAGTTAGTTTTGATGCTCCCGGTTGAGTTTACATTCATTTGGCTTAAGAGCTGCCCAGCCTTATAATGGTAGGGAAAACCCTGCACAATGTAAATACTAACATGCAAGGTGACAGTGACTCATGGAAATAAGAGTTCAGTCTGGATTAGATCTGACTGCATCAATGTGTTCATTGGTCCAACTATTGAATTACACTAAAGCTGACGTCAGTGTAGCATGATGATTGCTGTCGTTCAGAGGAATGACACTGTAAAAGAGATCTCTGTGAGTAAAGTATGCTGAAATAAGTAAATGATGTAGTTCTGCAGGACCCTCTCCCACTGACACCATGTGACTCCGATAGATTAGGATTCTGGTGAGTGAAGTTATGGAGCGGCCTCACCCTCACACCCATGTGGCAGAGAACAGGAGCGTGACTCAGAGGGTCACACAGTGAACCACCCTACTGTTGGCACCGCAGTCACAGTCCAACACTGACGACATCACTTAAACTGATGGTGACACGCCTCAATTTGGAGTCAACAACCACCAACAGGACCCCAAACCCACACAACCCTCAGCCTCTCTGGTGTTTGTGGTGTTGAAGGGGAAAACCAAAGTGACGACTGAGAATCATATGAAAACTATTTGAGTTAACATGAGTTCATGTGCTTTGGTGGTGAAGAGAAGGACCCAATACCAGCTGTTAAGCCTGTTTAATGGTCATGTTTGAACCATTGTGGAAAATTGTGTCCTCGTGTTCACATTCAATATATTGTGACTGAGCCAAAAGTGATTAAAAATGTTACGATCACCCATTTGACTCTCATTTTTTAATCATGAGCAATTGCTAGACTGATGATACAGCTATCCATAGACACATAACTGTCGCATATTGGTCTCTTTTAAATCTAGTCTTAAGAAATGACTGCATTGCAAGTACAGAATTTGAACAAAAATCTATTGACCGTTTCTGAACGAGTGAACTTCTTGCTTTACTTTTTCATATTTTACAGTAAATGTGGATGGAGAGATTGTTCTTTAGCGAATTCCTGAAAGTTAAGTCAAACACAAGTCAACTAATGAACATAACTAAACGTTTGAACACTGAGTCACATTCAATTCAAATCCTGGAAAAGGTTTCAACTGTGCAGAGACATTCTCTAACGAACAGAGAGTTGTCCAGTTTCAAAGAGGACATATTATGATCATTTTCAGGTTCATACTTGTATTTTGGGTTTCTACTAGAACTTGTTTACATGCTGTAATGTTAAAAAAAATAAAAAAAAGCATTATTTTTCTCATACTGTGTCTGAATATACCTGTTTTTACCCTCTGTCTGAAATCTCTCTTTAATCCCCTCTCCAGAAAAAAAGCCCAGTCTGCTCTGATTGATTAGAGTTTCCGTGTCGACCACATCTGTGCTTTCAGCGTCTCTGCACTGTAGAATGACTGTAACGGCACTGTAGCAGCACTTTCTACCTATACATAGTATAGCTGTCAAAACTGTACAGACGTCCTGACAGCTCATTTAAAAGGCACAGTTCCTGAATATGGGCTGTGTGCATTTCTCTGTGGATTGAGCGTTTTGTTTCTTTCCCAGTATTTATATAGCACCTTGACCTGCTTTATAATTAAAAAAGAGATGGAAATCTCAGTTTTTAAAATAGGGGACCTTTAAATAAATTCATCTGAATCTTTGACGACAACATTTATCTCCAAACATTATATCCAAACAAGATGTTATATTCAGTGATAAATACTAATTCCTTTTGTCATGTTCTGAAAGAATTCCCATATGTGAGTATTTCTTAAACAGCTAAATATCGCTAACATTCAGTATACCCTTTATAGTGTAGATACTGTATATGTTCCAATCCCAAGAAATTGAGTAACCTTACACCCCTCCTACCTTGGACATTGCGGACCGCACATGCTCAGTCTCGGCCTGGGCCTGTAGCACCTCCTGCCGCAGCTCTGTCAGCTCCACCTCCAGCCTGTCTTTCTCAGAGTGGGCTGTTTTCAGCAGGTTCTGCATCTCAGTGCTGTCACTGGCACTCTGCATGGCCTTCAGCTCACCCACCTTTTGCCTCTCAATGTCCACCTGCGCTTTCAGCCGACTGTTTTCCAGTCGGAGAGTGTCTGCTGTCGCCCTCTGCTCCTCTGCGGCCTGTGCTGCCTGACCTCCGGCCTGCAGCTCTCTGTCCAGCTGCGCCTGCAGCCTGTCCATCTCCTCCCTAAGACAGCGCGCCTGGCCCTGGGCCTCCTGGTGCTCCTCCTCCAATGCCCGCAGGCTGCCTGTCAGTAGGGGTGTAAACCACACCTTTTATCATGATACGATATTATATTGATTCTTTGGACGACGATATTTGCTGATATATTAAAGTCTGTCACGATACAATTCAAATCATGCGCCTGTGTTTGATATGAGACAATATCATTAACGCCGTGTCATTTAACACAGTTACGTTTATAGCAATTAAAAAAAGCAACTAAAATATGATTTGACAATTTAATTACTGAGCTCTCTCAGACCTTTTAATTAAAAACAAACAAAGTGGGAATCTAAAATAAAGGGGCATCTTACAGAAGATACGTATCGATATTTTCGCTGTGCATCGATAATATTGGATCGTGGATCATTGAATCGATATATGGATCCAGATGGATGTATGGTTACAGCCCTACCTGTCAGCTGCTGTTGGATGTCCACCAGCTTCTCTCGTTCGAAGCGCGAGCTCTCGACCAGCTCGGCGTACCTCTGCTCCAGCTCGGCCAGCCGAGGCCCTTGGCTGCTCAGCTCCTCCTCCCTCTGGGCTTGAGCCTGGGCTTGCTCCTGAAGTCGGCCAGCGAGCGCCTCGTTCTTCTGGGCCCGCACCTCCAGGCGCTCTCTCTGCTGCTGAAGCGATGTCTGCAGGAGGCGCTTCTCCTCGGCCAGACGCTCGTTCTCAGTTGTCAGCTCCTGCACCACTTGCTGCTGGTCGGCCAGCTCCTGCAGAGTTGCCTGCAGCTCTTCAGCTGTGCTGTGGTGGCTCTCCTCCATCTTGTGAATCTGTTCTGTCAAGCTCTGCACTGACACATCCCGCCCTCTTGCCCCCACTACTACTGCTTCCCCGCTGACGCCACTGCTCGCCGATTCCGAACGCGATGGGATCTTCTCAAACTCTGAGGAGTCTGGTGATGGCGAGCCCTTGGTGATGTCAGAACTGGAAGAAACAGAGGTTTTGAGAGGGCTGGCAGTAGAAGGGAGACTGTCCTGTTGCGTCAGACCATTCACCAAAGACTTGGAGGGGCTGCTTGTGTTTGTACTGGAGAGAGGAGAGGCCTCCAAGCAAAGCAGCTTTTCCTTCAGTGCCTGGTTCTCCTCCCTAAGCGCTGCCAGCTCTCTCTGAAACTTGCCGTTCTTCTCCCTCAGCTCCCCGACCAGCACGAGGGCCTCCGCCACCTGTCCCTGCTCTCCACCTGCAGCCGGCTCTTGCCATGAGACAGCGTTGGGTGAGGGTGAAGAGGAAACAGTGGAGGCTTTACCTTTGCAGCGCTGCAACTCCATCCTGAGATTGCTGATCTCTAAGTCTTTGGCCTTGGCCTCAGCCAGCAGCTCTTTCACCTGGCACTCCAGAAGCCCCTTTTCCTGGCCATCTGCATCTCCGCGGGACTTGGTTACGCTACGTGTCTGCTTTGCCAGAGTGGAGAGGCTGGAAGTGCTGGCACTAGAAACCATCCTCTTAGTAGTAGAGCTCCTAAGCTGGTCCCTCAGAGAGATGCGGTCTCTTGTAATGGTAGAAGGGATTTCTCTAGGAGCAGGGATACCAGACTTCTTGGCTGCTTGTGCACCTGCAACACAGATCAAAACACAAGTACATATTGAAACAGTGTTCAAGTACCTAAGTGGTCAAATCAGCATTTATCATCGACCATCCACAACTCTAAATATAATGTAAGAATAGTTTTTTTATTTGTTTCTCTATTTCAGCTACACAGACACTTCAACAGACTTCATAGATCATGAGTCATAAAGGCGTCATAAATGCCAAACTATAAAACTATTTAAATATCCCTTTAAAGTTAAAATCTTGAAACCTTGTTAATAAGTATAGATAATAACCGTATCCTACATTCACCACTGAGCAGCATAAAAGTGAAAATAAACTACATTATTAATCTCTGGTTCGATTAAAAAGGAAACATTGCTACAATATCTATAAACTTAAAAAAAAAATAAAAAAATAAATAAATAAATAAATGCAAGCATTAACAGAATACTTATGAAGACAAAATCAACTAATTGTGTTTAGCACAGTCAATGTGAATTGTCACATCAGGTACACTCAGAGGGAAAAATGCATCCACTTGGTGGTGCCAGCGGTGACACAACAGAGATTCCAGTTTACGGTCAGGAAACCTTCGAAGATATAACTTTCTCAGAAGAATTACCACACAACAGACTTGACTTTGAAAAGGGAAGGTTAATGGAATCAGCGTACAGACGTGCTGGGATCATGGATTTGTTAACATCATGTAATGACACTAATTGAATGGACAGTGTGTCACATTCAGATGCTTGTATTATTCAGCAGTTTCATGTTGCTGGTCACTGTACCCTATTCACATATTGTTCTCTGTTTGGACAACAGAGCATCTGCCTGGCACTGTCTGTCTGTTACTGTCTGTGGTCATTCATCGCTGCAGCAGAGCTTAACTGTGGCATTTGAAAAAGGCATCAGCGTGGGTAGCTGGCGCAAGCCTTTTCCAGACCTCTAAAATATGAAGAGTATTTACCGATGCCCGGCGTGAGCAAGGTGCTGCTTGAAAACGTTTTATTGTTTATTTTCCAATCATCAGCAAACAGCGATGCGGACACAAGGGGGCTGCTTGTTTCAAAGGATGACAAAAGGTCCCTGTGCACGTGGAGCATTCAGGCACAAAGCAGCTTAAGCAGTGCACAAACAAAGACAGTGCTGTGTCTCTCACATGCATACATCATCATCAAACCCACAGAGCAGAGACTAGACAGACAGCCTGTGTGTGGAGATAGACAGCGCATCACCCTGAGCAACACGTGCACACGTTTAACTCACACACACACACACACACACACACACACACACACACACACACACACACACACACACACACACACACAAAAGTTTGGAATGGAAATCCTATACCCCTGTGGGTTCTTTAAGTACTCTGCCATTGACAGGCATTTTGCGCAGACTATCCTCTTATTGAATAAACTCGCAATTGTGGCAGGAGCTGCCAACACTGGCACAATTTCTGGGGTACAAAGCCGTTTAACATTCCCAGAGTGTGCAGCTGTGGTTGAAAAAGTGAGTTGGGTTTGCTAATGATAATCTAAAAGTATTGAGTAAACAATCAAGGTTCAGATTTTAAAGAAAACCAGGGGCTATAGAAATGAAGAGTGGCAGAATGACACACAGCTGTGTCGGTTCTGAATGTCAGTGAGATTAGGCTCTCTTTAAACAGAACAACTCCAACCTGTTTGGATTGAAAGGATGCTTTCATTTCAATTCACATTAACAAATGCAGCACTTCATCCCCATCAGTTAGAATAATTTTGCTACCGGACGGTGCTGCATTTGATAAAGATCCAGCGTGCCATTCAAAATATACAGGCACTTTTCTGTGCACTTCACAGAGGGTGAAGCCATGACTGACAGAATGAGGACAGCATGCACTCCTAAATGATGTACTGTCACATGGAAGATGTTAACACTAAAGTGGGATTTATGCTTCTGCGAGGGCTCTACGCAGAACTTACGTCGTAGCCTACGTAAGTGGCCTGAGATTTATACTTCAGGTTCTAGCGTAACTCTTGTGGGGAGTGTGTGGCTGCAGAGCAAGTACCGACTCTAGAGTCATAGTGAGAGAAACAAAGTGTCTCCCCTGTGCTTTCTGACCATGGTGGGAAATCTGTAGCAGGAAAAGTTAACCCTCTCCTTGATTTGTTTATGGAGAAGGAGAACCCGGAAATGAGTAAAGGGGAAATGCAAAGCTACCAAGCCACGGCCGAGTGGACCAATCACAGTTGTTGTGGTCTGCGTCTCCGCGACGCGAAGTTACGGTGGGGATCCATTTTCGCGACACGACTGTAGCGTGGTGTCGAGACGGCGTTCTCTTATTACATCCATGGTTGATGCTCCACGCCCTTGACCGGCAGCTGATTGGACGAACGCGTTACATGGGTCTGGCTACTCCCGAATTTCAAAAGCAACCATCATGGCGGCTCGTTCGGAATACAATCTCATATTTTAGGAAAATAGTTCACCGAAACGGGTTTCTGAAAACATTGTAAGCGAGAAATAGGCCATACAGTTGCTGTATCTGTCTTCATTTCAGATCGACAAAGGTCAGTTTGAAAGATTTTCGTCAGATTTTGAGAGGCAGCGAGCCGAGGACTCGCAAGAGACTTCCCCCAGTCTCCCCTGTGCTCTACTTCTATTGGATAGTCGCGTCGCATTCAACGGATTCATTTGCATAAAGATGGGCATCGGCCAGCTTTTTTGGGCATTTAAGCGGGTGCTTTAAAGTCACTTGGCGTCACCCATAGGAATAAAGTAGAGTGGTGAATCTGCACTGTTACATTTTTTGAGAGTTGCAAGTCAGGCTACGGCGTAGGGTCCGTATCTACACGTACCTACGGCGTGGATTTAACACAGGGCCATAAATGGAGCTTTAATCAGCACTGGGTGTTATAAATGACTATTTACTACGCACTACAGGAAACTTCTAAACATCTTATAAACTTCTTAATCACATCACAGTCTCATGTGATTTATGCTGCGTTCATGCCACCTGGGAATAACAGGGACCGCCCCCGTGATTACGTTGTTTTTTCCGACTGCCAGCGTTCACATGGCCGGGATGCGTGTTCTTCTTCTTCTGTTATATTGGCGTTTGGCATAACAGCTTGTTGCATGACTGCCACCAACGGTTGGCCGTAGCCTAGAGCATCAGGTGTGTGAAAACATGGAGGCCACAATAACAAAAGATTTGCTGCTGTTTTCTTGGTGTTGTTTTTTTATACATAGGCTTATTTATGAATAATTTGAAACATGTTATGTCTGTGTATGTTTCTTGGCAGAGGCGTTTGTCCACAATAAACAGTTTATTGTCATTGAAATATGTTCAGTGAACCAAAGTCGCCTACATCAAACGTCAGTTGTCAACAACGCGTCACCAACACCTCTGATTCCCACAGGAAGGGACGTGAATGATGACGTTTTCACTCGGAAAAATGTTTTTCCGATGTCTATGAACGCAGCATAAGATCAGTCCATTCCCATGAGGATGAGTGATGCCAGGAGTGGGATTGTAGGACAGCCTTTCATTTACTGTTCCTTCATATTCAGTTTTCCTCTTGCTCTTAGCGAATAAAACCCAGATGGAGCACATGAACTCTCTCATCTTTAGATCGCCCACCTCTTTAACCATGACATCACCACAGCTGCTTAATGTGCACACAGAAATGACACCAGTCTGGATGCCAGGAGTCAGCACAGACAGCAGGATCCTAAAGAGGAAGAAACAGCCACTAGAGTTATAGTTAGAGAACCTCTGTATAGTCTCTTTCCCAGAAAGAAAGATTATAAAAACATTAATCCCACAGTTGGCCAAATGTTGGCTATTAAAAACAATATTAGACCAAAAACAATATTGTTTTATAGAGCTGATACTGACCACCGCTGACAGTGTATCAGTGTGTCTCTAGTAGATAATAAAATACCACCCCAGTGAGTTTCCAACACCAACAAAGCGGCTGTAGAAAATTTATTATTTCAATTTTCACATCATCAAGTGCCCACTTTGCCAGACACAAGAACCAGCGGTGGGCATAGCTCTGCCAGGAGAAAAAGACACCTAAAGTTGTGAACTTGTGGCTGAAAATGGCACTCTTCAGTCTCTTAAATGTATTTGACAACCATTTTGAACAATCTGAAATAAATGATTATGTTGGATTGAAGAGTGGAGAAAGAGAGAAGTGTTTCTCTTACTCAGACACTAGAGTTGAGCTGTCCCTGAAAGAGGCAATTAACCTCCAATTGCTCTAGCCGAGCTGCTTAGCGGCCACCTGTAAAACACTCCCAGGACAGAATGTGGGTACGTGCATTAACATGTAGCAGCGCACTGCTGTAAATTACATTGCCTGCTTAATGTTTCTGCTTGATGAATAAAGGAAACAGAAAAAGGGCATCTACATGTGTGGCTGGTGGATAACAATTTATTCGGTGTAAAACCAAGCCAAATACAATAAAGACAAAAGAACTAAGAAACAAAAGAAGAAGAAGAAAAAAAAAAAAATAGCCATCAAGTTTTTTGGACAGTTCTTTGCAAAGCCTTTAGAGTGACATTGACATCAACCTCTTTCTTAATGACGGCAGAAAAGAAGAGAGGGATACAATTACTTAGAAAATGTCCACCCCATCACAAAGTTCACACACTACATTCCAGTAGTCTGACTATTCAGCCAAAACAATAGTCGGTGTGGAATTTTTGTAAAGCTACTGTGTGGTAGTAATTAGGACACAAACATCTTATAAAGTGACAGTTGTAGACCTTTTTTTTAGAGAGCACAATAACATGTATTTATGGTCTTCACAGATATTATTCTTACTGTAGGTGTGCTAAAACATGCAAGACCAAGGTGGTTAAGAGTTAGCTTAGTCTTAATTTAGTGCTTTCATTGATGTAAGCCGGCTAAGGTCCAGGACCATTTATAGCTACCTCTGAGAAGCACTAAATCTGTGAAAAGGAGCGGAATGGGCCGTTAACTTGCTCACTGAGGAGCTTTCCTCCTCTAACAGGGAATAAATCCTCATGCAGTGTGAGCAGTCTAGCTCTTATGATAGCAAAGTGTAAATACCAGTTTTGAAGAAAGCAAAGAAAATCACTCACAATGACAGAGAACATTGTCACAAATTAGTGTTTTTATATTCAATGTCTCAGTGACTGAGGAGGCTGAGCATATGAAATGAGTGGGTTGTTTACATTAACTAATTATCTAAATGAATTACACAGACTGACTTCCAGTAATCCAAAAGCTATCAGTTATTCCATGGGAAGTCAGCTCCCTGATCAAAGTAATGCACCGTGCTGGCTTCTTTCTTTCACTTTCTTTCTAATGAAGATAAGCTTTCAAATCACAGCAGGAGCCGTGTAGCTGGATGGCATCCAGCACCAGCCAGTTAACTGCAGCCTGCCTGCCAGCCAGCCAAGAGGTGACAGAGTGCATCATGAGCAAAGTGCACTGAGCCTTCAATTTACAGCACAGGAGGGTCATGGGTGAGGAGTCATGATGAAATAATGACTGCAGGTGGTCAAGAGTCAGAGAGTTGGCACCTAAAATGACACACTGGCTTAGTCATCCTCACAAACAAAAGCTTTGGATGGGAATCTCTCGCTGCCACGCCTCTGTCTTCCCTTGTGTCTGTTACAGGAAATGTGGTGTGCAGTTTTTCAGTCAGGTGGAAGTGGAGAGGAGGGACAGAAAACGTAGTCTGTGGTTCTGGCCTTCCTGTTGTCCAACTGTCAGGGCATGAAATAGGTCAACAGGCGCCTATCTGTCAGACGCTGCGACTCACAGGCATTCCTTTCCTCTTACCCGAGTGGAAGATAGACAGAAGCGAGGCTCCATGACTGCCACAGTGACTGAGCAGAGATTAGCCTGGATGGTAAACTGCATCACAACAGCACAATGTGCTACTAAAAAACCACGACAACACCAATTGTTGAGGATAAAAATGTTCTTCATTGTAGTAAGGTACAGTACACATCTTTAAAATCAAGGTCCACAAGTCGGATCAACAGCAGATTTTGTAATAAAGATAACAGGTTTTGTGAATGCAGCGTAATAACATCTTACACTATTATATTATAGTTCATCACAGAATCAACAGATTCCAAAAGAAAACAAACCTTTGGCTAAATGTTTGAGATTCAGTGGGTGACTTTCACACTCACAAAATTGATTATATTTTGTCAGCTAATGCTCTAATACCACTGTTTTGGTTAGTTTTACCTATAACATAAAATAGGTCTGAGTTGGTTGCATACCTTTTTACTGTCATCAGCTGAATGGAAGTGGTAATGTATAATTGATTAATGTGGACGGACTAATGTGCATAAACACACCCTTATACATTCTGAGTCTTAAGCCATTGGTGTGACTCTCTTGTCAGCATGCTGCATGTTAATCAATAGTGCCTAGAACTGACCAGGCAAACCTTCCGCCCTCCCTTTAAATAAAAACCTTCACTGTGTATTTAAACTGAGATCCTTGTCTCCGCTTGAAAAATGAACAGCTCTGTGCTTCTTCTGCGGCACAGCATGAAAGTGCAGCATGAGAGCTGGCAAACCACCGAGGGCCACTTGGCCTGGGTTCTTTGGCTCCCTTAATCATTTTTGATTGAATCATTTTAACTGGCCTGCATGCTAAGACTTTTTACACAGCATCCTTATGCTAATCCACTCTGCTTAACACTACTTATAGAGCCAATACAGCCTACAGAGATATCCAATAGCGTGGACCATGAGCTGGCCAGCTGTGAGGGAGAGTTTCTTTATGCTCCGAATGGAAAACAGTTTAACACAGAACTTGCTGAAGGAATAATAATATGCCATTTGACATGATTGCAGGTTTATAGGATCAGCGTGTGTGATGGGTAACAGGTTGTAATGAGTATTGCTAAACTTAGTTTTAAGCTTCTGATGATTTCCATCCTAGCCTTATACCTTTAGAACAAATGTTACCAGATTTAGGGTGTATTAGGCTGTGATCTACTTTGCTGGAATTGACCACAAAAATGATTAAAAAGACATATTCTGTGGAAAAATTAAGCCGTAAATGGGGTTTTGCAAAAGAGAGGGTACTGTGGCTCCGTTTGACCACAGCGTAAAACATAACCAACAGAGAGGAAACCGAATTTACAGAAGGGATCAGTCACCAGCATTTAGAAAAGCAAGGTTTCAGACAAAGCAAAGTAAATTCATGCATTGCTTTTAAGGACAGAGTAATATTGGTCACCTTTGGCATGGAAATTCATGGCATCTTGACAGTCCTTACCTTGGAGAGAACCAAAGAAGCTATCATATTAGCTGTGTCATACAACCCGCAAAAGGTTACTACTATGTCACCAAGCTTCCAACGCCACTCGCCACTTTTTTTTGCGAGCACGTGTTAATGAATTCCGCTGCGCCACTTTCTGGAGTGACTGGACAAAGATACATAATCAACAAGATGACACCCAGTATTCCCGCCTTCACTATCAAAAAGTGCTGGATAGCAGACAACAGAGCCTACATCCACAGAAACGCCAGGATTACTGTTCCCAGAGTGAGGACGAACCACAGCCAGCTGCTGACAGAAACACAAACCATATCAGGTTGATTTGGTATATCCATTGAACACATGATCACAGGGCGGCTTACGTGTCAGATCCGATTCAAGTGTTTTTAGGATGTCAATTTTATACACGCATTGTTAGTTGCTCAACCATAAATTTGTGATTCTTATGAGCTCAGGCCTGAAGGCTATAATAAACCAACTTTGATGTCTAGGCTCTAGTCTCCGGTTACACAAACAGGACATTTAAACAGCACACTCCTCCCTCTGCAAACACAAAGCACTATGGAATGGCCGGTGTGTTTACGGTACCAACTGCTAACTGCCATGGAAAGTATGACTGATGTAACTTCCTCAGTGTCCCAGCTATCAGAAGTTGGACAAACGTGCTTCCTTAAGCCAAATCCCTGCTCTGCGTCAATGTGCTCTGATATGGTCTTGAGATAGCACAATAATCTACGCATTTCCACATTCTGTCTTGTTGTTGCTCATGGTGGTGTTAAAGTCTGTCACCCACCAGGCACAGTGAATCAGTGCTTCACTAGACAGACAAGTATTTAGCATCAGTGTAGTAAGTAGTAATAAATGCTGTGAAATATTTGCCAGAAAGACAGCTGCTAAAATAATGCAAATAAGATAAAATATGAAGTAAGGTAAAAAAAAAAAGGATGTTTGAAGAAACAAATAGGAAGACAGATGTCGCTGTTTATCTGAGAGGAGGCCAAGCTGAGTGCGGTTTGTGAAACCTGATGATGGCAATTGCCTCAACACAGGTGTACACCAAGCAGAAGTCACGCAGTACTCCAGTAATCCTAAGCGGGCTGGATAAGCACATAACAAGCTGGGTCCAAACTAGTTTAATAAATATTATGGTTATTATTTCACCTTGTCTTCATTTTTGTCTAAGGAAGTGTCCCTGACTTGACAACCGAGGCCTACGGCATATTCAGAAAAATTGTATGTTTTGTATTTTGTTTAAAAATCAAATGAAAACAGTTAACTACAAAAAAAAAAAAAAATCACCTGCTTGTTTATGATTATTCTGGTAACGAAGCTATATCATATTAGCTGTGTCATACAACCCCCAAGAAGTCACTACGTCACCAAGCTTCCAACGCCACGGGCTTCCTGTCTTGACTGGCCAAGGCACGCCTGCCTGGTGGCACTTATCTGGGCTAGCAGGCAGAAATACATTTATAAAATCACCTTTAAAAACACCCTGCACATACACACAACTGTTTTTGTCGATTAGACGTCTGCTTATGTTGACGTCGGGCAGTGCCAAGATGGGAATTTCGTGAGGTCACCAAACACTATGCGCCAATTAGCGTGACAAAGGCTTAAGTTATCCTGCACTAACAGATGCATTACAGCTGACAGGAAAGTCAGGACGATAAAGTACAGTCTGTTCACAACCACACTAATCAGGTAGAATAGACGTATCGTAGAATGTGGGGGCTTAAAAAAAATATCTGGAACACAAACTTATTCCAAACTTATTAGTCACATTTATGTCAGACATAGACAGTCCTAAAGGTAAGGGAAATAAATCTGCATGAATCAACATTTAATTTTGCAATTATAGTGTTAACATTTGAGAAATGTCATACTGCATGTCTGAACTGAGCTGGGTTTCTGTACCAGCACCCATAAAAAAGAATAAGTTAGTGTTGCTATACTGCAGTGTGAACAGAAACAACAATGTTATTCCAATGACAACACACTACATTGATTCAAAAAACACTGTGCTTTTTCATGTTTTTGGCAGCCTCTTTAAACATTACAGCTACCTTCAAGCATCCTAATCAAACTTCTGGAGAAACCACAAGTTTCCTATTTTTGACCATGTGAAAGCCACAACAACATATTTTACCTCACTACATAAACATATTTCCTTTAATCCTGGACGCAAATGGGTACAACTGACTGAGTTGTAGCCCTGGAAATGGACCCACTGTTATTGGACAATATATTACTGACAATTCATCAACAGCTGACAACATGCTGACCACTGGCTCTGGTCTTCGACGCTCTCCTAGTGAGCCAGTGAGGAGACAGGAAGGCTCGGTGTAGTAGCCTTCAGTGTAATTTGGTTCTGATAACGACCGCCTTATCACTGCAGCAGACAGCTTACTCCTTAGCCTGCCACTTCACAGATAACACCATCAAGCAAATCTGAACGAGTTCCTCCTGTTCCCACATTTCTTTCCTTACTTCCAGCATCAGAACTGTCATTCTACTTTCCAAGCCCAGAATCTGACAAACCTCAGCTGGCCGGGTTATGTAAAGAGTTTTAGATATTGCCGTTCATTTGAACAAATCACATAATGAACCCCTGCTTTGATTAAAGGTTTTAAAGTCTGTACGCTTATTATTATACTACTACCTTGTGAAAAATCAATTCAGTGGTTTCTGTGTGTCTTCGGTCCCTTGGTCTCTAGCTCTCTTGGATCTATAGCTTCATGTCATAAGCAGGCATAATGAAAAATCAAGCTATTTGATGATCAATTCTCATTAACTAAAGAGGCTCATTTGATAAAATGGAGAATGTATAAGAATAACAGGTCAATAAATTATTATTGCCTTCATTTCATAATGTGGGAGTTGGACTGAGGATCATGGACCAAGCAGAGTTTAAATACTTCACATAGCCTGGAGAACATGATTGATTGTATGGATAATGACTGTGATGGCGTATTCTTTTATTGGCTGAGCAAACGTTTCACTCCGACTAATTTCATTTTTAACCCCACATACTTCCACGTATGTGCAGCGATCTCATAATCATTTTGTACCAACAGTAATATTCATCAACAAGCAGCCCAACTTGCTTAGTAACTAGATAATAACTAGTGAGATTAAAGATGGTAATGTTAGCCTCCTTTGTTCCTACTTTTTGACTCAACACTCAATCTTTTGTTTTGTACGCAATGTATTAACTGTGCACTGTATGCTGTATGTGTGTGCGTGCGTGGAGAAGAAACTAGGAGCTAATCGTTTCAAGCATGCAGCAGCTTGCTACCATTGCCTTCCAATCTGAGCCTACTGTACTCTATCTTCAAGCAACACACGCTACTGCTATGAAGTGAGGCAGCTTAACACCCACTACTGACAAAATACTACACTGTGCGTGTGTGTGTTGCCCAGGCTCTGGTCTATTCAGCATCTATTTTTTGTTGGGATGAAAACATGGAAATATAATCACATAACATGTATTTATATATATGTGTGTGTGTGTGTGTGTGTGTGTGTGTGCAAATATGAGGATGATCTGTGCACATACACAAGTACACATATTAAGATGCAAATGCTCATTTTGTTAAAGAAATTGAGAGAGGTTACAGACGTGGAAGCGCTTGGTCGTCTTCCGATGAGCGTGAAGTTGCTGCTGAGTGCAGTTCAGAGGGAATTTGAAATGGAAATCTTACTGAGGCGCAGTGAGCTTGGGGCAGTGGAGGGATGTAAGCGGGAGACTGATGATAACATCTCCTTTAGCAGGTTCCCTCATGCTTACAGTAATGTCAGGCAAATCTCATTCAGCATTTACCCCCGCCCAATGTCTACACACAGGTGCAAGCAGATACACACATACAGATCTGTACTGACTAAATACAGAAGCACAACACACAACAGCAATAATCGCACACACAATAATTGTGAACATGCTCACACAAATACTGTAATGAACAGAGCAGAACAACTAACTTCTAAAGAACTCTATAACTCCAGGGCATACTAATCAGTACTCATCAGTAAGTGCTCTGTTGGTGTTCATCTTAGTCAGTTTTCATTAGTCAGACTTGACGTGTCAGTGATGTACTCAGACATGACAAAAGATCAGCTCACATCTATTGTAATTAACAAATGCATGTCTTTGCCTTTTTACATTAACAGAGAAAGACAGACACGGACAAAGAGGGCTAAGTGATGCTGAGGCAAACAGCCAAACAACAGAAGCAGACCTGACTCTGTTTCCTCCTGTCTCCCCGCCTGGTTCCCCATGTTGGTCCGCTCCGCGACTCCCACTCTCCACACCGGGGCGGACTAATCCAAGAATCCGTGGCTGCGGGGGAGAGGTGTGTGTGTGTGTTTGAGTGTCGGGGTTGTTGTCTCTGTTCAGCACCCACAACCAGCGCCGGTCAGTCACAGGAGGAAACCATAAGAGATAAAATTCTTCTTATTCTTCCCTCCTACTGGTCTTCTTTTCTCCACTCCTTCCCGGGACTGTATGAGGGAGTGAGTGAGTGAGTGAATGTGTGTGTGCATGTGTGAGGGGGCAGGCTTCGTGTCCTGTCAGTGAGTGACTGCGTGTGTGCCTGAATGTGTGCGAGTATGCGTGTCCTCAAGTACGGTGACAGTATGTCACACTGGCAGGCGGGCAGCGTCGTGTGCACTTCATTATTGCTGTAATGACTGGAATCGGCTCACAAGGGGAGTGGCTTCCCAGGCCATACACACACAGAGACACATTAACATAACACCTCCCACTGATGCCAGCCCGTTTACTCTCACCAATACCAGTTGAACAATGGTGAGATGAACCGTCCCTCTCACTGGTACTGAAAAGACCAGAGAGAGAGAGAGAGAGAGAGAGAGAGAGAGAGAGAGAGAGAGAGAGAGAGAGAGAGAGAGAGCGAGAGAGCGAGAGAGAGAGAGAGAGAGAGAGAGAGAGAGAAGCAGGAAGAAAGGAAAGGCACTATTTGTATTTTTGGCAGAGGGTGACAGTGCAGCTCTTGTCTTTTCTTGCTAAGGAAACTTGCAGCCTTGGACCTCACACAAAGTGTTCCGTGCCCACTACCCCCCCACAAAAATCACAACTGCAATTTCTCAACAAAAGTCTTCATAAATGGGGAAAGGAGATGCTGGTCTAGGGGATAGGGGGCCACCCCAGGCTTGCGGTACCATTTTTCTCTACAGCAGAGAACAATAGCATGTGAGTGTGTCTACATGTGTAAAAAGATGAGGGGTGGTGTGCTAGTTTTGGTGGGGTTGTGTATCGAGCTAGTGAGGGAAAGACTTGTTTTTATTCTGTCCTTTCTCATTCACAATGTATGCATGTGTTAAATATTTATGATGGCACAAGCTACATGGAGAAACCAAGTTGGAAGGGAGAATGACTTCGTTCATTTTCAGCTGCACTGGTCTCTTTAGTGGGCCCCCAATCCTCAATGTTGTGTTTTTGTGCGTGCACATATGTACTATCAGGAAAATCATTATGAACCCCTCTTGGAAATTTGGCCAAAACACAAAGGAAGTCAGAAATTGCTCCTTTACACTACAGGCAAATCGCTATCACTGATTAATTAAAAACAAAAAAGAGATTAGATCATTTAAATTTATATATGGGCCAAAAATACCTCTACGCTATACCACAATTATATTATAAATTATATTTACCACAAACTGTTTCAAAAGAGCAGCAATTTTAGCAAACAATTATTTTATTCATACCCTTCTGAAGAGAGAGCCATAGTGTGTCACCCGACCTCGGTACACAGTAATACAATGAGACTGCACTATGTCACGTTATCCGAGGGTCTACGATACAGTATGCTATGATACAAAAAGAAACCTCTGTTAAGGGCACAACTATGAAGTACTATTTATCAGAAATCTAAATTAATTTCAACTACATCAAGTTTTAAAGTCGTACTTGACACAGATAAGGACTGATATTTTTAGTAGATGATCTCTGTTGCATAAGCTTAGAGCTACCATTTCCTTCGTGTTCCACTGCTGAAAAGAACCATGGAAATAAAAATGAACAAGCAGTATAATAAAGCAATGGACATTTAAAGTCGTAGCTGCAATTTTTCTCAATATGTATTTGATGCACAGTATACTGTAAGCTACTAGCCTGGATGCCTGCCGAACTTAGCCCCGCCCACAACATTTGAGGTCGGGAAGTTATTCTGACTAGAATCTGAGTATGACGACGTCAGGCTAGTAAGCTACAGCCAGAAAAGCACTTTTAGAATTTTTTTTTCCAATAGCTGTTAGGAAGGTTTAGTTTGCTGCATGATTCTGCCCACGACAGGTTGAATATTCGACCCTCTGATACAATACTGCACACGGCTGCTTCCAAGCCTTTTTATATCTCATGAATGTTGCATAAACTGTTGGTACGTTTCCCTCTTCCTTTCTTAATATTCTCCTCTCTTCTCGTCTCGGAGCAGCACATCTACCTTGGTAAACAAACATGCCTCTAATCCAGCTAAGAATGTTCTCCTCACCACAGGACGTCCATCTCTGTGGGCCCAAACAGGCCTCTTTTAAGATCAGACCATTTCTCTCTGTCTTGCATCTTTAGGGGACTTGCTGGGGTCACAAGCTTCTCAGGAGAGGAATTTCAAACTTCATGCCAAAACTCTGGTCAACAAACCTAAATGGGCCCAGGTGTGTTTGTCTGAGTTGATGCCAGATGCGTATATACAGTGTTAATTCTGGCCTGGCGATGCACTGCAGTGAGTAGGAGTAAAGCTATTTATTTCAATAATCCTTTTTACACTGTATGCACACAAAAACGGAGTGCATTATCATACTGTATATACACTGTAGTGTATATTTAGACTCAGACAGGGCAGTATGGGGGACATAAAAAGTAAAGGTGTGAGTAATGTGTCATGCATATTTGTGTGTGTCCATCTGCATGTACATGCATGTAGGTGTTTTTCCTGCTTGTGTCAGTGTGCGTCTGTCATGGCTGAGTGCTCATGCAGGCTGAGGCATCCCAGTGGACTGAGGCGTGTTTGATTAATTTATCTGACAGATATGAGGAGCTCAAGGACCATACCTCTCTCTCCTCCTGCCTCCTAAACGATGCACAGACAGACCGGGCCCCGCTGGGACCACATGTTACGACTGAGTCTGGTGTCTGAGCTGTGCAGTAAAACTCACACACAATCTGGGTCTATAATAGTTCTAGTGCACCTCTCTGCTCTGCTTATTCTGAACTGTGACTAAAAACTAAGGCCAACTGACACTTGCATCATACATCCATCTTCCCTCTGAATCGGTGCCATGAGGAAATTATATGAGCTATCTGCTGATTAATAGGGAATAGAAAGTCATAGTCCAGCTGGTGTGGCTGGCAAACCTCGTACACTATATGGCGAACAAATCGGAGAGAAACTTCATCTCCATCACTCACTGACAGCAGACCTTTCATACCTCAGAGACTAGAGGTTAAAGTAAAAAAACATCCTGAGTCTGACTAATGGCTATTTGGGGAAGGACACAGCAGGAAATACACATGGTCTTCTGCAAATCTTCAGCATGCAGTATTTCAGCATGCAGTATTTCACATTCAATCAGAGTAAAAAAAAGCACATACAAGATGCATTTTAATCCGAGAGTATACAGCATGCAACAACTCTCCTTGACTAGTTGTAATCATGACAACACTACTGTCAGTAGAGAGGACTGACAAAACATTACTCTGTATGTGAAAAAGAATTTCACTATTCCATGTTAACAATCAAGTAGGTGAGGACAGAAAAGTGAACTCTGTGGCATTAGAGAGCTTGATGCATCTCGGTAAAGCTAAGCTAATCCTGATCATTCCCTTTCATCTTCTTGTCGAGGGCGATTTATGAGGCGACAGTATTGCACTGACACATGTCACGCAGAAGAAAGACAGCAGCAACACTGTAAAACTGTCAGCTGCATGTGTTTCCAAATCTGCAAACTCTTGTCAAAGACTCAACATGTTTGTTCTCAACTTTTACCTAAAGGCAAAAAAAAAAAAGTGAAACTAGATGCTACCAAATATACACAAGTGGAACAAGGAATAAATCATGAAATAGGGTAAAAGCTGGTAGTTTCTGGCTCGACCAGAAAATATAGAAAGCCGAGTTACAAACCTTTAAATGGTCCCTTTTAGGTCCTATTTATATTTAGTATGAAATACTTTTGTACTTAATTGGGTTACACTTTACTTGGAGTTTTCTACATAAGAGTGACATGACACCGTCATGAACGCTTCATAAACACTATAAACAAGTCAGAAACGTTTATGACATAACACTTTTTTATTAAGTGTCATTCGGTT
This sequence comes from Sander vitreus, assembly GCF_031162955.1. Lineage (NCBI taxonomy): Eukaryota > Metazoa > Chordata > Actinopteri > Perciformes > Percidae > Sander > Sander vitreus. Next base: position 22,546,667 of record NC_135867.1, read on the forward strand.
TTGTCATGACAAGTTATGGTTAGGGTTAGAGTTAGAGTTCATGTGTCATGACAGTGTCACTCTTATGTAGAAATTTCAAGTAAAGTGTTACCCTTAATTGTAGTTTTGTAATCTATTTTCAATGATGGAGCTTCAAATGGATCACAGTCGTTCTACAGTATATTTCATACCTACTTATTTGTAGTACAAATATATTTACAAAAATCAATATATCATACCTTGTAATCCCCCGTGTTAGTCATTATTACCCATTGTGATGGCAGTTCTGCTGACACTCCTAACCATGGTACAACAACTAAAAACACCACTAAATGTCACACCAATTTGGGCCTTAAAGGTAAACTCCGTCAATTTTACACATCAAAGACTATTAAAAGGTAGTAGTATCAGTAGAGCTGGATTATTGCTGAAGCAGCACAATTTCCAACTGTGTGTGTTAAAGTGCTATAAAAAAAATAAATAAGTGTACTTGAATCAGACAAGGGAAAGACTTACTGAAAGACATCTTTGTTAAGCTCAACTTCCCTCACCATAACATTAATGATCAATGTGAAAGCATTGACTGAGCAGAGGTGAAGGAAAGCGCCTGTCAATGTAATGGCCATTTGTAAAGTTATGCCCTGCGGTCACCCCCACCAGGCTTGTTATTTATAGAGCAGGACAGTCTTATCTCCTTCTGTCTCCTCTCCTTGCACACTCCACAGGGACCCCTCTCCAAGTGAAAGCTTTACTGAATTATTGATGAGGTGTTTTAAATAAGTCATCAGGATGGGGCTGGGTTTTAACCCGTTGCCTGACAGCACGGTGGAGTTGGTTAAGTGCCAAGTGGGATTGGGGAAAGACTCCATTAGCAAAAATAACAGTTTTGACTCATTAGCACGTCATGCTGTGAGGGCAAGGGCGGGGTCAGACTGTCAGACATTTCAGCCAATACTGTATATAACTGCAGAGCTGACGTCTAGTTGGAACTGGCGAGAGAAGGTACCGTGAAAATATTTTTCAAAGATCATGATGGCAATCTTGGTCGGTTGCATTCAAGGAAAGAGGGTATCAAAGATCAATATCTTGACTGAAGACAGACTGTTGCAAAAATCGAAATTTGGCAAAATGCGGTACTATAGTGCTGCAGTATTTTCTATATTACACTGATTAGCACAGGGATGCTATATTGTTTGTGTCTTTGCTTCCCCCTGTATGCACAGCTTCTCAAACACATCTGACCCAGTTCTGCTAAAACATGAGAAAATAAATGATGCATCTCGCCACTGCAGTCCTCATTCCTACAATTAAGAAGCATTGATTTGCTCAATGCGATGTGGGTACAATTACAGTTTGAAACGCTGTGTTTGTTGCTGTACATAAATGGAGTGCACATGATCGTGCATTGCTTAATAATCTTTCTGAGTCCATGCAACTTTAGTCAGTGACGATTCTGTCATGTGTCCAAAGTCTAGTCACAAAATGTTTTTGGACGGCCGCTAAGAAAAGACTCAATTACTGCCTGACAGATGTGATGACAAGTTCTGCTGCAGTGTGCCTTAGAGCCCAGTAAGCCCTGACTGCTTCTTGTCAGTGTGTAATGTTACATATCAACTAGGGAGAAGCCCATCTGTTTATGACCAACCTGACAAGACTGACGGGTGACAACATCACAAAGACAAGCCTGGAGACACATCTGAAGATTGGAGTGACTTGGAGTGTTTATCCCAAAATGTCATAAAGCAAATTCTGAATTTTTTAATCTTCTCTTCACCCCAAAACAGACTTTACTTCAGAGACTTCCACATCAATAACTGCAAACACTCAAGACACTTCACAGCATTACATCTCAACATCAATGGGTTCAAAATACCACAGACCACCACCCCAATCTATATTCAAATCATGGCATTTCCCCCGTGTGGATATTTCAGCAGAACTCTCAGTTTAGGCTCAGTGACTTAGAATTGAGAGCAGGAGGCTAAATGATGAGTGTCACTGCTGGCATGCAAGATTAACCTTGACTGCTCTTCCAGGTGTCAGATTTGATTTTCCACTTGCTGATTAGCTTGATTTGACCAGTTTGACATATCCATCCATTGTCTGCCGTTATGTCTTGACGTGCACTGGTGTCGAGTCCCAGCCCAGGTGCAGAACAACACAGCTTGCCTCAATGGGGAAATGATTTAGATTAAATGTGCTGATCAAATCATCAGCGTGTTTTTATTTGAGCACGTCAAAAGGAAATAAAGTTAAAACTAAAACGCAGAGGATAACATTGTTTCAGGGAAATACAATACCCTATGATTTTACTTCTGCAAATTGCAGCTACGTGACAGCATCACAACTTCACCCTATTTTAAAGATAGATGGTTTTCTTTAGGATCAAGAAATATTTAACAATATTCTTGCCCTCAAATTTGGTTGGCTACCAGAAATTGGTTTGCAAAACTAGTGCAGAAGAAGTATGTGAAGAGTAATGAATTGATCATGAACAGCACAAAATCTGTTCTTGTCTTGGGTGTAAACACTTAAAAAAAAAAAAAACGTTGGTTAATTAGAGCCTTATCCAACAAAAGCTGGATGAAATCATGGTCTGAATGTGTTTCAAAGAATCGAGAGCGTCACTTGGCCTGGGTTTCTCCGCTCCTCTGGAGTCTGTTGTCAAGTAGAATTATATTATCTTTGCTTCAGCCCAGCAACCCTTTAAAGGAGAATTTCACTAGAACAAAGCATCTACACACGGTGTGGATTAGGGGTGGGGGGGAAAAAATCGATACAGCATAGTATCGCGATATTTTCCGTGGCAATACTGTATCGATACACAGACGCAACGTATCGATCTATTTTTATACATGTGTTGGTCAGTTTGTCTGCTTGACAATCCCATTTTGCAGCAATGAAATTGAAGTGAGATAAACAAACAGAGAAATGTATCTTTTTAGATAAAACAGATGTTGACAAAGTTTCCTTTTGGGAACATAATTAATAAAATGGGAAAAATTTGAAGTTGAGTACAAATTGCAATATATCGCATAATATTGCAATGTGTTTAAAATCGCAATAATATCCTATCCTGACATAAGTATCATGATGATATCGTATCGTGAGGCCTCTGGTGATTCCCACCCTTAGTGTGGATGGGCCACCATAAACAAACAGCTAACATCTCCCTCACAGAGGATTTTCCAAAGATGTGCTGGGAACAACGTTAATTACTGCAAACAAATCCCTGTTATTATCTACCACCATATTTGTCCAATATGTAATACATGTTTTGCTGTCAGGTCTATTTGTAGTTGTTCTGTTTATCCAATACAGAAAACAAACACGCCCAGCTCATAGGTAAAGCAAGGCTGTACTGATTACATACAAAGTACAATTCCAACACGCAATTTAATAGATAATAAAAATTAATTATACTAAATACTTATTTTCTCAATTAATTGTTCGGTCTACAAAATGTCAGAAAATAGTAAAAAAAATATCCAATCCCAGTTTTTCATAATCCAAGTTGATGTCTTTAAATGTCTTGTTTTGTCAGTCCAAAGCCCATAGATAATTCATTTTATTATGATATAAAACAGAGAAAAGCAGAAAACTCCATATTAGAGAGGCTGAACACAGCATTTTCAATAATTTTTGCATGAGAAATTACTTAAACAGTCAATCAATTATCAAAATAATTGGCAATTATTTTTCAGTCGATTGACTAATTAATTAGTCTCATCATTGCAGCTCTATTCTGAGGTAATCATCAAATAGCTTAAGTCAGTCAGGTATCTCACGCAACACCAGAGCCATAAAAGATCCACGTCTGTATAATGTTACTCGAGACATTGCTGGTGTAATTCTTGACCTCATTACTACGCTGTAATGATGATTAATATTGAAGCAAAGTTTCTTTGTGTCTTAAATAATAACTATGCTTGACCACACATAAGCCATAATACCAATGCCATAATACATAATAGCCAAACCAACACATACATCAACACTTACTGTACATGCACATAAGCATGCAAGCACACAAGCAAAATAACATCAAAAGACCAGCCAAAAACTCCACCAACATCCTTTTTCTCTCTCTTGTCTTCTTGTCATCCAAAACATAGCCTGCTGGTCACACGGCTGAGCAGATGTGTGAGGACTGAGCAGCACACTCTGAATGTGTCCAGTCTCTCAGTTTTGGACTAAACCCCCTGAGAACTTTAGTCCTCAGCCACCTGCATGTCATCATTGCCAACCAAATGAGAATAAAGAAAAAAAAGGAGTAGTTACCACCAGCACCTGTGAGCTGTGACAGGCAGCTTTAGTTGTGTACTGTTGCCTTCTAGTGGTCACAAGTGGTTAGTGGTTACTACTTTCACACTGAAGTGTTTACTATGGTGATCTCTAAACTCTGACACAAAATACAGATCACATTAATAATTTAAGAACATCACAGGCCTTTCCCATGCTTTTCAGCATAATATTGCTTTTTTTCTCTCCGTCTCTGAAAATTATGTATTTGAAGAAATCTGATAAGGCCGGCTTCACACTGGATGCGTGGCGTGAGCGTGGCGTTTCTGTTGTGTGCCAGTTGTGTGACGGCTGCGTGGCGTTTTCTATATCTTTGATCACCAGAAATGTGTCTGACGCAGCGCTGCTACACATGTCTGTACACGTGTTTTTCCCATTGATAAAATGAAAGCAGTAGTATACTTCATGTTAAACATAAATAGATACTGATTTGATTACAGCAAAGACAACGTTGGCAGTATTGACGGCAAAATAGGCTGCAGAATATATAAGATAATAGATTATTTATTTTTTATTTTTTTAATTACATTTATATCTGCTTTTATGTCAAAACCTAGAGACTTTCAAACATCAAAATGTTATTTATTAAATGTACCTGTGTCAAAATGACATATAAACATCTTTTCCTATTCTATTTTGCCTGGCTTCCAACACGATTGTGTGTCGTGTGAAAAATAGGCATCGGTCCTATTTCTAGCAGGACGTGCGTGTCACGCAGGCAGTGTGCAAGCTCTAAGCTGTTAACATGAGAGCCGAAATAAAAACGGACACGCCACGCAGCTGACACGCTCACGGCACGCAGCCAGTGTGCAGCTGGCCTAAGAGTGGTAGTCCCCTACCAGACAGGCTGCGAGGACGGGCCTCTGCGAGATCTGAGATGGCTCCCATGGTCACGGTCTTCTTCATCCGGGAGCCAAAGGCAGCGGCTCCCAGTGCAGGCTTCGTCAAGGCATCATCACTGCTGGCTCTTTTCATCTAGAGACACATCTGCTGTTAGTATCACCCATCAAGGTCTAATGTTGTTAAAATAATGTTCTGAAGTGATTTAATCAGACTCATCACTCATGTACAGGTATCATGATGTTAGGTTGTAGTGTGCTTGTGACTCACCCTGCTGAGGCGCTGGTCTGAGGCCAGCGTGTTGGAGGATCTGGAGGTCTTCATGGCTGTGGAGGTGGAGTTGGTAGTGGAGGAAGATGGGGCCAAGGAGGCCTGCTTGGCCCGGTCCTGGAGTCCCAGTTTGGGCAGCCCCACCTTGGTGGCGCCCGATTTCATCATGGCTGCGCGTCAGCTAACTACACCTGAGAGAAGTCCAGAGAAGGGAGAGAAATGTTGAATATGTTAGGCCTGCTGCTCCTAGGTAGCTTCTCTGTCTCTCCTCTCTCCCTCCCTCTGTCTGTCCTAATTACAGGAGTAGAGTCTGGTGTGCGGGAGTCAGGGTTCCAGCTGCCTCTACCACAATCAACCTCTGCTTCATATACCCGGTCATTCCTCCACTCTGCGTTAGATCATAATCAAGACGGTCACAGTTAGTCTCGCGCCAGACAAACCTTTGCTTATCTGTTTAGTCGACTGTATGTTTGACTGTCCTGTCCCTTTCTCTTGTGCCTCAGCTGCCATTGGAACCTGAATCCTGCTACTGCTTCACTCCTGCCATCCACCGAATCAGAACCACCACCACTGGACCCCACCACTATCATCCATTTTGTGTGTGATCGATCTGGTGTTGGTGAGTAGGAGGCTTGGCAGTGTTGATTTGTGTGGTAGTTTCCTTAGCCACGCTAACAGGCCCGAACGGCATCCTTGCTTCTGATTTCTCCCTGCCTTCGTCGCCTCCCACTCCCGAAAACAATCCAGTGAGCTGAACACACTTATCACGGACGGCAGCTAGCAGCTAACACCTAGCAGCTAACAGGGCGAGCTAGCTACCGGCAGGATAGAGACAGGGTAGGTGAATTTAAACAATGTATGAGTTGAAAACGCATCTTGTTGTCACGTAAGGGCCTTGTTCATGTTGCACAGACATTTTAATTGCATTTTATGACTATTAAGAGGCACAAAGGCACTCTAAAACCTGCCCCGACAACTGCTGTTTTAGCTAAGTGGAAGCTCGTAGAAGGAGCTGCAGCTACGCCGTGTTGACCGCACTGATTCGGCTCGGTTTTTTTTCTATCGACTGTACTCACATATTTGTAGCGATCAAGATTAACATAAAAATTGGCCAGAATTCTCCTTTAATGTCGATATTATACATAAATCAATGTACAGGAAACACTGCTTGTTGATAACTTCAATATTTTTAGCCTCAATCACATGCAACTTCCTGACTATAATCTATCCATTAATTAAAACTACATACTAATAATAAAACAACAATTGCAAATCATCAATTTTGACCAGAGCAGTTTCTGCCTCTTTTTTTAATGGGCAGTATCTATATGTTCCAGAGAAATGACCTCTACTGCAGAAGAACGTATACAATACAAATATATACTGTGTGTGTATATATATATATATATATATATATATATATATATTAAAAGCGATTATCATATTACAAATAAACTTTTAGCAATACACTAGCTATAGTCACAATTAGAATTGCTCCCTCAAGCATCACATGCATAACATTTAGGAAGAAACAGCTTCATGTGTATAAGAAAACTCTAGGCATTTTATGACTATTCCAAAATAAACACGTGCGGCAGCTACGGTTATTCCAGTAGCAACACCACTGAACTACTTCCTGCTAGAGGGAAGAAGAGTGAACAAAATCTCTTATCTCTTGATTTTATCAAACCAGTGGCACTGACCAACACAGACCATAATCTCCAAAGATCTAGTAGGAGCTATGCAGCTGGCTACAGCCACAACTGTCGTACCTCTGTAAGGACTATGGTTAAAAAGCTGGACAATAATGGCTTCATTTTTCCAACTCCAACAATATGTGGTCACAGAGACTGTCAAAGGTGTGCATTTGCTGTCCAGAAGGAGATGTACTCATCTAGGCAAAGAGTAGCTGTTGGAAATGGAAGGAGGCAGGAGTGCACTTAACCAAGAAGAGTGTGTGCTGGTAAAGAGCTCTGGGGCTCCCAGATGACTGGCTGAGTCATTGATCAGGTTTGGGGTAACCTGATCTACTGCCTCTGAGAGGCACAGTGCTGTTAATGGGGATAGCCTCTAGTATCTGCAAGCACGGAAACAAGTTAACCCTGGACATGGCTGACAATTTTTCCACCTCTGCTCTAAACTGGTGTACTTGTTTCATTTGCTGCAGTGCCTGAAATATTGCATCTGTAGCACAACAGTTCTTTGCAGGAAAAGTGATGCTGCAACACACATCTGCAGTAACGTTGGCAGTCCTACGATGTTATGATAGGTAATAGGACCAGTGTGGGCACTAACCACTAAAGATAATAACAGTACAGGGGATCAACATCAGTAAAATGTTCCCAACAGAGGACATCCAATTTGGTACATTTTACACTGCTATTTTATTAGAGAATGTTTGTGGGTCCTTAGGGACTCACTTATCTGATTAAGAACACACTGCATACACTTTGTATTTTGCCCATAGGAGAGCATGTGTCTCCCTGCTGGCCCATCATATGATACTAAGACCTCTCTAGGCTAGACCATGTGACTAACTCCTGCCTGGCCTGGTAGTCATACACCTCAGCTGGGATGGTTCACCTCCCTTTAGATCAGTTTACAAGGCTACCGAACCATTCGTTGCCAAGCACACATTTTAATCCTCTGACCTGCTATGATCTGTGTTTAGGATAAATGAGGAAGTGAGGCAAAATGTAGAACGTTCCCCTTTCTTTTTTGAAATGGGAGGGAACTAAGCAACAACCAAACAGTACAATATATTTAATGAGGCAATTGTGAAACCATAATGTAACGTTAAAAATCGCAAACCTTCTTTAAAGCAAAAGCCTGTACAGTTTAAGTCTAATCTACTTTGTTTTCACCTTTTTTGGACCACTCAAATCTGCAAATATGACCTCTCCATATTCCTCTGCAGAGATATGATCCTCAGGAGCCAGAACTGTGTCCCACTTTACAATGGCCTAGTTAGGAACCCAGCGGGTTGTATTTTAAACTTGAAGTAGCAAAAAGTTTAGGCACAGAGTGTAAATTGGGCATCTTCCTGTAAAAGCAACTCGGCTGAAGATGACTGCAGCTTGCACGGTCTTACAAAACAAACATGTAGAATGATGACATCATGCCTCAAACAAGGCTGGCAAAAAAAGCTAAATATGGACTTGGCTTTAAAAAACAAAAAACAAATTACAAAACCAAATATAATTTGTAGTCACCACAGTTATAAGTAATGGGTTGTCATCTGCCTTAATTATATTCCTTCCAAAAGCTGGAAGATGAATGTAAAGGCTGAAGGCTGAATATGGGACAGAGTGGTGGAGGAGTTTCTCTTTCTGGAGGCTCTTTATTACGCTAGGCACAGTGCATTTAGGTGCGACTGACTGTACTGCTACAATCAATAACTTATTCTATCCACAGAGAATACCATTACAAAGACTCAAGCCATGCAACACACACAACAAAGCATAACCAAACAAGGTAACAGCTAAGTTGATGTATTTCTTTACCATCAAACCATGGGCATTTATCACATTGTAATGCTAACCTAGCAGACAACCTAAGGCAACATGAGTCATCATCATAATCATCAACTTTATTGCCAGACTCAAGGTCCATTCATGAGTGATTTAAAAAGCACAGTTTATGCTCCTGAGTGTATTTAAAAAACAAAAACAACTATATAAGATGCTAGGTTGAACATCACTGTGTGTCATCACATCCTCTCATATGGTCTTTCCTGCCTGGCTCATTTGTTAGCTTTTAAAAGACTAACATAAATTAATATAAACATACTGTAAGCATAATGTAAGCCTAAAAACAGCAACATCTGGTTAACCATGGTTGTAAAACCTGCGATAAAATCTACTCCTGCATAGAGTACTTCACAGGTTGCAAGCTTTAGTCCAGGCCACATTTCCTTTTCAGAATTTTACTTTCAGTGGTTGACAAAAATGTGAGAAGCCTGGTAGAAGTATCGGCAGCAGATGTTAGCAGACCTTATTACATGAAATGACTTCAGTTTTTCCTATTTCAAACTTTCCTATTTCAATCACATCTTCAATCTCAAACAAACTCCATTGTCCCTATAAAGCCGTAAAAAAATTACTGAAGAAAAAACAAACCATCCCAATATCCCCAAAAAGCTTAAGATAGTGAGAATTGAGAACTAAGGTGTTGGCAGATTAGTGTCAGAGAAAATGCTCAAGAAAAAAAAAACGGTGATGCAGTTCACTCACGTGTTCGGTACTGTGCGCTGTCCTAGAGCCTGCCCTCTGCCTGAGTGCCCTGAAGCACAACAGACCAGAATATGCGTCTTTGCTGAGCTCTACGAAGAGACGAAAGGCAAAAAAAATGAAGGATCAGGAGCAACGGATGTCTGCCTCAATACAGCAGTCAGGATGAGGAAGTACTGCAGGCTGCCAACCGCTGTGCTGTATGTGCCATTTCACTCTCTCTCATACAGAGAGGAAGAGAGGGACAGAGTCTCAGCCATAGGCATGTTTTTCTCCTCTCACAGTTTTTCCAAACTTTTTCTTACTCGTGAATAACACACAGCAAGAAAGGGAGAATGGACCAGGACTGGAGGAACAGATCTCCAACATATAGCTTTGAGACTACTGGGCCATGCACTGAATAAGGGTAAAATTTTTATTAGATCACACAGCCCAAACCGCTGTTGTTAGACATGCAGGTGTCTGCACTTTGTTCTCAGGACAGTGGTTTGCAATTTAATTTAACCTAGGACCACGTGTGTCTGTGGTTTGTGGGTGGGACACAACCGTTCCACTGTATTCTTAAATTAAAAACCACAGCCGTGTCAAGCAAGTACTTGTGCCGCTTCAGTGAAATGTTTGTGCACTTATCCGATAATGTCTGTCTAGTTAAATTAAACTGAAAGGTTTGATTTATGACATTGTTATGAGTTCTTTATTTCCAAAGTGATCTGTAGGCTGTTTGGGCATAAACAACAGCCACCAACACTGACAAAGCCAGTCTTTGTCTGAGAAACACGTCCTAATGTGAGGGTGGATCATTTGTGGAGGGGGTCTGCATTTTATGCTCTACCATACTGGTCTAATTTGGATCCCACAATGTATGGCATGCCAAGGCCACAGAGCATGTGGGTAGAAAGTGTACTGCACTCTGGTCCGGGATGAAACAAGCTTCAGTTTGTGGCAAGTGGTAAACTGAGGAACTTGGCCTGACCACACCCATACACCACCACAAAAACAGCTTCTTAAATGGACGCTGCAAAGGGTTGAGAAATAGTTCAGAATGCTTTTCCAGGCACCGCATGCTGTCCCACCCTGCTGCAGATAGGCTGACAGATTTCGTGTGTGATTAGACGTATGTTGCATGCTTTCGACTACACTGAGTCTGTAATGTTGCCACTGGCGGACACTACTGTATATTGCAACCTTGCTAAATGCTGTCAAAACAGTGCACTGCTCCTGTGATTTTTCACTGCCAATGGTTCCTGTTTGTATGGCAGAAAATAGTTTCTAATGTTTAGACGGTCTCTGTAGAAATGATCTATCATAAATATCCAAACATAGTTCTAGGAAACAGTCTAACTGTTTTGATTTGGGTTTTTTTCGTATAATGACAAAGGAAAGCATTCTGTTGAGACAGGCCTATAGTAAACAAATGTGACTTTGTTTTCTGTTCCAGTCTACCTGTGGTGCTGGACAAACATTCCTGAGAGCATATTTTTAATATCAAGTGTTGTGAGCCTGCTGAAGAGGTGAAAATTTCAGCGTGCAAGTCCTGCAATACCTGTCGAGACATTTCATTCAAAAGCATGCTAGATGACTTTTCCACCACCATGAGGTTGGTGCTAGATGAAAAGTCAGGGGATCAGTTGACCAGACAAACTTCTGGGAGTCACCAGTGCAGCCAAAAGTACATTCCTTTTCCATTGGTAAGTGGCCATACAGTAGTTGAACAAAAACACAGTGCAAGGTGTCCCAATATAGAACATGGACTGGGAGGAAAAGCGAAGAACAACTAGAGACCAGTAATGACCAACATACTGACCATTTCTCAGCCATAAAAACAGCCAACTTAGGTATGAGGACATTTCTAAGAATTTCCAACTGGAATAAGCTTCCACACTGCCAACATCCTTTGCAAAAAATAAAACTGAACACTTGCTGAAAGGATGAATAAGGAAACAACAGACCCCTTCTTCACCATTAATAAATAATGATGGAACATAAAGCCATGTGGCTGGATGCTAACTAGGTGAGGTGGCAGCCGGCACGCTGAAGCTCCTAAGCGCCGCCTGCTTCTTATTCTCTTCCTTTTTCCTTCACAGGAAAAAGCACTGACTCAGTCTCTCCACATAGACACAACACGGTTCGGAAAGGATGTGAAAACACATGTAAAATGTGCAACGATGCAATCATAGTGAGTGTGTGGCTTAAAATACAGCTTTTTCCATGATCATTGAAAGTAGAGGCCACTCTTATTATACAGTCCCCACCAAATTAAGATTCAATTGTAAACTGTTGGATTACAAATTGAATGTCAAGCTACATTTTTGTTACCTTTCATGTAATACTAACTGTGGAACATTAAGTCAGCTGCAAACATCTTTGAAGCTATAGCAGTTCATTGATGTTTTGGCTCCAGTCTATACTATTTGTTCTTGATGTGGTGTGTAGCACTGGACTTTAAAGCTTCATCCATTAACACTTCGGTGAAATAAAGCCCTCTGGTTGTGAATCCCGATTTTTTGTGAAACTCAAAATAAGAAAAGATTGAATAAAGGGGTTTTTGTTTACAGTCACAGTAGGCACTTTCATTTGAAAAATAGCTCTCTAAGAGGATAAAGTTGGGCACTGAGCATGATAACTTTGATGGGATTTTTTCACAATAACCTGCTATTTTACATTTTAAAACATATACAAAATGAAGATGAACTGACTAATGTACAAGCCAAACAAGATTTCATTCAACCGTTCTGTTTTTCCTGTTATTACTGTATCTCAGGGTGAATGTTTCTTGCCCGCTTGAAGCTCTGCATCAAGACAATTTAAAGATGGATTAATATGAGAGAGCAGAATTTATTTTAATCTATGATACATTTACATAATGAACTACATCTGGCTACCAACCATAGTGTGTCGAAATACTGCCAATAAACGTCTTACAGCCACAAGCAGCTATTATCTTTGCTTCTGTTTCTGTTGGTGTTATTTTGATATGTTGCTACTGCTGCTACTGATATCACTTTCCCATAACAGCAGCTGCACATCTGATCAACATCTGCACAAGAGATAATGTGAGTCCAGACCAGATTACTGTTGCTACATAAACATATAGTGTACTGTATGATCAACACTTCACTTAATATCGGTCTTATTTGACACAATATGTGTAATGCATGCATGCATTAAATGTATTAATTGTGTCTGACTACGTCGACAGCTCTGAAGCATCTGTACAGCACCTGGGTCTAAGAAAGCGGTATGTGCAAAGTCATTATCTCAGCTAAAATGAAACAGGAAGTGTGTGGGATTAGTCTGTAGCCCATGCTGTGAGACGGTCTCTGCTCTCCCTATGGTTTTCCCCTTTAGTCTGAAGGGATCTGAAACTAGTACACAACAGGACACAAACCTCCTTCCCAAAAGCGGTATCGGCGAAGTTGCAGCCTAATTTGGCACACAAAACAATGCAGCAAATGTGTGACATTTTCTGCAGTCAGTAGCAATTTGTGAGAGATGAATGTGAGCAAAGTCAAAATGCCAAACACACTAGAATGCCTACAGTTGTACAAATATTAACAGACTTTAAATGGTTCAAATTGCACTCCTGGGAATGGAGAACCCTAAACCTACAGCTAGGAAGCAATATTTCATGTATTGTGTTTCAGGCTATTGACTATTGTGCCAGCTGCCTTTGTGTGGAGACTTTGATGTGAATTATTGCAAGAACCATGTCAAGCCTTCTAGTATGACAATATATTTTCTTAACCAAAACACAGAAAAACTACGTCGCAGTTTCTGAATATGAAATAGCCCAAAGAGGAGAGCTGCTGCTTAAATCAGCATCTTTTAGTTCAAGAAGAGATGAGAAGAACACAGAGTTAGGGAGGAAAGTGCTGAGTTGAGTATTTCCTTTGATCTGGATATTGACATTGGCTGGCTTTTGGGCCTATACAGCAGGGGTTCTTATACTTTCAAAATAATAAGTGTTTACTATGAGATCCTGGCTTATTAAATGTGACAGTTCATATCCGAAAAGAGATTAAGACATACGATAAAATTAAATATTCACACTTCAAAACTTTGTCATGATATTTTGATCAGTATTTAGTATTTAGTAGTTATGCAATTTTGTTCACATTGTGTTCATACATTTAACTTCTAAAACAAACAAACTTCTATACAAATAAACAGCTTAAGGCTAAAGTTTCCAAAACACATATGTTTTCTGTTCCATAACAATAAAATGACTCACGTGCATAATAATTATGGCTATTAGCCAATATTTGTAATTAGTGTCTATACAGTAGTATAGTATCATTTAAAATAATTAATTAGCCAAACTCCAACAAAGTAGTTGTAAAATGATAGTGCGTAATAAGTCTTCTAGGGCTGCAACTGATTATTTTCATTATCGATTAATCTGCCAATTATGTTATTGATTAATCGTTTTGTCTATAAAATGTAAGAATATACAGAAAAATGTCCTTTATAGTTTCATACATCCTAAGGTGATGTCTTTAAATGTCTTTCTTTGTCTCATGTATGGCAAAAAAGTACAAAACCTTCACATTTAATTTTTGAACTTTTGCTGTTGATGATATTGCTGAATCCTGTGGAATTCATTATCTCAACAGACATAAACAAAATGAATCCCTTCATAAAAACTGGATAAGCATGCACGTTCTGATCTATTTGGCCCAATCTAAACACGGAATTACTGCACTTTGCCATCCCGCAGCAGTTACAGCAATCCACTACTCCCCAAAAAAACTGCTCTATCCTGGATTCACAAGGCATAAAGTAGTAGGAGCTGATATAGATACAGCCCTTATGCATATTTCATCTGCTTCATCCTCTGTTTCATCTTTCTCAGAGCCGGGCTCCCTCGAGGGCCAAACTTCCTGCTCTGATGGTGTTAAAGTTCTTGTCTGATAAACAGTCAGAGCCACATTGCAAAAAACTTCAGCTGCTTTCCTGTATGCCTGACTGTACATGTACAGCAAGTGGGCGGATTCCATAGAAACACTAGCATAGAATCCATGAGAACTGCTAGGGAATAAAAAGACAACCATTTAACAGAGCTCGTTGATTTTCCACAACAGAACATCTTGTGCTACTGAGTAGAATTACTGTCCAAACTAAAAGAAGCGAGCGCCTCTCTTTTGAGTTTGCAACAGGACATAGACATGTGGCATGGGAGCTATTTGATGTGCACTGTGGGTGTGTTCAATGTAACCTGTATGATGAGAGACCACAAAGACATCAAATACGTCAAACCTTCAGCTACCAAGCAAACATTTTAAAGACACTCCCAATGCATGTGTACACGTCACACACGTAAACTCGCTTGTCCTGTTCACCTGGATGGGATAACTCAATAATATCAAATCATCAGCCTTATCCGTGTCTTACTTCTCACCCTTCTTCAAGACACTGTTCTTGCTCTTAGGCTAAAGTGGAAGGAAAAGAAGCCTGACATTCATATTAAGAAAAGCCATATTTCTGCTTTACCTCAGACGTGGCCCAGATGACCCATTTACTGAAACACTAGCATTCCTTGGAGCCAGTGAGCTAGACTGTGATGCTTGTCAAGTATGCAGTCTGTTTCCTGGACGTTCTTGAACTAAAAAAAGAGCAAGAGGAAAAAGATGCTTGGCGATGCCTTCCTTCACAGCTAATCTAGGCTAAACACCTCTCATACAGAAAACATTGCTGTGCCAGTGTGGTGTGTTTCTGTACTGGCCTTTTGATAGATGACGCTTTCAAATAAAAAACAAACTGAGTGGAGATAGCTTGGCAATGCTGTGGAGGCTGAGAGCCATCTGTGCCTTTGCAAGGAAAAAGCATTGAGGTAAAATATCACACACTAACAGCATACTGGGAGGCATCCCATTCTATCAGAAATAGGGGCGCTTTTATTTATTCAACTGACTGAATGCCACAGCAGTGCTTATTCCTGCTCCAATCGGTCCATCTCCTCTTATCTCCTCAATTAAAGCCTCCTCCACTGCAGTAAAGGACGTGCCACTCCAACTGTACGTGGACCAGACCTCGCCTCTTGAGGACAGATAACAACTCTTTCTCGAATCACAGAGTGCTTTTCCCTGAAGATACTATGCATCCTGATAAAGTTCCCTTGGCCTTTGGAATTAAAAACGCCCCACATCATCACATACCCTTCACCATACCTAGAGATTGGCATGGGGTACTTTCTATAAAATCATCTCTCAATGCAAATCAAACCAGCTATTAGGCTAACTGAAATAAAACCATGCCAATCTCTAGGTATGGTGAAGGGTATGTGATGATGTGGGGCTATTTTAATTCCAAAGGCCAAGGGAACTTTATCAGGATGCATAGTATCCTGGATCCATGAAATAACTGGCCTTTAAAAATACAAATCTGCCTGCCTCTATGGGAATTTAACATAGGGGTGTACTCACTGGCTGTGTGTTGAGTTATTTTGAGGGGACGGCATATTTACACTGTTATACAAGCTGTACACTTAATACTTCACATTGTAGCAAAGTGTAATTTCTTCAGTGTTGGCCCATTAAACGATATAATAAAATATTTACTAAAATGTGAGGGGTGTACTCACTTTTGTGAGATACTCTATATACAGTATATATTATCTATTTACCTCTCACTTTGAATCAATACACAAGATAGTGGGCCTAGTTTACATTTGATTTTTTTTTTAAATACAATAGACGGGCGCCCGGTTAGCTCAGTTGGTAGAGCGCGCACCCATATATAGAGGTTTACTCCTCGACGCAGCGAGCCTGGGTTCGACTCCGACCTGCGGCCCTTTGCTGCATGTCATTCCCCCCTCTCTCTCTCTCTCTCTCTCTCTCTCTCTCTCTCTCTCTCCCCTTTCATGTCTACAGCTGTCCTGTCAAAAAAATGCCCAAAAAGTAATCTTTAAAAAAAATAAAAATACAATAGGTACATTCAAGGAGAAAACATGCATCTTAAGCAACGCATTGCATTTGCCCCTTAATTCCTAATGGCTTTACCTGATAATGTATGCCAGGAAAATTGCTGCTAAGTTGATCCCCTTATGAACCAGGACACACTATGTGCACTTGTTGACCTGCACAGGCTTCCAAAACTGCTCTGCTCTGACAAAGCCAGCAGGAAATTCACTATCTACTCGTGAGTTTGCTTAGAGATAAAGACATTTTACTTCAGACTTCTGCAAATAAAGATAGCTTGTCATACCTAATAATGACATATCACAAAGCCAGTTTATAAATGGGGCCATTTCCATTGTGAAGAGACCGGCAGAACATTTTGGAGACAAAATTCCAAACACAGAATTGGAACATAACGTTGAATGACAGCTCATTAGAAGCCAACACTTACACTACACAGCAACAGCTGGACTTGATGAACTTAGCCCACAGGTTCAAATTGGAACAGCTCAGCAGCCTCCATGATCCTCATTGAAGTGTTTTAATAAAGACGGGCATCTCACCTATGGGTGCAATCTAAGTCTGGATCAACGACAGTACATTTCCAGGATAACTGCTTCACATCTGGCGTTGCCGGAAGTTCCGCCGGATGTCCCTCGCCTTCCGCTTTTGTGTGTTACCATTTTTGTGTTGCCAATTTTTGACCTAGCAAGCTACATGCTGAAAATGGCAAGTTTTTAAGAAAATTTGGAATCGTGCAACAAGGCAGGCCTGCTTGGTTCTTTCGGGGAATAATTGTAAAGAATATGTTTACGGCATTTACTCTCTAACTGGGAGGTTTTGAGACAAAATACACACGGCGATACACTTGTAAAAGCAAATTACGTTTAACCATGTATCTAGCTAAGTCAAATAGCGTCTTTTTGTGGGGTGCAAATGCTCCACCAAAACAAGTTCTTTCCCGAGAACATTTTGCAGAGCCACCGGCCACTAGAAGATATTCACATTTAACAAGCTGGAGTCAGAGAAATCTTCTTTTTTTTTTTATAAAAAAATGGCTCAAACGATTAATCGATTATCAAAATAGTTGGCGATTAATTTAATAGTTGACAACTAATCGATTAATCAATTCATCGTTGCACCTCTAATCCTTTAGATTCGTCATACATTCATATATACCTTTACTTCTTCCCGTTGAGCAGAATGGTCAAGGAGAGATCACCAGGGATCATTTTCGGTCTAACAAAACAAGCTATATACCACGCTGGCTGTACAACTGGACATGTGTGATCCCCACACAACCTCTGGCTATAAATAGCAAGCCAATGATAGGAACTGCATGGATAATGAGTTGAACAGAGGATGAGAGCAGCTATAGAAAAAACGAGGAAGATCCACTGCTTCAGACTCTGCAAGGACATGCTAAGTATGAGTCCAGGCAAGAGAGGCTAATGACAAACACAAAGTCATGAAATCAATAACAAATTCAAACAGACAGATTGCAAATTTAGCAATCCCATTAGTTATTGTCAGATGTGTTTCCTAGCTTCCATTACTTGCTACTACAATAGACATCATTCATAGACACAGAAAAGACAGCAGCCTCTTCACACAACACCTATCAGTAAATGTCAAAAACAGATGTATCCACTTTACGTAGTGCTATAGTTTGACTTCTGACCATTACACCGATACAGGACCAGCCTCCCTTGGTGTTTTTGTGTCTAGCACAGCCTGTCGTGAAGCCAAAGACAGATTTCCAACTATTTCCCCTTCTTGGATGGCTAACCATGAGAAAAACAAGGGTATAATTACCTACAAACAACATTCACATTGACTGCCTCATAAATGACTGGTGCACTGCTCATATTTGAACTATCCTGTCTCCTGGCATAATCAAAAGGAACAGAAGAAAGTGAAAGCTGTCATTTGTTGCCCATTTGGTTTCTCTCAAAGGACCCATGCATGCACCACTGCAAGGCTGGCCTCTTCTACAAACACAAGGCTACAACGTAAGCTCTGCAATTGGGATATTCTACAACTTATCTTTACCCTTTTGTCCTTATTGTAATGTCCAATTATGCTGCACAGCAAGCTATGAAAATAGAAAAGGTTTATGATTCAAGCATCTCTAGACAGTGAGCTGTACACTTTGGTAGCCTAATGTAGGTTACAAGTAAATGTTATGTGGCAAGAGTAGAATTACTAATTACTAGAATACTATTATTATTATATTACTACTATTATTTTGTATTATGAAGCATTAAGAACCTATTAAACAGAACATAAACAACATTTTCACAAATAACTACATTAAACACAACAAGGCTTGTTGATTGATTAGATCAATGCTTCACACGGCATTGATCTAATCAGGAACAAATGGCTGGCTGATCATGTGAAGAAAAACTGCTTGGAGCGCAATGAAGTGGCTCCAAAGGCAACTTGCCATTGGCAATAAATGGGAAATGTACATAAAAAAAACCCACAGTAAAACCTAAGCAGTACAGCTGGAAAAATGTATTGTACATTTTAATTTAATTAATTTTAATAAATTTTTGTCAATATCGGGACCGATATCCGATCTTAATATCGGATCGGTGCACCCCTAATACAAATGAATGTTACCAACATTTTAGTCGGTCGCGCCGCCTCTGTCATCTCGTCTGCTTTCTGTGTCGGAGGCAGAGGCTCAGGCAGCGTCTCCACACACACACACACACACACACACACACACACACACACACACACACACACACAGAGCGGATAGCTACAGGTCGAGAGAAGACGTGAACTCACTGCCTTATAGGCCCTATAGTGTTTCGTGACATCTACAGCCAGTTAGGAAGAATAAGTCCCAATGGACTTGGTTTCAAAGCAGCAATCTTCAGCTCTGGTGTGGGAACATTTTGGCTTTAAGCCGAATGAGAGAGTAGAGCCAATTAACGTGGACGAGCCGGTACTGTTTAAAAACAGTGGCAGTAAAAAGAGGCAACACAACTAACCTAAAATCTCACCTAAAACATAACCATGCCACCCAGTTTTTCAACCTGGGAACAACAATTATGTTTTATTTATTTAGAACATATTTTTTTTACGTTCCGATTTCCAATGTCTAAATATTCTTAAGAATTAAACCTTCTTTGATCTTTGAAAGAGTTTGCTTGCATTATTATGCTATAGTAATGTCACATTGTCATTATGTAATCAGTGGCATAAAATGGTCTTAAAATGGCAATAATATCGTTTATCACAATAAATACTGGGACAATATATCGCACAACAAAAAGGAATTATTGTGACAGCCCTAACGATAACCCCTATGAAGAAGCAGGCGCTAAACAGCGCCTAGCTACTGTACATAAAGATCTAAGACGAAAACTTTCATTGATTCAAATGCTTGTAAGATATTATATATATATATATATATAGTATAAGGAGTTCAGGGCCACACTGACCACTGGGGGCCACACGGTATGTCCTCTGTATTTCCAGGGAGAATTTGAGGCCACAACATTTCTCCTTTTAGATATGTATTCCTAGCTGTGTGGATAAGACTTTGAAGCAGCATTTCATCTTGGAAAATACGATTTAAAGAAAATATAAGGGGGAAAAAATGGCCAAACGCAAGAATAATAATACAAAAAATCATAGACTTTCATTTTAGTTTCTGGATTTTCTAAGGGTGATTGTGTGTAAGCTGCAGTATCTTCGCTGACCTCTCAGATAGATGGCGATGTCCCTCCACACAGGTGAACATTCATAGAGTTGTCAGGTAAAAGACCTAAAGACCACACTAACAAAAATCCCTTGGCAACGAAACACTATCACTAGGCTATATTAAGACTTTTACTAAGTTATAATTGTGGTGGAATAAGAGCTGATCCAATAAAAGGGATGTTTATAAAGCAGATGGGGAGTATTGATCGAGCAAGAATCCTGTTGAACTCACGACTTCGCACGGTGCAACGTTAGCAAGTCAATTGAAAAATGCAGGCTTATCTGAAGCCATGTAAAATGAAAATAGCAGTCCTGTATCCGCCAGTGATAATTCGACTTATTTGCTTAACATCGTCATAACAGTGTAACATTTAGCATGAAAACAACCTCTCCTTTGGTTAATTTTATGACAGACGTTGTCGTATAAGGAAAGACACGTCTGCTTTCAGAAAGACTAGTCATTAAATTAAAGGAACAGAGACGTTTACAGTGACTGTTAACGTTGCTAAAAAGCAAGCGGTCATCAAAGTCAGTTGAGCGACTCTCTCTCTTCCACAGCTTCGTTAACGTCCACTGACAACAGCGTTGACGGTAAAGTTTACACATTTCTACTCAACAGATTGGTGAAAAGGTGAAAAATGCTAGACTGTCAGAAATAAATGAGTATTATCCACTAGCTTTATCTCACCTGTTTAGTATTGCGGCAGTGCTGCTGTTGTTTGATCAGGATGCTGCTGCCGCCGCCTCGCCTCGCACACGCGAGTCATGAAGTGTCACCACCAACCGGCCTGCGCTGCACCCGGTAGGTGGAGCGCGTGAAGCGAGTTTGGCGCAGTGCTCGGGAAGATTTCTGGGACATGTAGTCTTTCTTTTGATTAACGCATTCCATTTACTTAACGTAAATAGGATGTATACGCACATCTCTGACACAGTTGCAACAGAAAATTATAGGCTACATTTAGACTGAACAAATGATGATTTTATGTATATGATTCATTAGGGATAAGATGTATTTCTAATATAAGATTTAAAATCCATTACACCAAGCCCTAGGTGGAAACAAGCACGGTTTATAACGCACATGTATAACAGGCCGTTATCATAAGGTTTCAACAAAACAAGCAGCTGCTGTTGAAGTCACACTGGCAGGTTGACTTTGTGTCGAATGTGCTGACACGAATTTAAAAAACCGAATGAGAGAATAAAACCTAACGCATTACAATATATATGTTTTCATCTGCTGCTGTTCAATAAAATGTGTATATCTGTATATGGTATTATTATTTTCGTTTTCAGACATCAACAGACATTACAAATGTAACGAATCTGCACCCGCACGTCTTTGACTACATTTACCTACAGCACTGTGTCATTGACAAACATGGCTTCCTCCACGGGTGATACAAACTCTGCTGCCTCCGACTTACAAGGTCCAGCTTCGGCTGGTTCGAGTAAGGACAGCCTACCGATTCAATACAGTATGATTCTGGACCATCTTATCGGGGACAAGCGGCCCGTAAAGGAGCTGAGCCCCGGCGTTATGGGGGGGTTGCCGGTGCCTTTTAAAAGCGACGAGCAGAAGATGATCGAGAGGGGAATGGAGAGCTGCGCCTTCAAGTCGGTGCTAGCCTGTGTGGGAGGTAACACTAACATTATAAATGTGTGTGTGTGTGTGTGTGTGTGTGTGTGCATGCATGCATGCGCGCGCGCGTGTGTGCGTGTGTGTGTGTGTGTGTGTGTGTGTGCGCGCGCGCGCGCGTGCGCACCAGTTATCTGGTGTCAGAGCGCCAAGCTCGAGGACACTGGGACTTGGATTTTTGTATGGTGTTTCCATAATGTAAAGCTGAAATGACAATGATACATAATCAGTCATCTTAAGGGCAGTAATATTTCTCAGATCAGTGGAGAATAGCTCAACAGTATGCATCGTTTATTCCTCAAGTCTGTAAATATTGTTGTGATTTATTGTGCAGACACTCATGTTGGTGTTTTTGTTCTCCACAGGGTTTGTCCTCGGAGGAGCTTTTGGTGTTTTCACTGCTGGCATCGATACCAATGTTGGCTTCGACCCCAAAGACCCTCTGAAAACTCCAACAGCACGAGAAGTCCTCAAAGACATGGGCCAGAGGGGGATGTCGTATGCCAAGAACTTTGCCATTGTGGGCGCCATGTTCTCCTGCACAGAGTGCATCATAGAATCAGTATGTGACTCGCACCACTTCTCTTCATTATCTTTTCATTATGTGGGGCTAGTGGCGTTGGGGTGACACATACTGATGTTGGATATAACCACACAGCTTCATGAACTCAGATAAATCAAGACTTTGGAATCTGGTGAACACGTGAATATGATTTTACACGCCACTCGACTGTGTGGTAAGATTTAGAGGATTAAATCAAATGATATCACATTGAATTATTTTTAAATTGCTCTACAAGAATACTAAACTGAGCAGAATGTCTGGCAGGAGCTCAAAACAAATGAATAAATGAGTTAAGATGGGGAATAGACAAAATAATGTAAACGCTTAGTGTGCAAGAATTTAAACTCCGTCTTAATAACTTAGGTATCTTATTTGCAATTACAAACACTGCAACAAGGCTGCTCACATTAGTCTTGATGGGAGCTTTCAAAGTTACATGATTTTACTAATGCAGCACCCAAATACATAATTTGTGGTCAAATTATAGGGGCATCAGTAAAAAAACGCAGCAGAATTATTTCATGCGTCAGTGGGAACAACCCATGGCAAACACATCAACAGAGGAACTGTAGTTTCAGGTTGAAACAAGGTTGATAAATGATAAATGATCCACCTTTGCTAATGTTTGTAACTGTGATTACTCGGTCATCTTTTAGAAATCGTACATATGATTTTTGTGTCCAGATTGACTTGAGAGCATTCTTTTTTTTATTTGCTTTATGTTGTATAAATGCACAGGGATAAAGTAACAAGGCTTCATGTATTCTTTGGCTTCTCTGATGGCACTCTGACAGAAATTATAAAGAACAGAAAAAGAGTATTTAAGGAAATGCTAATCGCCATATTGTTTTTGTAGAGAGATTTTGGGGACCACATGGTGGTAGTTCTGCTTTTTTAACCTCTTAAAAATAGTCTGATAGCGCCCTCTGGTGCTAAATTGCCGTTTGAGATTTTCCAAGTGATGTGCTTAAAAAAACACCACTGATCCAAATGATTACAGTTCAGATATAACATTATGCTAACTGGTAACACACACACACACACACTCCCCCTCACTCCCCTCTCCATTTTAAGTGCACAACAAATGTAACTTATTTCTTGTGTCTGTTTTCCATTTGTAGCACAGAGGTAAATCTGACTGGAAGAACGCAGTGTACAGCGGTTGTGTTACTGGAGGAGCCATTGGACTTCGTGGTATGTAACCTGGTATATTTATATATATTTATATATTTACTTTGATGTTTTAAGTTAAAGGTAGTATATTTCTTGTGTCCTTAAATGTATTGTTTTGTTGTTTTGTAGCTGGTCTGAAGGCTGGGGTGCTGGGATGTGGAGGCTTTGCTGCATTCTCAGCTGCCATTGAATATTATTTACGGTGAACCACTAAAAACTGGCTCTATGGACTTAATCGATGCACATGTGGACGAGCCCTGTGAGAAATCCAACCTGCACATGGAGGACTGCTGCAAAAGCAGAACAGATGTATTTGGTGGAAGTGACAGGTTCCTGTTTGTGTACAATGGGCTGAAAAAGACCTGTATGTATTTTCCAGCACTCATTACTTTTGCCATCTGGACATTTTGAGCAAAGCAAAACAACTTCACATGGACATTCTCCAAAAACTGTGCAGAGTGGATCTGCTTCTGTGTTGAATATATAATGACGAGAAGAAAATGTTGAACACAATTCACCTTCACTCAGAGTCATGACCACATTCCAAATCAGACTCAGATGGACGCTGTTCTTGGCTCTACTCAACTAATCCACATCATAATTATTTATATTAAACATGTGTTTTTGTTAACTTGTTCAGAAGATTTTTTCTTGAAGTTTACAAGTGTCCATGACCATTAAATCTTGCCTTTTAATTATAGTCTTGTTCCTTGTTTGGATTTATGTAATCTATGTAAATAAGTTTATTTAATAATTTATACACAATTTACAGACAGTTTCCCCTCGTGACTGCTGTCCCAGGCCTTACATCAGGAGGACCAACAGAGCCTTTACAGAGCTATATATATATGTATGTATGTATGTATATGTGTGTGTGTGTGTGTATGTGTGTGTGTGTATATATATATATATATAAATAATGTGTGTGTGTGTGTATGGAGCAGGTGTTTTCCATACATTATGAGTACAACCCAGAAAAGTTACAGTATAGATAACGTAGCTTTTTGACTATCATTAAACAAATTCAGTTCAGAGTATTAATTATTTCTGTTATAGGTTATAGTTTGCATAGACTGAAGAAACAACACAACCCTGCTCATTGATATCAGAATACTGAAACAGGGAGCCTTCATGCTATATTTTTGATTGGAACATTTAATATAAAACGTACACACACAAACGCACTTTCTGTCCACACACGTGTCAGTGTTTTACTATCAAAACGTTTATCTTAAAGGAAACATATGCTCATTTTCAGGTTCAGGCTTATATTTTGTGTTTTTATTAGAGCATGAATACTTCGGTTAATGTTTCAAAAAAACATTGTTTTCATATTTATATGAGAAAATCATACTGTCTGTTTGAATATACTTTTTTTTATTCATGCTATGTCTTATAAACGCTCAGTTTTAGCGCCTGTCTCCCTCCCAAAAAGCCCATATATATCCTTGTGTCTGATCTTATTTGATTTGATAGAGTGAGAACGCGATGGCGGAGGAGCGGGGGGGTTATGTATCTGTGTCCAGCGGCCCATTGTCTCATAATCTGCCTATGCCCAGTACTTACAAAATACTTACAATATAAGTAGTTTCTCTTTTCCTCTTAAATAACCCACAGGTAGCTACAAGTAGGAACCAGTAAGTATTTTATATGTACTGTTGCAGCTGTAAGCAGTCCACAAAAAACAAATGCAGCCGCGAGGGACTAAACACAGAGATGAAAAACACTGCGACGTGCTGAAGATCCCTCCCCACGTAAAAGACAACTAGTACTGCAGTTACCAAATTCCAAATAACTTTGCAATGTGAATATGTGCGTGAATATTGTCAACAGAAAGTGTTTACTCCCAGGCTCACCCCTTCTCTGTCAAAGCCCAAAACCAGGTGACCAGGTGAAGCAAACAAATATCCTGTTACCACTTACACTCAAACCCCGGGGAACACGCCCACCATATCAGTGCATAATATAATAATCAATGAATAATATAATAATCAATGAATAGTAAAAATGAGACCATCAACATAAACATACAGGAGAAACACGTAGCTCCTGAAACATGTACTGTTTCATACGATGATACTACACTGTAAGTTAAGAGGACTTACACGGTAAATGTCTGGAAATTATATTATAAGTTGTGGGCTGTATTATAAAGTGTTAGTAAATATGTATTGTTAAAGATTGGGATGTGTTAAAAAAGATATAGGAATTTTGGTAGGGTGACCATTTTTATCAGGTTGACATGTCCCGTGACAGATAGGGGAAGCACCCCCCCTTTACCTACTACTGCTACCATTATTACCAGATGCTTCCTTATAACTGTATGCTGTCATTAACACCACCATGATGGGTAAAATGCACAAAGAAGAATATGTGTGCACAACTCATTTGCATGCCAATTCTCACCCACCCACCCCCTTTGCACGGCCCTGCTTGTCGCACACAAACATATAGTTTGTTTCGCCAATGAAAAATTATTTGCAATAACCTTATTTTTAGAGTAGGCCATATTAGGAATTTTACCACAATATGAATCAAAGTAGGCTATAGGCCTATCCGGTCACTATAAAGTCAATGTGGATCTACAAGAGTAGGTCTATTTATCATTAAGGCTACTGCTCCACAAAGTGTTGTTAAGCTTCCAAATTGATGTCAGAAAAATAGGAATTTCATATCAAGCCGAGCATAATATTAGTAGACCTATTATTAGTGTTGTATACTGACTGTATGGTTCCTAGGCTTATATACCAAGTCTAGTTTGGATGGGTTATTATTCGGTTTGATATAGATAGACGGAAAACGAAGAAGATAGATGGAAAAGAAGAAAAACAATGTGTAAATGTGTGTGTGTGTGCGTGTATGTATGCATCTGTGTCTATGTGTATGCATGTGTTTATGTGAGTGTAGGTAGGTAGATATACGTGTATGTGTATGTAAACATGTCTAAATAAGTGAAGCATCAAATTGTTTTGTATTTAACTAAAGGATAAAAATAGAAAAAGGGAGTAGGACCAGAAAAGTTTTTATGAACTTCTTCCTACTCCTTTTTGAACAATGGAATTTCTTATTGAATCACAATAATTTTGGAAGATTGTGCTGAGATGTAAATGTCCTTATTTATCTGTTATTTTAATTTTATTATATATATATATATATATATATATATTTATTTATTTATTTATTTTTTTTACATGTTAAAAATAAACTATTACTACTACTACTATTATAAAAATAATAATAATAACATATCCACCGGTGGTCTTTTTAAGGAAACGGTGTCGGTGTATCGCAGCCCCTCAATGGGTTTGCCCGTTTTATGAGTGAAGCAGTTGTATAAATCAGCTGTGAGCCTGGAGCTGCTGGCTCACTCGGGTCTACTGTGCGGGAGGAATGGCAGGCTGGGGAGGCTTCTTCGTGTCTCTCCTCAACTACAAGACAGAGAAATACGTGATCGCCGAAAACAAGAAAATCGGGATATTATTTAGACTCTATCAACTGGCCGTGCTGGGATACATAATCGGGTGAGGTGCAATGCATGCCCTCTCTCTTCTCTTCTTTAGGCGTGTAATAAAGTAACCTTTTAGAAAGTGATTCACACAGTTAAAAATAGCTGAGCTTGCTGAAAAAGGGTTGACTTTGTGACTGTTAAAGTGGCAGCGCCGCAGAGTTTTTTAACTTTAAAAACAAATGTGTCTCAGGAAGAGTTATTGGTTGGTTAGCCTAATTAATGTGTCAAATTGGTGTAGAGAGAGAGAGAGAGAGAGAGAGAGAGAGAGAGAGAGGAAGTTATCTCACTGAGCGATGTCACGCTGATGGGAAACATGATGAAAAGTGAGCAGGTGACTGGGACAGTCGGTGCGAGGCTTGATAGTTTCTGGTTTGTCCTTTGAAACTTAATTGTTTGTTAAAGTTATTTCAAACTGCAAGATGGCAAATGTAGTGGCTGCAGTGTGGTGATAAAGTCCTATTCTTCTCTATGGCATGTAGCATATAGGCCGGGAGCCAGGTCCACTCCTCGGGATGTTTTTTGCTACCTTATTTTCACTATTATTTCCTATTAGGCCTATCTTATACCTTGGGCAATCACAAGTTGATAACGACCACCCCCAACTCGGCCCCGTTTGGTCTCAGGGGCCAAAAAACCTTTTTGGGAAAAGCTTTTGGCTGAATGATGTAACTGTGAATATTAAGATACTGCAGCTACATAAATGGTCATATAACCCTAAAATTAAAAAAAGGTTTTGGGGATTGCTGCCTTTTTGCTGTCAGAAATCACCCTCAACATACCCCAAAAGACAAAAGAAATGTCTGTCCGCCTGACAAATTGTCATCAAAAGTGATCATTTTCAAGCATTTTATTATAGATATCACTGCCTCAAATGTACATGAAAAACTTCCCAAGTTTATAAGCTTCAATTTACGTTGAAGATGACCTTCCTATCTAGAGGATTACAGCTGGTATAACCAAAGTTCTCCACTGTACCTCAGATCGGAGAAAACAGAACTTTCCAGCATTACCATTCCATATGGGATTAAGCATATTCTTTGCATATGAACAATATCTTAAACAAGAATTGAGACTATCAAAGTGTGGGGTCTGGGTGTCCTCCCCCAGGGTTATTTTGAGCACCAAAGACTAATATCCTGCATTCTGATACACTTGTATGCACCAATCTATGGTGGGAATACCTTTATTTATCATATGAGAAGGAAAACACAGATGATATTCAAAAAAATATCAAAAATATAATGGAATATAAAGCAGTAAGGGGGCTTTCACATCAGGGACCTGAGCCTGGATCACAAAAGTTGACCCCAAAGCAAAGCGTTAGTGTAGGCGGAGCGTTGGGGCCCGGTCGCTACGCACACACCACGCACTGCGCTCAGCGAGGAGCGGGTCAGCGAAAGATGAGAAAAGTCTCTCTGCATGTTCTGCAGCGTTAGTTTTGTTTACTGTCACATTACTCAACCCCGTATTTGTGAATACAAATATCTGAAGTGAAAGTTCTGTCACAAAAATATATGTTGTTTCGTATCATTGCACATTTTTTAAGTGGGTATATGGAAATCCTGGAGATTTCTTAGTGGGTATACTGCGTATATCTGCGTATCACGTAGACTACATCACTGCACTAACCAACCAACACCCTACCCCTTCATGTCACATCCTGAAGTTATTCAGCAAAGACAATTTGGAGGTAATTTGATCTATTTTTCTGGTTATAGAAAGATATTGATTCTACTGGGAGATTGGTGTCCTATATTTTTCTACATGTAAGGCGCCCACTCTACTTCTAGATTGATTCAAGTCAAACTCAGGGTCTGGGACATATTCTACTGGGATCTGTGGAATAACCAGTAATTATGAAGCGAGCCAACGTCATATCCTGACTGCCCATGCCAAAGGAGAGTTTGTAGAAGCCATGTGGGAAATGACAAGTGGCCGAGGCGAACATACAGAGAAGCAACAAAGAGATCTCAGACCACGTGGAATCACTCGGTCTGAGGAGCAAGTGCAGCAAACAGTACAAGCTTTTCAGAGTTTTATCAAACCATTTTTTTGGACTACTTTTTTTTTTAAAGGGCGTGCGCCCGTGAGCACCCACGGAGGAAAACATAAATCGGCGCCTATTGGTCTTGCTTGGTCTCCCAAATGGAACGGTCCGGACAAGGGGAGGGGGAGACGGGGGGGGGGGGGACCATGAGCCTCCTTGCTTTTATGCATAACAAGGATCTATCGGAGATCTACTCCAACTTTTGGACTAGCGCTCTCAGGATTGCACTTCCTCTGCCAGTCACTGTGGCTCAAGCAGAGAGGAGCTTTTCAAAACTAAAGTTGATCAAGTCATACCTGAGGTCAACCATGTCCCAGGAACGGCTCACTGGCCTTTCCGTCAGTATCAATCATTTATCAGGGGAGCAGATTTCATACGATAACATCATTGATGATTTTGCATCAAGGAAGGTCAGAAAGGTCAGGTTTTAGTTGTAGTTTGTGTTTTCTGTTCTTAGTGCTATAGTGTAATAATTAGATTTCTCTTTAGTGTGTTTTCACATTTGTGTGATGAAGGATGTGTGCTATTTAGAATATTTATTCTATATTTTATTTGCATATTATTCTTAATATTTTATATTATTGTTGCTCTTTGCTCTTGTTACATTTGATTGTATATATTTTTGGCACATTTATATATATATTTTATTATAACAACATAAGTGAAAGAGAAAATTATATTTCTCAATTGCACAAATCCTTCATTAGAACATTTGAAAAAAAAACACTTAAGAGAATCCAGTTACTTAACTATTGCAATTACAACAGGAAACACACTTTTTAATGTGCACAATCTCCACCTCCAACATTTTCAAAAGACAATGAACAAAATTATGCACAAAATATGACAGTATAAGTTATCAGAACTTAAAATATATACACTATAATATAGTAATTCTGCAAAATTATGCAATTTTGTTTGTTTGCTCGAAGGGGGTCTCGCCCTGGGTGTAATTCATTGTAGAACCACCACTGCAGCTCTTCTGGCCTTGCATGTGTTCACCTGTGCTGACTGCACTTAAGCATTCAAAGGCAAAGGGAAGGTCCGTCCGATAAAGATTCTTAATCAGAATTCAAAGTTTATTCAGTGAAGATGAGGAAGAGGAGGAAAATGATGATTGAGAGTTTATATTCTACACTAACACAATACACTAACACGACCAGTCGTCGAAGTACAGCATGGATAAGCAGCAAAAAGATCTAAGAACCAAAGAAATGTTTTCTATTTTATGTTTGAGCTGTATTTTAGTTTCGCCATTTGGCTGTAAAGAATGTTTACCTGTACAGGTTACTAACGTTTACTCAATTGAAGGTTGGCTTTTTGATAACAGACTGCACACTAGAGTCATCTTTATTCCTTGTGTTGCGAGGACTTTGTGGACTTTAATAAATCTCACATTTAGTTCATTAATGTGTGATTGTACCCTATGTTGCACCCTGACCCCAGTCCACCTAGGGGCATAACATTACTCATTTTTCATGCAATTCATATAGTATGGCAGTACATAAGTCTAGTCTCAACTCTTGTTTAAGATATTGTTCATATGCAAAAAAATATGCTTAATCCCATATGGAATGGTAATGCTTGAAAGTTCTGTTTTCTCCGATCTGAGGTACAGTGGAGAACGTTGGTTATACCCGCTGTAATCCTCTAGATAGAAAGGTCATCTTGGACTGAAATTGAAGCTTATAAACTTGGGAAGTTTTTCATGTACATTTGAGGCAGTGATATCTATAATAAAATGCTTGAAAATGATCACTTTTGATGACAATTTGTCAGGCGGACAGACATTTCTTTTGTCTTTTGGGGTATGTTGAGGGTGATTTCTGACAGCAAAAAGGCAGCAATCCCCAGAATTATTTTCTGCTAGTTTCCCCTATGTGTCAGGATACACCATGCAACATTTTTGGGTTATATGACCACTTACGTAGCTGCAGTACCTTAATATATTACTACTAGGTTACTACTAGAGCCCGACCGATAAAGGATTTTTAAGGCTGATATCAATACAAATATTTGGTGATTTAAAAATCCGATATTCCGATATATATCGGCCAATATATATATTATTTTTTTTTAAATCCAGAAACGCTAGTTAGTTATTTGTAGTTAGTTTAAAAACAACTTTTTTATTGTCACAACAGAACAGAGGAACATCAAAATATATTAAAGTTCTGATAAATAAAATGTATAAAAATACAAACTTAAGATATGAAACTTAAAGGGTTAAACACGAGTGTTGTCAACAGGGACGTTGTAGAGCGCCCACTAGTGGACAAACTATGCAACGCCAACACTCATATTATGGTTGAATGGTGTTTCTTCCATTTTTATTTTATTTTTTAAATATTCATTGATCGGCCATTATAAATGCAGATACCGATAGTTTGGAAAATACTACTACTTAGAATGAAGCTGAATATTTGACAGTTTATCCACTAACTTTGCTTTTACTGTAAACAACAATTACAACCATTTATCCAGTACTATCCAGTAACTAATCATTTGAACTGTTTAGCCATTACTTTTAGCTATTTGTTAAAACTTCTGTGCTCACTTGCTAACTAGTTTTCTCTTACATAACTGCAACATGTAGAGTTGAGGTGTTACAGTTGACTTAATGTCAATTTGTGGATATATTGTTTTTTATCACATCATAATTTCAAATTTTTCAAATTGCAGTAGTTGGATACAATCTTTCCGTGTACCCCCTGGCAGCTGCATTAGTACCCCCTGGGGTACACGTACCCCTGGTTGGGAATCACTGGCCTAGGCTACTGTACCTTATGTTCATATACACTGTTTTTATTGCCATGTTATGTGTCTGACACTTTTGCTCTTTTACTACTTTATGCTGCTGTCACCCCTAGATGTGTGTATATGCAAAATAGTTCAATAAAGTTCCAGTAGAGAGATGCATGAAATGTCTAGGATACATTTACACATTAACATTACTGCTTTCATCTGCCATGCTGATGAACTCACTTAATGACAGTTATAATGTGTGTGCTGTTAACCCCGGACCACATGGTCACAAACAGGCTCCTCAACAAGAAGGCATAGCATATGCTATACTGATGCATCATCGCACCCATGTTGATCATCAGAAATGTCAAGAAAACTAAACCATAATAAATTGTGAGGTTTTAAATGAATGTCTCAGGTGGGTGTTTGTGGTGAGGAAAGGTTACCAGGAGAGAGAAGAGGCCATCCAGACCTCAGTCATCACCAAGCTGAAAGGTGTGACACTGACCAACAGCTCAGAGACAGGGCTTCACCTGTGGAGTGCTGAGGATTATGTCATACCCCCGAATGTGAGTCTATCTATCTATCTAGAAAAAAAGGGAATCTTGCAGAATACCAATATTGATGTCAGAGCATTCCCCAATTACTCTCCTGTCAAGGGAGATTCTGAGGCTATTGCGTTATCTGCTTTAGTGGATATCATTAGCTTCAGCATCTGTCTCAACAGATTTAACAATATTGAACTTCTCAGGGGTGTAATTTGTTTAACCTTTTTGCTTCTCAGTCTAACTGTCTGGACCTAATTTTATTTTGTAGGGTGAGCAGGTGTTCTTCGTAGTAACAAATTACATTGAGACCCCCAATCAGAGGCTGGGGTACTGCGCTGAGGTGAGTATACACAGGACGGCGAATCTCATTATTGGCTTTTAATTGTGTTTGTTTTTTTTCTCCATCCTAATATGTAAAAATGACTGTGCCAAATTACCATGTCCACACGATTGCATTTTCATATCTCACAGAATTTCAAGGTGCCAAATGGACGATGTCAAAGTGACGATGACTGCGTGAAGGGGGAGACTGTCATAGCTGGTCATGGTGAGGATCATTCATTGCACTCAACTCAAAATCTGAATAGTTTTTAGATGTTCAATTACAGGTTTACATCATATTCATCTGTGGCTTGAGATCTTTCGTATTGGTCAGTGATCTTAAAACAATACTTTTCACATAGACCATATGAATCGCTAATGTCATGGTTTGGCTACTAATCCAAAGTCAGTGCTATCAGAAAGTTATTGAATTAAAAGAAAATGTTTACAACAATATTTTCTATTAGATGACTATAATACATTACACAAAATACCAAAAGTATTCCACTTTGTCTTATTTTAGCATAAACTCTCTTTTAAGCTCCACCCAGCCAAGAATCTTTGCTCTCTTCGTCAGGAATAAAGACCGGCTTGTGTTTAAACAGCACTGGGACCTGTCAGATTCAAGCCTGGTGTCCTGTTGAACACAGCCAGAGACCCACGTGAGACCCCTCCTCTCTTGCAGAACTTTGGAAATGTGCCATTTTGTGCTACTACACTGACACTCACCCTGATCCTTCACAGGGACTGAGATATTTCACAAGTTCTATTTATTACTAATGCAGCCTGTCAGCTCCACTTGGTTTGTTTTTATTCACACAGCTGCCTGTCTCTTTCACTTCCAGAGAGCCCTTACTGAGTGAGGCAGAAAACTTCACCATCTACATCAAGAATTTCATCCGGTTTCCAAAGTTTGAATTCTCTAAGTAAGTGGTGCTGATTGCTGGTGTGTCTATAGTGTTCAAAGCATTGTGACATACGTAGATCACTGAGTGAGCTGAAGGGGGATATACATATCCTAATGGCTGCTTTGAATAGCTTTACGGTGCAGAGAGCCTTCTATTTATACCAGCCTGTGCACTCAGGGAGACAGTGAAACAGTCATCTGAGATGTCCTTGACAGCGGGCCTTCCCCTGGACAGGTGTCCGATCAGACAGGGCTAGCCCATGGAGCTGTACTGCTGCCCTCTAGATTTCTAATTTTCTTTATTTAAAAGGGACAACGCACATTAATCAACATGAGCACAGAGTTCAACATGTAAATGTGCCAAATTTAGCCATGCAGGCTAATTTTCATCTGCAGTCCCCAGCAGGTTGATGGCTTAAAAGAAAAGAAATAGATAAACTACAGAAAAACAACACATATATACACATAAAACAAGAACACATACGCATAGACATGTAAAATGACACAACCACTATTCCAGATCATGACAGCTAGCAAGTTGATGGCATGAGAAAAATATAACACAAGAAGCCTATGAACACAGGTAAAAGTGCATAGATGCACATTAAAACACATTAGCATTTAAGCACAGACAAAAGCACCAAGCACCTAAGCACATACCGAAACACTACTAGTAGCGACAAACGCATTATTCTGGATTATGGCAGCATATTTGATTTGTCAATAACCAAAGTTTTATGGATTTGGAGAAGGATTTGTCATCTGTTCAAGTCCTGCAGGAAAGCTCAGAGATGCCACAAACTGCAGCTAATTCATCAGTCAGGATCTTATTCTAATTACACAGCCATCTCTCATGTGTTTCCTCACTAATCTTCATATGCTTATACTTAACGGTGATTGCCTGGTAATACAAATCCCTCTTAATGGGTGTTAATCAAAATGGCTGGCAACACTACACGACTTACAGTGTGACACCTCCAGTTATACACTCTAAGCCAGCGGACGTAATGGTGTAGGTTGATTGACATACACATACTGTATATATATGCTGCTGTTGGGTATGTGCGTGGTATGTGTGTGGTATGTGCGTGGTATGTGCGTGTAGAGGGAAACTTTCAAGCAAAGGTGAAGACCTTCACTCAAAATCCAAAGAATCAAATTCAGTCATGTTTAGATATCAGCTGTGTATTTTGACAAATTCTGCATATCTAAGCGGACAGTTCCGTAAGAAATAATAATATTAAGCTCCAAGTAAGAGATTGTAAGAGACGGTGCTAGAGCTGAGCCCCTTTCCTTTCACACATGCACTGCAAACATGAAAAAAAATTGAGCAGTAATGGTGTCTAAGATAAGCATTGAAAGGTCAAATATGACAATATGAGAAGTTGAGAGAATTCTGTGACTCTGAATTGGCAGGACAAGTTGTCTCTTAGTCTGTTTCCGTCTCTCCAGCACTACTTCTGCCACACGTGACAACCTGATCACTCCAACTTCTAACTCCTGTGGAAGGTTTACATGTTTTTTTCCTGAAAGGTTAAGAAAATCGGCACTTTAAATGGATAAACCCAGGGTGTGAACTATGGAGAGCCTTAATAAGGCATAACTCCCCTGGAAATTTGTGAAATTCCATGTGTTCTCTACTGGCTTGCCGTCACCATCAAAGCATGACGGTGCAATATCAAAAACTTCACTCATATGATCTCAAAGATCAGAAAAAAACGCCCTTACTCCCACTTTGTCTGGGTGCCGACTCACTCTGCAGAGTATACTGTGCCCTGCTTTAGTTGGCCGTATTGTATCATACTGTGATGAGGATGATGGTTTTGATTGCACGTTTGATGTGGTCATTAACTGATTATATATCAGATGTGCTGACATAAAAGCAAGGCACGTGCAAAAAAAAGTAAGCTCACCAAAAGCCATGGTATATTTCACACACTGGATAAACTAAACAATACCAATGTGAAATAAGACTGGTTTCCATAATTCCTGAAAATCGTACATATGATACATGTGCTAAATGTCTGCTGTATTTGCCTGTTAGGTCCAATGTTCTCGAAACGTCAAATGACAGCTACCTGAAAAGATGCTCCTACGACAGAGAGAACCACCTGTACTGCCCCATCTTCCGCCTCGGAGATCTGGTCAGCTGGACTGGGTATGACTTCCAGGACATGGCTGCTAAGGTACAAAGTTGAACATTGTGCTAATTAAGACTGTATGTGGGAGTGATTTCAATTAACTGGTTTCCTTACAGTAATTTGATAATAAACCATAATAGACCATCCCATTATACATCACAGCACAGACCTCCGCCTATCACACAATGCAGAGTGAATTTTTGATTATTCTGACACTACATGAATACAGCACTAACGCCCTCACGTTTTGATATTTGACTTATTGACGAATTGTTTGCTGCACATGTAACATAAGGCATACTGAGTGTCAGGATCCCACAGTTTTATCATTCTTCCTGGTGATGCCGCACATCTTGTTGCCTGTATTCACTTTTTCTTAAAGGCTTCGTTTTTCAGTTTGGCATCCCACCACACAGCAACCTTTCTGTTGCTTTATAGCACAGTGGTTCCCAAAAATGTTCACATCAAGGACCCATAAACTGACACAAATTAGACCACGGACCCCCATTTGAAAAGATTTCATCCCAGGGTCCCCCATCTGATAGGATTTCTGCTTTTAGATGTTGTATTACAGAAAGTGTATGAAACCCATGACCAAAATAATCATATAATCTGTAATTGTGTTACTTATGGATGGAATTATAGAGAAAACTAATTATTCCTGTTTTTGCTGTGGACCTTCTGGAACCCCCTAAAAGACCCCTGGGGGCCCTTGGAGCCTATTTTGGGAACCATTGTGCTAGCAGACGAAATTGACAAGGAGGCACCTTTACGCAATACAAAGTCAACGGAGAGTGATTCACATAATTCCCATTTTAGCTCCACCCACCTTCAATCTGATTAAAAGTCTGATCAGCCAGAAAGAAGGGTAACAAGACACATGAACTAGAGTTTAGAAGTTAAAGGAAACAAACATAAAGTGTGTCAACATAGCCAAGAGCTGCAGTAATGTGTGAGGCTGCACTCATATTCACAAAGCGACTGTTTTGGTCCACCAGGGTGGGTCTGTTGGTATTGTTATTGAGTGGAACTGTGACCTGGATAAGGACTCTACACAGTGTAATCCACAGTACAGCTTTACCCGTTTGGACTTAAAGTTGAACAAATCGGTCACATCAGGATACAACTTCAGGTATGTCCCTTCAGGCATTCAACAAGAAATAAACCTGTCAGCCCACTTCCTCCACTCTGTTTTCTAACCTGTTTTATTTTCATTATTTATCAACTGATTTTTTCCCCCCTACAGATATGCCAGGTATTACAAGGATCAAAATGGCGAGACCTTTCGCACTTTGTATAAGGTGTATGGGATTCGCTTCGATATAATGGTCAATGGCCAGGTACAGCTGTTTATGATTTTTCTAAGGGAAGTAGCCTACGTACATGATTCCGGAAATAAACTTGCAGTAAATGCCTGTTATTGTTTTGCAGGCTGGGAAATTCAATATTGTACCCACAATAATTGCCATTGGTTCGGGTGTTGCCCTGCTTGGTGCAGTGAGTAATTTACTAAGATATTATGTTGATGTGACTGTGGATAATTAGTGACATCTTAAGTTTGAAAAATGTCATATTACAGTGCTACTAGAGGGAAATGGATGTTCACAAGTAACACCAATAATGATGATTATCTGCAGCATGGGAAAATCCAGTTATTTTTTTCTTACAGGGAGCCTTTGCATGTGATATGATACTACTGTACATGATGAACACAAGCTCCTTCTATCGAGAGAGGAAGTTTGAAATCATCAACTTCAAGTATGACTAACTGTATTTACACAAACCTTGATGATGGGCCTTTTTAAATCAGCATTTTTCCCAACCTTGATTATCACATTTATTGGCACATTGTATGTATGTATGTATGTAACAGAAAAGACCCGACCAAAGCCAAGGATGGGAAGACAGGACATCGTGAAAGGAGATCCAGGAAACCAGCTGCAGAGAAAGAGGCCGCCAACTCCAATAAAAACCCAGAGGAAACTGAACCAACTGCAGAGAGCCAGCTGCCTGCGGACAAACAGGGTCCCACCATTCCACGCAACACAGGACAGCGATACTCTGCCCTTCTCTCTCCCCAAGGTGCAGAGCCAAGGCCTCATATCACCTTCGCTTCACAAAATTAAGATTGCAGCAAGAGCAAGGCAAATCACCTGCAGTGGTCTGCCAGAGGTAGAACCAAAAGTCGGACCAATGTCCATTTCTCACCTACTGGTGAGACTGGACAGCTGGCATGCCACTAGCTTGAGTGATGCTTGACCTGACTAAAGATATGTTGGTCCAGAGAAAAGGGAATGTGCAGGTGGGCCAGGAAGCTGATGTAGAAATACACAGAAAGGTGGTTTTCAGTGGCTGGGTCAGGGTCCAAAGCTGGGATGTGGGAGATTACAACAGGTCCATAAATAATGATATGCAAAAGTGCTGTGGTAATGCTGATGCAATTAGCAGAGAGACATCAAATGATTCATCTAAGACTTAAAGTGAATTGCCGAATATTTTCAGATTACTGCTTTACAAATGCAAGTAATTTATTGTGTCTTTGTTTCATGTCACAAAATCAATACTTAATAGCTTTTTTGGGCTGTTGATCAGACTAATTAAGCATAATTTCCAGTTTGAGTAACATATGATGGGCCTTAGTTTTTATTTTTGCCATTTATGGACTAAGGTATAAAAATCCCAAAATGTGCTAAATTTATCCATCTATGAACTTCAAATGTAGGATTGGATTAGTAAAATACACTGGATTTATAAGCTGTAAAATGATTTTGGCTAAATCAGTTTGGAAAGTACCTTTTGAAATGATTTTGTATGCATGGATTCAAAGAGAAAACGTTAAAAAAAACTGCACTTTGATAAAAAAAAGTTAAAAAAATGAAATGTGTGAACGGTCTTAATGGTTGGTATTTCAGTCATGTACCTGTTGTGACAGGAATTCAGGTGTGCTGTTAAACACTGCCGATGCGTTTCCTCCTGTATGTTGACGCTGACATTGGCCATGCAACGGCTACAACACAATCTTATTCACAATATAATTTACTTGTGAAGCTGTGGAATACAGTCGTGATGTGCTACGAGACTACTGCGGGTGGACAAGTTCACTGCTGATGTACTGGCTGATTGGTAATGAATGGTGCAAGACATTTAAGTGCATGGTCTCCTCGTTTGTTCTTGCAGTTACTATTTATCAAATGGTCTGTTTTGTTGGAAACAAATGTATTTGTCATTTTTATTTCATGTCAACAAATGAAACTTCCTAAAAGACAAACTGATTAATAATACATCCAAGTTGTAAAGAGGTATTTATTTATTTTGATCAGTAATCAGACTTATAATTTAACCATAGTATTGTACATGAAATGTAATGAAAAGTGCTTCCAACTTGTAATCTGTTTTGCTCTGTTACACTACAACCTACTCTACAACTTACATTAACATAACTGTGGTCATCCTGGTATGGATGATACCGAGCACTGAGTGGGACTTACAGGTTAAATAAATTCATAGTCACTATGTATTAGTCACTATGTGTAGCAGGAAAGAAAAGAGAATATTTGATTCTGCATACTATAATTATTGAACAATCTGCCATTTAATCAACAGTTCATAATGGAAGAAGTATTTTACTAATGGCTTATCTACAAACAGCAGGACAGACAAATAAACAGTTTATGTAACATTAGATAGGATTAATTCAGGATTATTTATGGTAGGTCATGTTAGTACACATGCACCATTCCGTAGAGGAAAGTCCAGAACAGGACATAAGTGAAAAGACCTCCGACGAGGCCCCCGGTGAAAAGCAGCCGCCGTGATTTAAAGCATTTGTTCCATCGCCGTCCGGCCTTGATAATGAGCAGCAGAGAGAGGAGAAAAGAGGCGAGGAAATAAAAAATGAAGCCATACAGTCCAGTCAGCCCGAGGATGCCAGCTGTTGCTCCGGACAGAGCGGACACAGAGGTGCGGCAGTAGTCCAGGACGCCGGCGTTTCCCCTCACAGCTACTTCGCTGATGAACTGTGGTCCCTCACGCTTGGCTACAACTCCTGTCATCTTGGCTCTGGTCAGCTATCACAGGAAGGTGCTCCTGATTCAGGAGAGATGCAGAAACAAAAATAGACACATTTACTCAAATGACCCTAAACCCAGTACAAAGGTACTGTTTTCAAACACTTTGTTTTACTCATTTACTACATTTATTTCACATATACAGTTGTGGCCAAAAGTTTACATACAGTTGTAAAGAACATGTATGTCATGGCAGTTTGAGTTTCCAATAATTAATTCAACTCCTATTTTTCTGTGATGGAATCATTGGAGCACATACTTCTTTGTCACAAAAAACTGTCATGAAATTTGGGTCTTTTTTGACTTTTTTTATGGGTCTTTTGAAAATGTGACCAAATCTACTGGGTCAAAAATATACATACAACAACCTCAACGATCAATTGTGGTGATGTAGAAAGTTATATCAATCAAATTTCCTTTGTGACATGACCTCTTTAACTTCTCACGAGTGATTATGATTGACTACAGCTGGTGACATCTCTGAGCCCATTTAAATAGGGCTCATTTGATACACTCATTAGACTCAACCACAAACGGCGAGGGCAAGTCTAAGGAGTTCAGCACGGATCTAAAGACGCAGATTATTGACTTGAACAAGTCAGGAAAATCACTTGGAGCCATTTCAAAGCAGCTACAGGTCCCAAGAACCACTGTGCAAACAATTGTTTGTAAGTATAAAGTGCATGGCACAGTTGTGTCACTGCCACGATCAGGAAGACCACGCAAGCTATCAATTGTTGCGGAGAGAAAATTGGTCAGGATGGTCAGGAGTCGACCAAGAACCACCAAAAAGCAGGTCTGCACTGAATTAGAAGCTGCTGGAACTGTCAGTGTCCACAGTTAAGCGTGTTTTACATTGCCATGGGCGCAGAGGCCGCCGTGCAAGAAGGAAGCCCTTGCTCCAGATGCGGAACCTTAAGGCTCGACTGAAGTTTGCTTCTGATCACATGGACAAAGACAAGGCCTTGTGTAAGAAAGTTCTGTGGTCAGATGAAACAAAAACCGAGCTATTTGGCCACAATGACCAGAAGTATGTTTGGAGGAGAAAAGGTGAGGCCTTAATAAATAAACCCCAAGAACACCATACCCACCGTCAAGCACAGCAGTGGTAGTATTATGCTCTGGGACTGTTTTGAAGCCAGTGGAACTGGTGCTTTACAGAAAGTGAATGGACTAATGAAGGAGAATTACCTTCAAATTCCTCATGAAAACCTAAAACCCATCAGCCAGATGGTTGGGCCTTGGACGCAGTTGGGTGTTTCAACAGGACAATGACCACAAAACAAACATCAAAGGTGGTAAAGGAATGGCTAAATCGGGCTAGAATTAAGGTTTTAGACTGGCCTTCCCAAAGTCCTGACTTGAACCCCATCGAGAACATGTGGAAGAAACAAGTCTGTGTCAGAAAGCCAACACATTTAGCTGAACTGCACCAAATCTGTCAAGAAGAGTGGTCAAAGATTCAACCAGAAGCTTGTGGATGGCTACCACAGACGCCTGATCGAACCAAATAACATTGCTGTATGTATATTTTTGACCCAGTAGATTTGGTCACATTTTCAGAAGACCCATAATAAAGTAAAAAAAGACCCAAATTTCATGACTGTTTTTTGTGACAAAGAAGTATGTGCTC
This sequence comes from Sander vitreus, assembly GCF_031162955.1. Taxonomy (NCBI): domain Eukaryota; kingdom Metazoa; phylum Chordata; class Actinopteri; order Perciformes; family Percidae; genus Sander; species Sander vitreus. The sequence goes on from NC_135867.1 coordinate 22,588,197, forward strand.
CAAAGATTCCATCACAGAAAAATAGCAGTTGTATTAATTGGAAACTCAAACTGCCATAACATACATGTTCTCTACAACTGTATGTAAACTGTTGGCCACAACTGTAGACTAGTTACTTTGCAGATCAAGATTTGAGATAATCAAAATGTTATAATCCAGTCCACCTCTACCAGCTAAATGCTGCAGAAAAAATACTTACACCCGGAAAAACGATCTCACACAAATCTAAACATTTGTATTAACACACATTACTGTATCAGTAACAATATTACTATGACATAACACTGACAGGGCCATTGCTACCTAATGCTTTTAATATTGATATTTGATGACAGTATAATGCTTAAATAAATAAATACATTGCTGAATGCTGGACCTTTACTTGGGAGTATTTTTACACTGTCGTATTATTAGGAATTGTTTAATGAATCTTAATGCCTATTACAATAATGGAACGCAAGGTAATTAGGCTACTATATTAGAAAAGCTCATATGTACAGGTCTTACAGTTATCACTGGGTCTAAGGTTAACGTACCTTAATGCAGTCATTTGAGAGGTATTCATATGAACCACAATTTGACTAAAAAGACAAAATATCAAACATCTCAATGCACTAAAGCCTCTAAATATGAGTGACAAAGAGAGAAGCTGTCGGTCAGCCTTGGCCGATGTAGCTAAGCTTAAATAACGTTAGTTACTGACCACAATAAATCCCAGTAGCTAGCTAGCTAGCTAATATCTCCCAACATAAAGCGTTGTTCCGGTGACAAAAACACGCACATAAAACACAAGAAAAAGAGAAAAACGGACGAGACTCTAATCAGTAGAGCCTAATTCTTTTTAACTAAATGCAGAACTGTTAGCTAACCCTTAGTAGCCTATGGCGCTAACATCCTAGCATTGCTAGCTAGCTAGTTCTCCTCAGGACGGTAACTGACGACAGATTCTCACCGGAAATATACGCAGAGACTCGTCAGCTCCTCACAGCGGGATTATAAAAACATAATCTGCAAGAGCAACTTCAAAAACTTGGATATTAGGTTGTTTTTAAGGAATGTCAACTGATAAGACACGGAAACAGCACATTCATTCTCGTTTGGATAACACTCCTAGGAAAGAGACGGCCATGTTCCTTCGCAGTGCATTGTGGGAACAGGGTAATGATCAGGTGACAATGGGGTGCGTTCTCAGTCCATTAAGAAGTGGGAAATCCTATCAATTACGATAGGGGGGGGGGAAATACTTTCAAGCTTAATCACTGTTAATCACACCCAACAGAGCAAAGCTAAAAATCAAAACAGCAGGAAACAAATTTAAATTGCTTTTACTATTAAAATCATTTATTTTTTATAATTTCTGTCCAAATTTCACCGACATGCTGTAGCTTTAGCTGTAGCACAGGTAATAACATTTTATTCTGGGCCACATACGTTTTGTTTTCTCTATTTTTTCCTCCCAAAATCTATATCTCATAGACTATTAAAACCAATAAACAATAAAGTACCCCGGACAGGCAATCCACCCTTATCACAGTAAATATTTTGCCTTGTGAGTCATTTAAAGAAGCACACATAGGCCTCAGACTAATGAAATAAGTAATGACTTCATTCATTCAGTGAGCCGGGATACACAACAGACCTGGCACTGGGCTCCACACTCTAATATACTTTTAACATTGTGCTCTGCTCTCCCTATTTCCTGTAATTGTGTCACCATTTTTTTGCCTTTCCTGTGTACATTTTCTGCATGACACAAGGACATGCTCAACTGTTTCAGCCTCCTGGCACAAATCACAAAGACCCATTGGATGTTTTCCTATAATGAAAAGTGTACTGCTGGGGTTGCTGTCTGCCCAATTCTCAGCCTGCCTTCTGTTACTTGCTCTTTCCGTTTTGTTCCCCTACTTCTTTACATTTCTTCATTTTTGGATTGAGTGAAAATGTCTCCCTTTTATTGCGTTATCCCAATGCTGATTTACCTTTCTCCACACTATGCCTTTTCTCTCTGATTTTGATCCTTTCTCTCTAGAGCTTAGCTGTGATTTGCAGTATTTTAGTGATGGAACTAATCGGTTAGGAGTAGTCCCCTTCCCCTTGAACGCAGCAGGGTTGACTTTGCCTTGTTGTGATGATGCCACCAACACCGTACAGCTGAGTGCCAACGTTTAATCAGCAGCAATGTCTACCTATATCCTGGGTGTAGATGTGGGCACCACGTCGGTAAAAGCGGTTTTATTTGAAACTGGCTCCAGATCGGTGGCTGCGAGTCACGCTTTGCCAACTACGTCTGATATAACCGACCATAGCTTGATAAAGGTGAGTTCACGTACCGCACAACTTCACAATTCAACTAAGCAATATGAACAGTGCTGTGTGTTTGATCCGAGTGTAACGTTAACCTGGCTACGTGTCCATGCCGCGCAGGCGAAAGAGCAGGAAACTGGCCGGATCATAGACACTCTGAACCGGTGCCTCGGCCTGCTGCCCAGAGACAAACTGCAGCATGTCATCCGCATCGGGCTGTCCGGACAGATGCACGGAGTTTTATTCTGGAAAGCGAAGAGCGGTAAGACTACTACCTGCCTCCTGCATGCATGCATGCACGCTCTTGCATTTCACAAAGTGTGCTAGCGTTGTGAAGCAACGGCTGTGAACATGTTTGAGCAGGAAATAAACTTTTATTTTCATTCTTAAAGTCATTTTGAAGTGTTCAATTTAGAGAGGACCGTCAAGACATCGTAACTAGAGATTATTTTCAGACCAAGTTACTTTGATGGTCCTGGCCCCCAACATGAACACACATGTGCAAAACACTTGTAATTACAACCAGAATAGTGTTTATGCAGATGAAGTAAAAAATAAATAAATAAATAAATAAATAAATAAATCAAGAACCATGACCCTGGAATAAAGAGGGGCCTCAGTTCAGAAGAATACAGGACCTATATGCCATAAAGCCCTCAGGCTACTGCAGTGTCTGTTCTGGTATGTAGGAGCCAAATTCCTCATCTCAGAAGATGGAATTAGGGTTTAGTAAATGGGTTTATTATTATATTTCATCACGGAAATCCAATATAGAGCCTTGCCTGGGGTTACTTCCCTTTTTTGCCTGCCTTTACCACTTCTATAATGTATAATATAAGGACAGCCAGCCAGAGCTCAGGTAGGCTCCAGTGAGAACGCTAACAAACCGGTGTGTGTGTGTGTGTGTGTGTGTGTGTGTGTGTGTGTGTGTGTGTGTGTGTGTGTGGTACAAAACATACTGTGCAATAAAAAACATACAATCCAATGTAATTGCAATTAATGTTGTTAATCATTCAAATACGTCGGATATCTATCGTCTTTCTTTCGGAGTGTGTCTAACTGCATACATCTTACCTGGGGTTTAAGATAAAGATTTAGATTGATTGTCCCAGAGGGATATTTGTTTCCACAGTCAGTAAGGCAAGTTTGGCCTATAGGATTGCCTTTAAACTATATTTGGCCAAGAAGCTCTTTAATCTTATGATCCCTGGAAGGGCCCCAATATAAGGGTCCCACATCACACTCTCGTAGCTCTTTGAAACTTTTCCAAAGAGCTACATTAATAATATATTTCATGCATTCCGTTTTTCTCTTACATATTGAAAATAAAATGGTTATACTACTGGATCTCACGTTTGAGTAGCATTAGTGTTTCAGTATATATTATATGATGCATGCACACTGTTAATAAGAGCCGAAAGATCATTCACAGTTTGATTGGGACAACAGTTCCCGTAATGTTTAACCAGACCACAGGCTTTACAAAAAACATTCAGCAGTAATGGCCATGGGGATCAATAAGAGAGTGACGTTTTCAGACTGCTGAATTACACTAGAGCTACAACAATTCCAAATGTAATAATTGTTACAGGCCTAAATTACACTGATTCTCCAGTCTGTAACACAGATGACCTTTTTTAGGATGCTTTTTGAAAATGAATTGAGGAGTTGGGCAGTTAAAGGTACTGAATTTTTCTTATAACTGACAACTGGTTGGTCCGTTGTAGTTATTTTACAACTATGCTGCTCTGTCTCCATATCTGAAACTGACAACGAACAGTACTGAATCTGGATAGTTGGATATGACCAAGATAATCTCATTCATACACGCATCAAGTCCGCGGATATATTCATACACAAGATTTCTTACTACAGCTTCAAGTGTATTAACTCGTGCAGACACAAACCTCTCACTAGCACTACACCATCTAGGCCTTTTTAAGTAGTATTCTCAAAGCATCATTATATGCTACCTGTAATCTTCTCATGCTTCCCTTCTGGAAAGTTTTTGTAAAGTCAGATATAACTTATCTGGTCTGCTGTATTGTTCCATGTCTCTTGCCCCTCTCTCGCAGGTTGTGATTGGTCCAAGAGGGATTTCTTCACAACCACAGACACCAGTCAGCTGATCACCTGGCAGGATGGGCGCTGCAGCAGTCACTTCCTGTCCTCACTTCCAAAACCAGATTCACACATCAGCGTGGCCACTGGGTTTGGCTGTGCAACAATCTTCTGGTACATGAGACACAGGTCAGCATGCACTTTTAAAAAAACAAACAAATCTCATGTACAGCTTACTGCGCCACTTGGTTTTGTGGTATGAAAGTGAACTTCAAGATGCGTGGTTTCACTGCAGGCCTGAGTTCCTTGAGGACTTCACAGTTGCAGGTACCATCCAGGACTATGTGGTTTCCATGCTGTGTAGTTTGGATGGGTGTGTGATGACGCCGCAGAATGCAGCCAGCTGGGGCTTCTTCAACACCTCCTCCAACCAGTGGAACATAGACATGTACTGTATAAAGAACTTCCTTTTTAGGTCAAGTACTAAATGCATGAAATATGTTCTATAGTTTGTGCATGCTTGGTGTTAAACTGAAATCACTAATCACTTTGGCAGTGTAAGCTTGTAATGAACTGTTGTTATGTGTAACAAGCTATTGTGGGTGTGTGTGCATGCTCTAGTCTGAAGGGTGCCGGCTTCCCTTTGCACCTGCTTCCTCAGTGTGTGCCATCTGGTGGCTTGGCGGGACAGACGTGCTCTGACTGGCATGGTATCCCTGCTGGTACGCCAGTAGGGGCTGCCCTGGGAGACTTCCAGAGCTCTGTCTACTCCTGCATGAGTGCGCAAACAGATGCAGGTGAAACAGGAAGTCCAGTCCTTTCACTCAGAGCCAGGATTACACTTAATGCAGTGAATGCATACAGACACTTAGACTGTACATGCACTTCAGATGAAAAAAATCCATCGCATCCATTAGACTTCTACTTTTGCAGTACTGATAGTTAGGGGTGGGACAAAATATCGATACAGTAATATATTGTTGTCCTTCTTTGTGCGATGCGATAATCATATGCTGGTGCCAAATATCAATATTTTAATTAATAAAATGAGACGCTCTAAATAGATTTCCCTGCTCCCAGTGTCGTTACTTTATGGCTTCTCGGGGTGGCGCTCAACACATGAATGAGGAAAACCTGAACATAAGTTAACTAGCCAAAGAGGAAGGGGTTTTCAATGGGATGGCAGACAGGAGTTTGAAAAAAAAAAATGCCCCAGCCACATTTAAGTCCAAAGTCTGGACCCATATGTGCTCTATAGTTCTGAAATTTTAATTTACAGACTGAAAAACTTGTGCTCCAGAATTGTGCTGTTTTCTAACAGTTTGTACTTGCAGTGAATAAAGAGAATAAAACCTGCACTTAACCTTTTCACGGGAATTTTCTATTCATAGTTAGACCAATATCATGATAGGATTGTGTAGCAATATATTGGTTATCGCAGAATTGCTGTATCGCAATATTATCGGTATTGTGAGCCATGTATTGTGTATCGTATCGTGAGGTACCCTGAGATTCCCACCCCTACTGATAATGCTTCATTTTACTGTAGTTAACAGCAAAAGGAACAATAACAAAGCATGAGAACGGTTTAACATTTGAATAAAAAAGACTCAACAATAACAAAAAGTACACGGCAGTAAATACCATGTCTTAGTTTGTACTCATTATGTTTGAGCACACACAGAAAACAAATGCATTGTGGATCAGATGTGATCCTGCCATCACTGTGTCTTGCATGTCTTGTTTGGAGCTGGTAGTTCATATACCTTAGATGACAGTTTGTATCTTTATCCTAATTTCTCAGTTCTTAACATAAGCACTTCAGCCCAGCTGACCTTCGCCATGCCAGCTGATTTCAAACCTCCAGATTCCCCTCAGCCTGCCTCCTCAATCTCCTACTTCCCCTACTTTGAGGACTCGTACTTGGCGGTGGCGGCTTCACTCAACGGAGGGAATGTACTTGCCACTTTTGTGGAGATGCTCACTTCCTGGATGAAAGAGCTCGGTATGTATTTTAAAGTGCTCATATTATGCTTTTTGGCTTTTTCCCTTCCCTTAATGTGTTATATATCTTTTTTGCGCACGTTATAGGTTTACAAAGTGAAAAAGCCCAAAGTCCACCCCAAAGGGACTTACCATCTCCAACAGAAAACACTGTTCACAAACTGCTCCAAACAGCTCTATTGTAGTCCAGCCTTTACTTCCGTGACGAACGTCACTTTGTAACACACGTTATAATGCTCGCCTAGCTGCTAGTGTGGCACTCCCTCGTACTCTGCTTCTGACTGGCTAGTAGTCCTTACCTAGGTACTGTGCATGTGCAACTCTCAACAAAGATGGAACAGAAGTGAGATGCCTCACTCTGTAGCTAAAACAGAGAGCTCAACACACAGGGTGAAAAGAGGAGCTGCAGCAACGTGCAGTACAACAAAAATATGGTGTTTTTTGAGAATTAAACCATGTAAACCTATTCTGACATAACCTCTAAATACAATTATGAACCTGAAAATGAGCATAATATGAGCACTTTAAGCCATGCTAGTATTGTAGCTCTAGGGGCAGCAGTGTCAGGTTACCACTTTGGTCCAAACATATTACAGCTATTGAATAGATTGCCATGTTATTTGGTGTAGGAATTCCTGGTCCCCGAAGAAAATATTCCTAATGACTCTGGTGATCCCCTGACTTTCCCTCTAGTGTCACCATTAAATGGCATTTGTGGTTTTTGCGGGAAATGCCTCAAGAACTATTGAATTGATTGCCATGAAGTGTTAACTTCCTGAAATTAACACAGTGTCAAATGCGGGTGAATTTTGCCATTGGTAGGTGAAACTGTCCATCTACCGGCCTCCTTGGCGTGTAGCTAATGAGTATTGAGTGATTCATCAGGTTGTTGTGATATTTCAACCAAGTTCTCAGATTTGAGCTTAAAAATGTTGCGACACATTACTGGGGTGAATAGGCCGGCTGGAACAAAGCAACCAACAAAAAGATGAGGATGATTCAAAGAAAAGTTAAATAATACCTTTTATTACCAAGTGAACAGTTTGCGACAATGGCAAGGTTCGTGAGTGGCTGATTTATGACAGCAGTACAGAACAAATGTACTGCAGTGACTGTCGTGTGTATGGCTCAGAGAAATCAAAGTTAAATCCTTTTGTAATCGGGACTAAAAACTTAAAATTAAAAGCGATTTTAAGGAGCACAAGTCATCAAAAAACCACCTACACACGATAACATACACATGGATTTTAAAACCCATCTGCCACAGTGGCTGGTGGCCAAATAAGTTCAGGCCCTGGTTGTACACACATTCATGTTCCCCTCAGGATAAATTGTAATCACTTCAGTGATCCTTTTGACTTTTCCTCTAGCACAGAGATCTTTAACAGGGGGTCCGGGACCCCTAGGGGGTCCTCAGAGTTACTGTAGGGGCCTCCAAATTATTGTAATTTTTAGGAAGTTTTCTTTCAAAAACAAAAATTTCTTAACATGAATCCAACAAATATTAGCAAATATAAATCAGCCTTTTTGTGAAAAAAGTAGTAGGGTCCCTGATCCGTCTCTTTCAGCTAAGGGGTCCTTGGCTTTAAAAAACGTTGAAGATTCTGCTCTAGCACCATCATCAGGTCAAACTATAATGTGTCCAATATTTTGGTTTATGACCAAATACCTGCAAAAGCAATGACATTCACATCAGCTGCAGCTGTGTTTAGTGCAAATCAGCCAATGTTAGTACGCTAACATGCTAAGCTAAGATGGTGAACAACATGGTCAACATTATACCTGCTAAACATCAGCACGTTAGCATGCATTTTAGCATTTGGCTCAAAGCCAGTCCAGGGTTTTTTCTACCATTTATAAGGTTTTGGTGCAGCACCCAAGCCGTTTTGGACAGAACCCAAGTCGAATGAATGGAAAATCAGTGTGAGCATTAAAACTAACTAAATGACTTCTCTCAGATCTATTGATTGTAGTTGGTCCCCAGTGGACTTGCTAAGCAAGTTTTTGCCTTCAAGCTTTTTGAGTGTTATTTATTTATTAGCTAGCTTTTCCAACAGTTTAGACAAAAATATGGTGATGATAATTGTCCAAAATTATGTGGAATTGCATTTTTTTTGAGGGAGGACCCCTAAACCCTCTGCCAAATACGTGCGCCTAGTCTTCCACAAACCTAGGGAAAACACTGCATTATTTAATTTTATTATCCAAATGTTAAATTGCTCCTCTCGTGGTCTCTCACAGGTGCGGAGATGAGTGATTCCTGCTTATATGAGAAGCTGATTCATAGCGCCCTGAATCAGGAAACGAGCGACCTGAGGGTGAGTCCCACTATCCTGGGAGAGAGGCACGACCCTCTCTGCCTGGGTCGGGTGACCAACATCTCCACTACCAATCTCTCTCTGGGTCATCTGACCAGGGCACTGTGCCGCGGAGTCCTGGACAACATCACGTCCATGATGTCTGCTGAACGTCTGCAGCAGGCGGGGGTCCGCAGGATTGTGGGCAGCGGGAGCGCCATCGCCCGCAATGAGGTGCTAAGGCAGGAGGTGGAGAAGGCGTTTCCTCAGCCGGTGGTATACGGACAAAACGCAGACTCTGCTGTTGGCGTGGCCATGGTCCTCTGTGACCTTCTGTGAAAGTAATCCACAGGGGAATCTCTGTCAGTTTACACGATTGATTGAGAATTTTGCACATCGGAGTACCTTGTCAAATGGCATTGCTTTGTTTAAGAAAAGAACAATCAGAACATGTTTTGCTCTCTGTAACTAAAAGCAAATGATGTGTTTGCCAGGACGGGGATCAACAGACTTGTGTAAAGTGTATTTGTTTTCAGATAACCTGATACTACAATAGAGATTTATAGCATAACACAGAGGTGACATTTTGCAAAGATGCTCATCATTTATCAGAAAAAAATCTACTGAAGAGCTAATTTTTTCTTTTAAAAAAAACTCCATTCTGCTATCGTTTAGCTTTACAGCTGTTGGTTTCCGCACCAAGAATTGAATGTGAAAAGTTCATGCTCTTTCCCTGTTTTGCTGGAAGGCATCATATAAAATCCATGAAGTAGATCGAAATCACAGCGCTGCTGGAATGCTTTGAAGACTACAGATTAAAGATCACAGACTTATGATACATAACGGGATCAGGGCGCTTCTTTAAATAAAACCCACAGCTACTGAATGGTTCATCAGCAAGGCCAGTGAAATGAGGTGTAGCAACTATTAACATGTTAGCATTCAAGCAGAAAATAGGCTATCAAGGAAATGCCTTTTCCTCGTGTATTACTGTCATTTTCTCAGGGTTTCTATGTCGTTGCATGCAAGGAGCTGGTTTTCTTTTAACTTCCATTTAGGCCTATGTCATTGAGTCTAAAAAGATGTCCCCACATTAGCCTGAGCCTAGGATAGAGTAAGACACTGACACTGTCAGGGGTCCTGTGTGGAATGAAAAGAAAACTTAAAGCTTTAGTGCGTAACTTTTTGATATAAATGAATGTCCGTTACATTCAAGCCATTGCCAAATGAGTTGCTACAAAGCTAATTAAGACTATCAGCTCCACACTACACAACTCTCTCTGTATTTCTCAGTATGACTATGTTCAGTCGTCTGGCGACTTTCCCGCACAGAAGCTCGAGTGAAGATAATTACCTCTTCTGAAGAGTCCATCATGTTTTTTTAATCCTCTGTGTCCTCTTTGGCTACTAGCAACTGTGTGTGTGTGTGGTGGGGACGTGCACGATCACGGAAGGCTTGTATCATGTGGACGAGCCGACAGTGTTGTTGTCATTACTCATGGGGGAGACAGAAACTACACACTATAGTGCTATATCTATACTATAGCTATTTAAGTGAAATATAGTTAAGACTAAGGGTGATAATCACAAAACAATATTACATCGATTCTTTGGACAATATGAATGGACGATAGCATATTTGCTAATGTCACAAAGTCTGCCAAGATACGATTTTGATTAAATTCAAATCAGGGCCCTGTGATCGATATGAGACAATATCACAAGATCATTTACATTTATATCAACTCACGAAAAAAGCAACAAAAATATGATTTGACAGTTTTAATACTGAGCTCTTCCAGACATTTCAATTTCTAACAAACTATTCCTTTTAATGAAAAGAATAAATATAAAGTGGGAATTTCAAATATAAAGGCATCTTAAAGATATGTATCGATAGATCGATCCAGATCGATGTATCATTACACCCCCTAGTTAAGATGCAGTTAATATGCATCTATAATCACCATTCGTTGGATGGCTGCAGTGTGGTAAACTATCTTTGTGTTTGTTAGAAGCCTTGTTTTATTACCAGAGTGGATACATATTCCTTTAATCGCATCTTCATCATGTCACTTTATTGTAAACTCTGTACTTTTGTATTCTGTCTGACTTTTTTACATTTCTTTTTCAGCTGATTGGTCAGTGTAAATGTTTTGTTCTGATTCTTTTTCTCTTTATCTCAGCAGATTCTCGGATTCAAACATGCTGCTTATATTTTCTTTCAGTGTTGTGCCTCCAGTGTCCCTGTTTCAGGAAGGAGAGCAGCTCTAAGTTCAAGTGAAATTATTTTTATTAGTTTTCTATCAAGGTCTGGGTGTAGACTGGTGATTACTGCTCAATCTTAACTGTCTTTTGATTTTAAGTCTTAATCTTTCATTTTGAACTTCTGCTACTCACTGAGTGGGTAAATGTTTTTGTCAGTTTCTAATTTTAATTGCCAACTTTATTTTCAAGAAGACGATCTTCATTTTATCAACCGTAGTTGAATTTGTGATGCCTCTGCTGGTGCTTTTTGTCGTGATTGGATGCTTGTTTCATACATATTATTTATATGTATATTTCACACATATTTGTTCTGAAGCTTCCAGATATGCAACTCAATACTTCCAGATTTTGTATCAGAGGAGGGGTTGAGGCAGATCATGGCGAACCAGCATTACATGTGGAATATTTTTAGCAGCAGTGTTGTTATTTTCTATAATAATGAGCAAATGCAGTTATGTTTCTACGAGTCGTGACTGTGACAAACACACATGACATCCCTGTTATTAGTATTGCCAGTCATTCATTGTAATTGGGCAACTTTCTGTTGGGATGACTACAGTTATATGAAGTTGTTTTTCCTCTCACTGGACCATTAGTTCCCACCTGATGTGATGTGATTATATGGTACAAATAAATCAGATAATACATTTTTGTCTCAAATCCTAAATATTTTTGAGTGAATGTCACAGAATTTTAATATCGATGTCTTCTTGAATGAGTCACATGGATTCTATTCTAGTGCACTTATTCAAATTGTGAATGGAAAGCACTATACTTGCATACAAAGGCACACTCATATTGATAAGTCCAGATAGGAATTGGGAATTAAGCACAAGGCTGTACAATATCGGATATAACGTTTTTTTTGCACCTATTTCAAATACTTAAACCATCCTGTGCCAATGGTTACTATCTCAGTATGTGAAGGCCTGTGTGCCCTGCTTAACTGTGAAAAAAAGGAAGTCATCTTAAGAAAGGAAGCTGTAAATGAGCACATGAACGCATATCTATAGCCTGCACTGGCAGGCAGAAGCCCTGCAACCACACACTCAGTCACAGGACCAGAACAGCACAGAAAACACCCACCCACCCCATGTAAGTGAAACTACAAAGAGGCTCAATAGACACGCAGGAAGCGCATCAGCAAAATTATGGACTAAAAAAAGAGACTTAAGAAATAGACACAAACCTGAGTAAGAAAAGTAGTGTTTTAAGAAGGGTAAGTTATCCATTTATCTGTTATTTTATTTCTTGATGGGAATTCTTTCCAGCTAAGTTCTCCAGTTGATTACGTTTAAATGAATTTGAAGGTTCCTGTCTAAATGCCATAGGACATACAGTATTGAACTGCTCTGTAGCTCCTTTTCTGATGAGCTCATCATGAAACACATCTGTTGTGTTCATGTCAGATAATAAACTAGTGCTCTGAATTCCTTTGTGTTATCTTTTGCTGCCTTGGCCTGGGTCAATACAGCATACTTTTAAGTACTCAGAACCCTAGCAATGGGCTCTGATATTCTCTAGGGTGTGTCACTTTATCTCCCTCTGGCTTCTTCCTTCAATCTCTCATCACCATTACATGAAATGGACCTGTTAGAATGGAGAACAATAGGACTTACACACATGCCTCCCTGCAGGACACGCCACTGTAGTTTTGTTTTTGACTTGAGGATGAGATTTTTAATCAAGAAGACAATCTGAAGCAGGAAAACTTACTTCTGGTGAGTCAAATGATGTGTTATGGTTTTATTTACCAGTTTTAAATCGTTAGATTGCTTCTGGAGAGTATTGTCAAATGTCTGTAGTATCAGTGAAATCCTCTTTGTTTGAACATATTTTAATGTGCATTCTCATATCACGCTGTTGTGATTTTATCATATATCTTGTACATTTGAACGTACAGCCATGCAGACAATTAAAAAGACACAGTGCACTGCTTGGTTTTGTGGATGTTTTATGCGATGTAATGAGGATATGGGAAATTGCCACACATAATTGAACAACAAAGAGGTTTTAAAATACAGTTTTGTTAATGAAAACAAATGTTGAATTCATTCAGATGTGATGCGAGTACATACTTCTATTTTTCCTTTCTTTATTTCTGGCTGCATTACAGATTCCTCGTGATGATCATGGAGTCTAAGTTAACAGAGTTTCTACTGAGGCACAAATTCCCCATTTCGTGACTAAAAAAAGAGGAACAATAAGCCACCAAAGATCAGGTTCCCATTATCCTTAACATGATCATTTAGATTAAAACATCATATATATATATATATACACACAGTATATAGCATATATCCTTTAATGGGGATCATCTGAACTTTGCAGGAATATTTGCAGATTCTTTTTCTGAATAAAAGATACTGTACATGATTTGATTATTCTGCAAAGATCAAGGGCGTACTGTTGTCATGGAAATCTTCTAAATACACTCCTTGTTAGTCACTGGGGGTAAAAACATCACATGTCTGAAAATATGTCTGTGCCCTTAAAGGCCAGTGAGGTGATCCCCTGTGGTAAACATGTTTCAGACCCAGCTGATACAAACACATACGTACTGTAGTAACTCATCTTAAAGCACTAACAGGAAAGTCTCGTCTTACATTATTTATACCCATGGCTCTCAACTGCTTCCGGCTTTTGAGCCACTCAAACAAAGCAAAATGTGTGTGTGTGTGTGTGTGTGTGTGTGTGTGTGTGTGTGTGTGTGTGTGTGTGTGAGTGTGTGAGTGAGTTATCAACACAGTTGTGAGCAGTGAGAATGATTTTCGATTGAATAAGGTGAAAGACGATTAGAGAAAACATTTTGTCAAGCAGAAATGCGTTTTTTTTATTTTACTTATTTCAATAAACTGTTTTTTAGTTTTATTTTTATTTCTGTGTCATGCCAAACATTTGGACCATCCCACATAGGATAAATAGACATTTAACAGAGGTCTGCCAGTCTCGCATATACAAATCATGTTGAGAAATAAAATAATAAAAAATATAATAATAAAATAATAACAAATGCAGTACAAACTAAGAAATATATACAGTTAATCTTGGTAAAGAGCTTTTTTTTTCACTTCTTCCAGGCTTTCTGAGGTTTCTCAAGTTCCACATGCTATAAACAGCCATCTCAGTCTTTGAGCATCATCCATATTTACAAAATCAATATCTGTGTTTAGCTTACTAAACAAGGCATCACGCTGTTCACAATAATGACAGTAGACGACAAAAGTGGAACTCATTTTCTATTATTATTTAAACATATAGTGGGTGGGTTAGTGTTAGGATCCATCCCCTAACCCTAACCCACCCACAAGTTGGAAACCACTGGTCTACGGAAAGTAGTTTTTTTATACAAGATAGCTATTTTTAAATGGAAATCTGTAGAAGTAGTTGAAGCTAACTACTTCTCCACATATGTACCTCTAGCTGTCAAATTAACTTCACCGGATCTGTTGGATGTTGTCTGATGTGCACTCGGGCTGTATGTCTGTCTATGCAGACCCCTGGAGCAAGAGGTGAAGATGGAGAAGTCAGAGATGTTTGGCTTCTCTCTGGAGACAGACGACAGGACGGAGGAGGAAAAAACGCGGCAGAAAGCGCCAAAGAAGGACAGTGTTTTTTCTGCCCTGGGTTTGGGCCAGGAGTTGCCCAAGGCTCCCATGGACACTGATTACCAGGAGGAAATGGAGACGACCAAGCCTCAAATCAGATTCAATCTCAACTTTGACAAGTGAGCCTCCCCATGCAAAGATAAAGTGATCTCTGCCTTTTTTTAATACTCATAACACCATGGGTGCTGTGTATTGTCAAGCCCCATGGTTTTGTTTAATGCAGAATGTGAAGCTGCTTGGCCTTTTGACTCACATTAATCTCTTGTAACTGTGTTATCACTAAAATATTTTGCCGATAGAAAGATTCGACGTGAGCAGCAGCCCGACCAGAAGAGAGACAGCAAGACGTTTAACATTGATAGGTTGTTTGAAGCCGTGGCCAGCCGGGATGTCAGAAAGCTGGATGGCCTGCATCAGTACCTGCACCAGAACATGAAGAAACTCTCAGACTCTCTGTGTGAGTGTGAGACCCATGATGCAACAGCTGCACCACACAGTAAGCTGTAGACCTGTGTGTTATCTCCCTGAATGTGTGGTTGCACCCGCAGATCAGTCCTATGGTAAAACTGCCCTGATGAAGGCTCTGCTGCACCTCAGGGATGGCGAGAACAAGACGGTGGAACTATTAATCGACATTTCAGAGAAAATGGGCGACATTAAAGAGTTTGTGAATGCAGCCTACACCAACAGCTACTACAAAGGTAAACTGTGTATGAAGCAGAATTTCTGTGAGAATGTACTTTTGCAACATTCTGCTTTTTTTTAAATACGTATTGATGTGTGACTAGTCTCGCATTGCCAGACCTACAGTATCTCCACAGCGCTGTGGAGTACGGCCTGGCTACACCACAGATACATTCTAGGATAGGAGAAAAAAACACTGGTTTGCATTTCTTTAAACCAATCACAATCGTCTTGGGCGGCGCTAAGCTCTGGACGCAGCAACGGTGGCTCTGCAAAATAGTCTCGGGAAGGAACTTGTTCTGGTGGAACATTTGCACCCCGCAAAAGAAAACGCCACATACAATATTAAAAAAAGTGAACTGTTCCCACAATACAGTAACGTGAGCTATTTAAATTAGCTGGATACATGGTTAAACCTCATTTGCTCTTACCAGTGTATCTCCGTGTGTACTTCGCCCACAGCAATCCCACCAATCGGTCCCAAAACTTCCCAGTTAGATAGTAAATGCCGTAACGTTAAACATATTCTTTGTAAATCTTTACAATTATTCCTCTAAAAAATCCAAGCAGGCCTGCTTTGTTGCACGATCCAAATTTTCTTACAAACTTGCCATTTTCAGCGTGCAGCTTGCCAGCTCGAGGTTAGTTAGTTAGAGTTTGAGAACGGCAACATACAGATCGGAAGGCGAGGGCAATTATTCGGAAATGTACTTCTGTTGATCCAAACTAATGTGTGATTGACAGGCCAGACCGCTCTCCATATAGCCATTGAGAGGAGGAGTTGTTCCTATGTGAAGCTGCTGATCAGTAAAGGAGCAGATGTCCATGCCAAAGCCTGCGGAACATTCTTCCAACCACACGATGGCCCAAACTTCTACTTTGGTGAGTCCATGCTGCTGCAGGAAATCGCACAACTTACATTTCTCTAAATGTTTCCAACAATGTTCAAAAAGAAATCTGTAATTTGAATCAATGACACGGAGCGTGGTACTTGTTCGCCTGTCAATGGCGTCATATAACGATTGAGCATGCCATTTCCAAATCATTTGATTTTATTGTTGTTAATACATAGATACATACCATTTAGAAGACTAATATTCTGAAGAGCCCTCACCGTTTAATCCTCTGAGACACATTGTTTTGTAATTTGTAGAGGGGACAGGGGATCTTTAGGGGGAGATAGCAGGTATACAGTAGATGCCACATACAGTAAACAACATCTGAATGCTGGGAACCTGATTCATTTGAGAGGTTTTTCTAGTCATGAATCTGTTATTTGCACAAGGGTTTACAGATGTTTCCTAAGTGAAAGGAAGTATCCAAAGAAAAAATTAAGAAAACACAAAAAGGCTTCACATACACATAATGTTCAGCCCCCCTCCCCAGCCCAATCATTTTGATGCATACTGGACCATGATTAGTTATCACAAAACCATACTCGCATACACACATTCAGACAGAGATGCATTTAAATCAGTTATACAGAAGAAAACAAAGTGAACTGGATGTCTCTCTGTGTTGTCCTCAGGTGAGCTGCCTCTGTCTCTGGCAGCCTGCACCAACCAGCCCGACATGGTGGACTTCCTCATGGAGAACAGTTACCAACGAGCGGACGCTACGATGGGGGACTCTAGCGGCAACACGGTGCTGCACGCCCTGGTGGTGGTGGCTGACAACACTGAGGCTAACACACAGTTTATTACCCAAATGTACGACCGCATCCTCAAAACCACAGCCAAGCTGCACCCCATGCTGAAGCTGGAGGACACTGAGAACCACAAGGGGCTGACGCCTCTCAAAATGGCTGCCAAGACTGGCAAGATTGGGGTAAACACATACTGCAGAGTCACTTCAGACACAGCCGAATAGAAATTAGTTATGGGACGATGTGCTTTTGTCCCGATTGGCATCTTTCACAATACATGGGTGCCGATTCGATTTGTATTGCGAGTCTAGAAGTATTCCAATTCGATAGTATTGAGTATTGCGATTTTCCTTCTTTTACAAAAACAAAAAGTTGAGTAATACACTTCTAGAGACAATTTATGATGAGACATTTCTAAAGACTAATTGTTTTCTAAAAGTCAGTCAGTCAGTCTGGCATGTATTTCATTTGTAAAGAAGTACATAACAGGTATTTTCTGCTTTTTCTGCTTCAGCTCTGTTTTGCTGGAAACAGATATGATGTAGTTGCCGTCGGCGGTACCGTATAAACAGAAAATATTTAGGTGAATGAATCACTGGCAAAGAAATCAAATAAAAATATTGATTCTGGGGAAAACAATCGATTTTAAAAATCGTCACCAAAAAAAAATCAGGATACACACATGAATCGATTTATTTTCCCACCCCTCATAGAAATATATTGGGGCCCAAGGTCAAAAATATACTATTGGATCCCAGCTTCTCTGACAACCCAGAAGTTAATGTTTTAGTGGGCCCTATGAGTTTCTGGATTGGGGTCTGTAGTCCTTCAGGCTAAAGTGGAGTCACATACATGTCTACAATTTCAGTCCAGATGTTGCACTACCTGGATGACTGGGATTGAACATTCCCAGACATTATTTTACTCTGACTTTCCTTTCATTTGTCTGCAGCTTTTTTCACACATCCTAAAACGGGAATTCCAAGAGAGTCACACTAAACATTTGTCCCGTAAATTCACTGAGTGGGTTTACGGGCCCGTCCGCAGCTCCCTGTACGACCTGGCCTCTGTGGACTCGTTTGAGGAAAACTCAGTCATGGAGATACTGGTCTACGGCAGTGACATTCCTGTGAGTGCCGGCATTGTGAGCCCAGTCAGAACAGCTGCTGCTGTAGTCACTCTGTACTCAAACATCTGTCTCCTCTCAGAACCGCCACGAGATGCTCCAGTTGGAGCCTCTGAGCCAGATGCTGGAGGAGAAGTGGAAGACATTTGCTGGCCCAATGTTTGTTTTTAACTACCTGGTCTACGTCCTGTACCTGATCATCTTCACTATGGTCGCCTACTATAGAAAGGGTGGAAAGGTGAACTGGCTGCTACAAACTGTGTAATTGATCTGTGTAGCCATCCCAGACAGACCTGTGGTGATGTTGCTTGTGTTTCTTCTTTCTGCCCCACAGCTGCCGTTTCCCCTCGAACACACGCCAGTGGGTTACCTGTATGTCTCAGGCCAGCTAGTGACAATGCTGGCAAACTGCTATTTCTTTGTCATTGGGGTATGTAAGTGCCCATGCCTTTTAAATTCAAATTAAAATCCAGGGGCTCACATCACCAACCTTGTGCAAGTTGTGCTCCAATTATGTGATTTATCAAAATCGTTATCTAAATCCCTAGATCATAGACATGAAGAGGAAACGCCCGAAGATGCAGACGTTGCTGATTGATGGATATTATGAGATTCTTTTGTAAGTAGCAATGTTTATGTCTCCCAGATGTGGTCAAAATTAAAGGTATCCTGTAAAAATTTATTGTAAACGAACAAGTTATGTTTACAGTGATTGTTTTTAATCCAATGCAACATTTGCAAAGCTGATTTTTTTTTAATACACGCTCACACTCATGCGTGTGTCTTTATGCGCGAAAGAGTAAGTCAACACCAGGCTGAAAACCTGGCTGTGGTCAGAAATGTGCTCTGTGCCACCTTGACAACACCCAACAGTGATGTAACAGTGTACTGACACACCTAATTAGAGTATGCATCTACATCACTGCTGCAGGCTCAGAAGTTAAACCACCAGAGGTCAGCAAAACAACATTTTTCTAAAGTTACATTGCTTTTTAAAAATATTCAGTTTGGGGTTTAGGAACTTTCTTCACAAGATCCTCACCCACTGTGAAAGAGTTGTCAACATATTTATGAAAATGATGTTTTTAGGAATTAATAGGACACATTGTGCAGAATAATTTTTACACCCAAAGTCAGGTTTACATACAGTGCCTATAAAAAGTATTCGCTCCCTTTTCATGTTGTCTTGTTTTACAACATTGACTTAAAGTAGATTTAATGTGTTTTTGTGGCCATTTTAAAACATACTTTTCACACTATTCACACAGAACAACACACACGTTAATCCAACACATTACCACAATTAACTGACATATAGAATCAGGTTAAGAAGAAATAAAATGAAATTAGACAAAACAGGAATGAAAAACGTGGGGATACATCCACCCAGATAGTTCCACCCACCTTTCTTGCTGCTTTGCTTTTCATGAAAACTTTCTATGTATTCTTTAATATAAAAGGAGCATATTAGACTTGGAATCATCTTTAACTGACAGCATCTCCAAGATGATATATGGTAACTGTGAATAATTGAACCGTAGCAGTTGGTGATGGTAACTGACACTGTACCTATATACCCATGCAATTTCTGTTGCATCTGTTATAGTGCTTTTCAGTCACCTTTTGCTTGGAGTGTTCCTTTGTTGTTTTGCCACAATACTTACCAGCGGTGGAAGAAGTACCACACTGTAAAAATACTCTGTTACAAGTGAAAGTCCTGCATTGAAAATGTTACTTAAAGGTGCTGTAGGTAGGATTGCGAAGATCCAGGACTTCCAGAAAATTTGAACATCGACAACTTCTCAGTCCCTCCCCCCTTTCTGCTAAAGCCCCAAACTCCTAAGTTCTTCCCCCCACAAGGGAGCATGAATGCGTGTGCTTGAATAGTGATTGACACGCAGTAAGACACTCCCCCTGGCCCTGATTGGTGCATCTGAACAGGGCGCGGTGGATTTTTGCAAATCACACTACAGGCTGTAGGTGGTGATTTTTTTTTTAATGACCAGCTTCATGTAGTTCTACTGGAACATAGGGTCAGTTTCAGCAAATATGACAGAAAGGTAGTTTTATAAGGCTTACCTACTGCACCTTTAAGTAAAAGTATGCAAGTATCATCAGGAAAATGTATTTAAAGTACTAAACGTAAAAGTAATCAATAAAATAATCAAACGAAAAAGCCTCACATTTTAGAAACTGGAAACGATCCAAACTGTTCCGTCAATCAACTAAGTGTTTAATCAGCTAATAATTTCAGCTGGACTTGTAGGCCGTTATATTGTTGGGTAGTTCAATTTATGATAAAACATTGTATTTTATAAACGTGTTTTGTGTGCAAAAATCTTAACTTGGAAAGTAACTAGTAACTAAAGCTGTCAGGTTAATGTAGTAGCGTAAGAAGTACAATATTTCTCTCTGAAATGTAGTGGAGTAGAAGTAGAAAGTGGCATGAAAAAAAAAGACTCAAGTAACTGAAATTTGTACTTAGTACAGTACTTGAGCAAATTTACTTAATTACATTCCACCACTGATACTGACTCACCAAAACTGTGACCTTCCTGATACACTTGTAATTATTCTACAATCAACTGAAACCCCTCAACTACACACAGGTGATCTTTAATGTTTGTATTTTATATTTGTAATTAATGTAGATCCCTTCGTACAGATCTGCTTTCACTTTGACTTTAAAACGACTTTTCTGTTAATCAGTGTCAAAAAAAGCCACATTAAATCTTCTTGATTGATGAGTGTGAATATAATTTGTGAATACTTTTTTATAGGCACTGTATAATCTTAAATCTAGTGAAAGAAAAAAAACATTATAAAACATAATTTGGTGGTTCTCTTGACAATGCTTAATCACCAAATAACTCCTGGGATTTATTGAACAGCAAAGATGATCTGAGGATCGGTTCTTCTTTTTTCTTCTGTGTCATTTTGTGTTTTGGACTTACGTACACACTATATAGTAAAATCCTCATGTTTTATAGTACACATTTGCATTTTTAGCATGTAGCTGTGCAGGATCACAGTGGCTTCTCTGCTTTTGGTAGTTTTGTGCAGGGCGCCCTGTTCCTGGTCTCCGCCGGGCTGTACCTGTTCAGGCGGCAGGAGTACCTCGGCTTTCTGGTGCTGTGTCTTGCTCTCAGCTGGGTGAACATGCTCTACTTCTCCAGAGGCGACAAACACATGGGCATCTACAGCATCATGATACAGAAGGTATAGTCCACACAGGTGGCACTGCAACCACAGTGAACATCACAGTCAACAATCTGATCCCTGAAGTCTCTTTTCTTCTCTGTAGATGATCCTTTGTGATATTCTGCGTTTTCTTTTTGTCTACATCGTCTTCCTCTTGGGATTTTCAGCAGGTATTTCTCCCGTGTAAAGATTCATTCAAAAAGACATCTACTACTTATGCAAGAGGATAAGGGCCAGTCAGAATTTAAGTTTAAAGTCAGAATTCAAAGTTGTTTACATTTTTCACGTGTCCTTAATCCTCTTCCAAAATGCTTTTTTACAAGGTAATGTTATCAAGAGTTTTACTTATCTTAAATTCCCTTTTTTTCCAACCTAGGCTACTTTTGTTTTTGTGAGTAAGTGACTGATGGGAACAACAATCATTGAAATTGGTCCAGTATTGGCAAAATAGCAGTGACCAGCAGCCGCAGACCGGGCTGCAATATAACCATAGGGCAAATGTGCATCGTCAATTACGTCCACTAAAAGTGCTGTTTCTGCAACTGACAAGTGTCTGAAAACATTATGGAAAGGATCCCAAAGACCTTTTTGTTTAACCAGAAACAGATCTGAGATTGCTAGCACTAAACCCACCAGACTCCATAAAAAACAATAAAGCCAACATATTTTCACATGTAAATTGGTAAACTATGTGTTTATTTCAACCAAAACTAGAGTTGTGATGTCAAAATGGATTTTCATAGTTGAATGTTTTTTCTGTCAACTTTGAATGGTGTATTTTATGATGCTAAAATAACTGTTTATTTACATAGATTCTGGTGGCCTTAGCAAACGTAATTTTGCGATGTTTAAAAAAACAAACGATCTTACTCTTTAACAGAAAGGTCGACCTCCTTAGAAATCCTTTCCATAATGATGTCAGACACTTAGAATATTAATCTGAGCCTGTCAATGGCAAAACAAGCAGTTTTTTGAACGGAAATTGACGGTGCACTGCCCTATAACTCACATTTTAGCTTGTTTTATTGACTGCTGACTGCAACGGTCTTGTTTAATACTGGACCAATTTCAACAATGAATGTTACCATCAGTCACTTATACACAAAAACATAGAAAAATAGGGTCCAGGTTGAAAGAAAACTAAGTAATAACTCAATTTAAAAGGTACAGGCTACCCATTAAATTGATTTGAGACACACCATGACCACATTTTTTAA
Source organism: Sander vitreus (assembly GCF_031162955.1). Lineage (NCBI taxonomy): Eukaryota > Metazoa > Chordata > Actinopteri > Perciformes > Percidae > Sander > Sander vitreus. The sequence continues at coordinate 22,610,612 of NC_135867.1, forward strand.
GGTCTATTACTTTCCTAAACAAATAACAGACATTTTGAGATACAAACTTGTAATAACACTGCTATTGTCAATATGTCATGAATGGAGGATGTAGCCTACTGTATTTAAATTGCTTCCTATCTCCTGTCCTAGCGGTGGTCACATTGCTCATGGAGCCTGTTGACAAAAAGGGGCGCAGTCTCTTAACTACCATTGCCCCTGGTTCGGACTGTGTAAAACCGTACTTCAGAAGCATCTCCTTCACCATTCTGGAGCTCTTTAAGTTCACCATCGGCATGGGCGACATGGAGTTCACTGAGGGCTACGAGTACAAGGAGGTGTTCTACGTGCTCCTCATCGGCTACATAATTCTCACCTACATCCTGCTGCTCAACATGCTCATCGCCCTCATGAACCACACCGTGGAGAGCATCACCATGAAGAGCACCAGCATCTGGAAGCTACAGGTGAAGCGTCCAGGAGGGCTCCGTGGTCCAGTGTCTGTGTTCAAAGCAGCAGTGGTTTAATGAAGTGCTGTGACTGTTTTCAGAGGGCTATCACCATCCTGGAAATGGAGAAAAGGCTGTCTCGCTGTCTAAGGAAGAGGTTTCGCTGCGGGGTGGAGAAGAACATCCACACTGCTCTTGGAGATGACCGTCGCCGGTGTTTCAGGTTTGCTTCATGACAATACAGCTAGTGACTGACATGTTTCGAGAGGCTCCATCAAGCTGCATGTGTACGTCCTGGATCACATGACAAGTGACGGTTCTAGACCATTTCAAATAGAAGGGCCATGCTGGGGCCACTTGCAATTTTAGGGGCATCAAATATATTAAGCACAAGAGTTACATACCACCAACCCTTCATAGGTTTGGTTCTACAAAAGACTAACAATACACATATAACAATAAACACAAGAATACTCATTCTACGTTTGATTTATCACAGCACATGAATAATATTCCCTCTTTGGGGATAAAGTTGTGGTTAAAAATGTATGAAACACAGTTAGGGGAGCCAAATGGGGGTCGAGGCTTAATAATACGGGGACACTGGCCACCCTTGGCCCTCCTCTAGAACCACCGCTGGACAGGACACAACTCAATAATTTGCACCATCACTGATAAGGCCCCAAAGGCCCCATCGCTGTGCGGCAATGGGTTTGTGGTAATGTTATTATCTTTTGGTAATTTTTACCATTAAAACACATATAAACAAGGGATAGCAATGTTGGTCTGTTGGTTTGTTGGCCGGTCTACCACTTTGGTTCAAACTGAAATATCTTATCTTATAATTGGATGGATAGCCATGACATTCAGATCAGACATTCATCTTCCCCTCAGGATGATTTGTAATAACTTGACTCCATTAACTTCTCATCTGGCACCCATCATAAGATCTACATTTAGTTTTGCCCAATAATACTTTAGTTTATGACCAAATACCTGCAAAACTAATGACATTCCCATCAGCCTCAGCTGTACTTTGTTTAATGCTAATTAGCAAATGTTAGCATGCAAACATGCTACACTAAGATGGTGAACACTATAAACATGACACCTACTAAAACTCTCGCATGTTGTCATTGTGAGCAGGTTAGCATGCTAAATGCTAATATTAAAGGCAGGGTTGGTAATGTTGAAAAATTTGCAAGATTTGAAAGTAGCATCTCCTCAGGGCTCCGTCGAACCCCTAACCAGAGCAGAGTGGAGAAAGCACCGCAGTTTTTCTTCATGTTTCATTCACTGGTTTAGCAAACACCTAATATTATCATACCGAATGTTTAAGACTAACATGACTACTTTTAGCAATGCGCCGACCATGCGCACTGAGCTCAGGCTCGGGGAAGGAAGGCATTTCATTGGTTGTTTCCAGCGGACCGTGAGTCAGTGATTGGTGGGTGTTTTTACAGGATTACAGCAGTTACAGGTGACAGATCTTTTTCGCTCCTTTTTCAGAACCCATAAGTTATTTATTGCTGGCGGGTTGTAGTGTGGAAAAAGTTACCAACCTTGCCTTTAACTTCAAGCATAAAAGGTACTAATTGGTTTTCAATTGACTGTGGGCAAAACATATTGAAGCCAGCATATGCAAACTGCCGAGTGCACTGTACCTGACAGGAACTCAAAGGCAACAGGATACATGCTCAGTGCACATGGCTCCCTAGCAGATTAATCCAGGGCTGGAGAAAAGAGCATGTTTGCTATGTTTATGATGGTTGAATACCCAGTATTACTTATTAGTGACAAGCAGAGGCATGCTTTCTATTCATGTCTACTGCTCAGTAGTGGTCCCCTATTGTGTCCAGTTATGCTGGATAAGACACTAAATCTGCACGTGTGTCCAGAAATGGTGGGATTGTATAGGCGGTTTCCTGGTGATAGGAAGGAGTACTGTGAGAGGTTTACTTCTGAAGTTGTTTTCTGACTTACATTTTTGGCAGGTGTGGTCTGTTATTGGACTTGGTTGTGAGACAGTCTGCTATGTTACAAAATCTCTTATACATGTCAAACCACCTCTACAGGCTGATCATCTGAGCAGCGAAAGAAAATCAAGGTATAGCAAGTAATAATACCAAAGCAGAAAAGAAACAAAGGTGTAGGTGTGAAGATTTAACAAAAGATGCAGCTGTGTGAGCAGCATCGATTGATGCGCAGCACACTGTGTTCTTCACTAATTTGCCTTCTCTGACAGCTGAGTGATGCATCACACAGCAGACAGTAATTGGAGCATGTGTCCCCTTGTCGTCTCAGAGTGGAGGAAGTCAACTGGAACAAATGGAACATCAACCTGGGCAAAATCAATGAGGATCCTGGGTGCTGGGATTGCGCCCAACAGCCCGCCTCAAACACTCTGCCGGACAGACCAACCAGAGGTGCAGAAACATGAATGCTTTTTTTTGCAATTAGAAAATGCTTTTTAAGCATTTCTCTGTGACATGAAAGTAATCCATGTCTAGTAACATTTCCTTCTGTATCCACAGGGAGGAGCTGGAGAGGCTTATTCATGGATGGCAGTCGACGGTCGCGGCAGACATACGAGTCCACAGAGATGAGTCCTCTGGGCACCTCGCCGATCTAAAGAGACAACAGAGAGCTTCACTCTGGCTGCTCAACCTGACTGACCCGAGCATCGAGGCATTCAAACCTAAAGACAGTATTCAGTTTCAGTTCCCCAAGAAATGTAACTGTCAAATGTGTGGACTGCCTTTCTGACTGACTGATATTCCCATGCCAACTTGATTTAAAATCCTGTATTTGAGGCAATAGTTCACTGAGATGAGCAGTGATGTGGAAGATATTGCAGATCTTTGTTCATCCGACTGACAAAATGGCGTAAAATAGAATGTATCAAAGCTGAAAGCTGCATTAAGTGCTGCTTAATTGCCAAGTCACATGTTTGCAATACATTAAACATTTAATCCAAAGGCTTTTGCACATGCTGTTTCTACCACCACCTGAACAGGATGCACATCCTCTCTGCACAAAGGCCAAAACCTGCCGGCACCTCTGACATCGCTCAAAATCCTTCATGGAGTAATACTGATTACGAAAGGTGCTGATCCTGCTCTCATGCTGTGTGCCCTTTATACAAGTCCCATTTTCATCACAGCCAGACAAGCTAAATCTACTGCAGCCAGATAGTCCTGTGGATTTCGCAGCTTGCTTCGTCTACTCTACTTCCTGTTTCTATTTGGCAGAGGCAGGCTCTGATAAATGGCATGAAAGCACAGCAAGCAGGTGCAATAATCACCACCTTCAGCAATAGCTGTCTCAGTTACGAATTGCATGTGGTTTAGCCTTTTGAACCTTTTAGCCACTTGTAAGGCTGAATATGCAAGACACAAATCTGTGAATAGTAACTGACCGGAACTGTCAGGACAAGATGACAATAGTTGTCCTATCTCATGCAAAATGAAGGGAGCAGGAGAAAAGTGCACACCTTTTTTTTTTTTGCTTAAAAGTACACACCTGTTGTCAGTTTGAATCAGTGTTGCAGATAATCCAAACAACGGTTCAGACTAATTTCAAAGCATAAATTAGAACTTTATTTTATTATTACAATATTACAAAAAGAGTAGCACAACTCTCACTCTCTTGCCTCTTATCTGTCTTACAGAATGACACAAAAGAAAGGCTTGTGGACCTTCTTCCATTTCACAGCAATAGTACAAGAAACAAAGAAGGAAAGAAAATTTAAATAACAAGCAAATCAAGTATTTTAAATAGTCACAACTGCAAACTGAAGCTTTGAAACTTGGAAAGAAAATGTTACAACTCAGTAACTACACATTGCTAAAATATATAATTACAAAATGTGACTCCTTTTTCTTGCTTTCCATTATAAAGAATCTCTAAGGAATTGCTCTGTCTATTCAATAAAACAAAAAGAAGAAAAAAAGAAACCAAAAATTGCTGTTTCTGTGTATCCTTACCATCTTCTTTCTCCTTATTATTTGGGGTTTTCATTAAAACCATGCTCATTTTCAAGGGAAGTCCAAGGACCAAACACTTAAGGCTTTTTAAGGGCTGTTAGGGAGTTAAGTGAACAAAACATGGGCGTCACACACACTCTTCTCTCTCTCTCACACGCACACACACTCACCCTTAACTCTACCCACATCAGATCGGCAGGCAACATTCACACACAATCGTTAAACTTTAAAGTTACAGTAGTCTAGTAGGTAAGCCAGTGTACAATAAAATAAACAATGCATTTGCTGTTTCACTTTAAAAACTTAAAAGTACGTTTTGTCTACCTCCAAGTGATCTTGCAAGTGATCAATTTGGTCTTTTCAAACCGACTTCACATCAGAATCAGTAGCAACTACACATAACTTAATTCACTTAAGTTCCTGCTGTCAGGATCAAAACTCTGGTGAGGCTCGTAGTTGGATTCTACAGGACCTTTATTAACAGTATCATTTCTTCTAATCCAGAGTTTTGTCCTGTAACTAGCCTACCGCCTTCAATAACTGCAAAAAACAAATAATCTTAACATTCAAGTAATACGTTTGTCATGGTTACAAAAAACGATCTGAAAAGGAAACAAACAAAATGGCACATCTTCATAACAGTGTCCTTGTTTACATGACTTTGGCCATTTTAAGGTATCAGAGTTAATCTTTCATGACTTTTTTTCTGCACTAAACATTTCACGATCTTGTTGCCAAACCTTCCTGGCATTGACAAAAAGTTGTTGTTTTTTAAACACCTGAATTCATTGCAGCATTTTCAGCAGGACAGAGCATCACCTTTTCAACACATTTGCTCCCCGCTGGATCTTGACTATGTACAAACAACCTGATTACATGCTTCCTAAACTGACAGAGAGGAATCAATCTTGAACAATCCTATTATACAAATAAATAATTACATGTAAAAAAGAATAAAACCTATCCGTACATGTGCATACCGAAAGCTTTTCTGACTTTGTAGTCTCCAGTGTCTGGTGGCTTTGCACTAAAACAAGAGTGAATGATTGTGTTTAATCTTGAAGTTACTATGAGATTGGAGCAACAACACCAAAATTAATTTAGTCACTTGTCTAATTAAACTAGTCTGAGTCCAAGTTCCTGACATGACCTTGTACGTTTTTCAGTGAGGGATCCATCTGTTCTTCTTCTTGTTCTTCTTTCTTACATGCATAAGAAACTGCTACTGATAGGTCTGAAGTAGAAATAACACAGGACCTGTTCAGATCCAGGCACACAGATACAGTAGAGGAAGGAGGGAATGACACAGTACAGATGTGTATACACGCGCACATAAAAAAGTTCCCTAAAGTGCCAGGTAAAAGCACTCATTAACAAAAACAAAAGTAGCAATTGATCACTTGCAAGATTTATTTTTAACAAAAAGAACCCAACCTACTGTTCTCCATTAAATATATTAATTTAACCTCTTTAACATTAGCGGTCATTTGTTTAGGTTATCAATTAGGTTTTTATTCATGTGTTTCCTTCTTTAAGACTAAACAAAGGGGTTTTGATAACTGTTTTGTAGACAAGGCCATAGCTTATCTGTACCCTGGGTGCTGGATGAGAGCGGTTCTGCCATCCCCAACCTCTGGACCTACCCTGCTCAGAGGAGGCCTGTGCATCTTGCCCATCAACCCTAGATTCTGATCGCGGAAGTAGGGCGTCTGGAAGTCCCCACCCAAGTAATCTGCTGTTTGCATCAGATTAGACTGGGCGGAGGAGGTGGAGGAGCTCGTTCCTAGCCTGAAATGGGGAGCCCCAGGGGGCCCACAGTCTAGTGTGGTGCACCCCCCTGGGCCCGCACCATGGAATGGCATGGCTATGTCCTGAGACCCGGAGCTGTCACTGTTGGGTGTGGGTAGGATGCTGCTGTTCCAAATGTGGGACTGGAAGTAGTGACCATTAGTGTAGTGGGCCATTGGGCCGGGCATGCCGTTGTTGACAGGGGGAGAGGGGGTGGGCCTCTCTACGGGAGGCTTCAGTGTGTAAGGCTGACCCACACACACCTCTGCAGGGTAGCCCATGCCGTTAAAATGGAAGGCGGGGTCCCTGGAAGGCTGCTTGCAGAGGTGGCTCCCACCGTTCTGAATGTGTGGTACGTGAGCCAACTGGTGCTGATTCCAAGAGCGTATCTTCTGCTGCTGCGCGTTATGTTGTAGCTGTTGTTGCTGCTGATTCTGTTGTTGGTGCAGCATGTGGTGCTGCTGCTTGAGATCAGTGTGGTTGGAAGGCAAGTGGTTCATAATTGCCACGCTGTGTGGGGGGTGAGCTCCCAACGGGGCGGTGGCTTTCTCTTGAGAGCCAATGATGCAGTTGGGTGGGGGGAAGCCAGGGGTGGCAGGGTTGCTGTGCATGGACACCCTGGAGCAGGCGCTGATAAGCAGGTTGCGACTGATGGGGCTGGGGTTGGCGATCTGGCCCTCACACATGGAGGTGGCTCCTGCACCTTGGGCCCGAGCTTGGCAGAACTGGTTGATCTGATGCACAATGGTGCTCAGGTCAGCCTGGCGGCCCTGGTGCAGCCCGGCAGCCATGGAGAGTGGAATGGTTGAGGTAGAGACGGTAACATTAGGCGGTGCATCGCCATCTGGCAGCTTTCTGCTCCCCTGCAGGCCAGGTGGTGGCTGCTGCTGAAGGTGCTGCTGCTGAAGCATGACGGTAGTTGGCCCCTGTGGGTGACCAAGGGCTGGGTGCTGAGACAGAGTCTGAAGTCTGTGTGGGCCCTGAGGGGGCTGGGCCATGGGGGGAGGGTGTCTGAGGCTCTGGGTGTGACCCTGCTGCTGAGGGAGGGGCATCTGTAGAGTCTGAGGTGGGTCCTGTGGTTGGAGGGGTAAGCTCTGCTGGAGCCGGGTAAGGTTCGGCAGAGGTGGGTGGTGGTTTAAAGTGCTGGTCGAAGCCACTTGGTAGGGTCCGGTGTGGGGGTTCATGATGACTTCAGGGTGCAAGCGAGCCCGGCTTCCGTCAAAATCTTTTAGGATGCCTTTGACTGTGGGCACCTTGATGATGGCGAGGAGGCCTGTCTTGGCACTGGCCTGAGAGGAAGGGTAAGGGCTGTAGCGCTGGCCTGACGTATCCAGCCCGTTGACTGTGCGGCGCACGTGGTTTCGCTGCGGCACCTTGACGCTGTTGGGGAAGATCTTGATGGTGAGGGGGTTGTTGGCAACCTTCTTAGCATATGCATCCAATTCTGCAGGGGTTGGAAACGGAGCGGATCTCATCCTTTGTGTGGTGTCCCCTGGGTTGGAGGAAAGGACAGGTCAGAGGTGAGACAGAAAGCAAGAAAAAGAGAATTAGGGGGGGACCAAGAGAGTGGGGAGAGAGGCACAATGAGAGGGACAACTTCATCCAGGCAGAAGTGTATATGGTACAAAAGAGCACAGCAGTTGTAATCTGAGCAGAACCTGATTTGGACAGTGCTCTCATATTCCATACCTCACTGTTTTTGTCCTAAAACCCTTGCAGATTCCGTCTCATGACAACAGAGAAAGAGAGATTTCCAATCTCATTTTCAGGTGAATTATTGTGACGGAGACGGCGGACACATTCCGAGTCTCAAATCAAATTTTGTGGTGGTGTCTGTGATTTTGAGGTCAGGAGCTTTTAGTGTCCTTAATTTTCGCAGCATCTGGGCAAACAATACGTATGCATCTGGGGGGGGGCTGTGCTGCTTACGACTGAATCACAAACTAAACAAAGAATGAGCAAGGCAGCGTTGGTCCCCTGTGGCTGCTTTGGGAAGAAGGAAAGAAAGAAAGAGATTGACGCAGAGAGCAGAGCTCCATGACAGCAGACAAGTAATCAGACACAGCAGCAGCGTGTCTGATCTGCAGAAACACCTCCCAGGCCTCAGCTCGCAGACATTTGTTACACCTGCTAAGCACCGTGGCTAAATTTAACAATGCCGAAGTGACTATGTGAACATGATTATGTGTTTGTGCATGTGTAAGCGCGAGGGTATATATATTCTTTATGAGTCTGTTTAAAAGGGTGCGACAGGATCATGCAGGTGTTGGTTAACGTGTCAGTGTCTGTGCACATAATGGCCGTGATCGCATGTTTGGATTTAACGCAGTGTGCTCACTTCCACTTTATTCACTAACACAATAAAAGTCAGTGCTAATTGTTTTAGAGAATGACTTTTCTCCCTGCTTTTCTCAGTCTCACTGTCTCCATCACCTCCGCCCCGCCAGTCTGACCTACTTACACCACAGCTTTCGCGTTGATGGACATGAGCGGAGCAGCTCTATGAGAAGGATCACTGACTAGTTACTGAGCTACATTTAATTTACTTTCATTTTTTTTTGAGCAGGGGACTTTAGGTAATATAGTTGTCATCATTACGGCATACAGGCTACGTCTCTCTGTTATTGAGTGAGCGATAATTTGAAATGTCTGAATTTCTGGCAGAGCTCTGGGGTTTCATGTGGCCATGTCTGTATACTCAGTCTCACAGCAGGCTGACTGGGCTTGAGGGATGATGGCACAGAGCTGAACTGCGAGCTCTGACACGGCGGCACCAGGAGTTGTGCCAACTGGCTAATTAATTCCCGCTTTATTTGTGAACAGGAAACAATGGGCAGCGATGTGCGAGGCCGGCATGGGGCGGCACACAGGGGGCTGCTGTGACCGAGTGTTCAGCCTGCTGATGGCAGCCTCATTAATGCAGGGGTCTGGGCCAAGGAGCTGGAGCCCGACACTCTCCATCACTGAGGCCTAAATGTCTGTCGCTGAATCAATGCCAGGGTAAGCAAACACAGATAAATGAACACTTAGACACAAGCTCGCAGACGTGCTGAGGATGGACTTCACCTGTCAAACACAGGTAATGATTAATGACCTGGCTGGAAATGATGGTTTGTATAGTGATATAGAAGCAGAATAAATAAATACAAAAGGCAGTTCATCAACAGATTACATTTAGTATGCAATACATACCATTTTAGGCAATACAACTACACTTTGACAAATGTAACTTGTTTGCTATCAGTATTCAAGTAGTCTATATCAACGACGTCTCATTTACGGGATTGTTCCGGTGCCGCCCGGATGTTTTTTTGACGGATGCCCTTCATTTTCGGATCAACGTCCCGCACATTCCGCTTTCTTTATGTTGGCATTCTAAACTCTGGTTGATTCGGGAAACAACCTCCGAGCTAGAACCGACAATCAAATGTTTTTTTTTTAGTAAAATTCTCATCACACACTCGACAGACATTTTAATTCCAGATCTCGCCTCCCTATGTACACATGTTCCACCGAAAAAAAGTTCCTTCCCGATGCTCTTTTGCAGAGGCACCGTACCTCCTTCCCGCACTTAGCGCCACCCAAGACGATTATGATTGGTTTAAAGAAATGCCAATAAACCAGAGCACGTTTTCCTTCCATCCCGGAATGCTGTGTAGACTAGCCAGACCCTCCTCCGCAGCGCTGTGGAGGAAGGTCTGGCAGTGCGAGACTAGTGTACAAGACATATCTAGAGCTTGTGAGATTGTGGCCTCCTTGATCTGCAACTGTTGTCGAAAACACATATGTCAATGTAGCTGTAGAAAGGGTTGTAAGTAGGTATGAAGAGAGTACTATCAGCTGTGGCAAAGAATACAACATCTTTTTTTTTTATCATTTCATGGGAATGAGAAAACTAGCCTAGAAATCTGGACGCACCCTAGCGGTGTAGCCTGTAATTTGCAGCCAGGGTCAGTCTAGCAACTCTCTGTTGGCTTGCGAGCTGGAAAAACCAAATTCTGGTCAGGCCAATCACATCGTGTATAGAGTCAGTGGGCGGGCTTCACATAAGGACGGCACAGTTGCGACGGTAGACAAGCCAGTTGGGTCTGGCTTGTCAGGCTAGATGAAAACAGGATTGTGGACAGCGTGAATGAATGTTAAAGACCACAGGTACACTTTAAGTGCAACATAATCTTTCAGGGTTTGCTCTGTGTTTGGAGAAGAGCAGACGAGCTGCTTGGGGATAGAAGGGTACATACCGAGCCAACGTGGAAGGGCGAAGAAGGGGGAATTAATACAAGCAAGACTGGTTGATCAAAACAGTCACACTTAAAGAGCTTCAACAGGGACAGCAAGTTTTGGTTTCTGTATAGGTTTTCTAAATCGGGTCAGACTGTAACAATTAAGTCCTATTTATACCAACTGTTCACATGATAGACCCATATGAAATGTTGTCTTTTAATAATATGGCCCAGGCATTGTTTAGCAGAAAATACCTAACTGCGGACATGAGCTGAATTAATTTAATATATTACCAGAAAGAAATGATAAATAATTATAAATGTGTGTATAATTTCATATTGGTATTTAGGAAAATTAAACAATGTTAGAAATACAGCTTTCACACACATTTAGATTGAGAAGTATAGCAAGAAAATCTGCAGCGAGCACGTAACTGTGTACAGTTATTTCGTTGCCACTGGCACTTGTGTAATGAGTTTTATACTTAAGTTGTAAGACTCAGGCAAGTAGCAAAGAAAGCAATGTCAATGTCTGGAAACTGACCAATCCATTAAATTGGAAAAGGGATTATACATTGTTAACAAAGCCTAGGCAGGCATTTTGAGATAAAAAAAAAAAAGAAAAAAAAGAAAAAGAAGCAAATCAGAATGAAGGGTTTAACAGAACTGCTGTAAAATGTGTAGCGAAATTGGTAGATTGCAGTTTAGAATAGTTTTCCCCAAACAGTGGATAAAATCGACCTCTTGCTGTTAGTTTAAGGGTTCTGGCAGCTGTTGAATATGTGTTCTAGTAAGCAAGTGTAGCATATTAGCATTTCAACCTTAACCTGAAACCTAGATTAGTTGAACAGCTTTAAGTATCAAGGGAGGGTTAATTAGAAGATGAGTGAAGTTTGTAGGCGGCGGCTGCTGGTGGCTGCGAGCATATCATCTCTCAGATCTCCAACTAAGCACATTCCCAAGGAGGGAACAGGGGAAAGAGGCCAGTCTGGCCGTGCGTTAATTACCCCGCTGCTAGCTAGCTAGCTGGAACACAAGTGCACAGTCAGCAGGCACTAATTAGGGTTTCTTTTATTCAAACTACTGTTTTTATTGAACAAGGTTTAAGCAGCAGGGGGCAGGGGCTCATGCTGCTGTAAATTGCAATTTTCACACAGGAGCAGGAAATTAGGTCTGAAGCTTCGGCATCAAATTAGACATGTGAATTTGGTTTCCACACGACGCCACCTCCTTACATTTTAAAGAGCAGGGCTTCCCATGCCGATAGATCAAGACTGCCAGACCTTTGAAAAATGTTTTAATATTATAATGAGAAGAAGAAAAGATGGTTGCTTTTTGATCTGCGATGTGAAAATCAGCCAAGTGGCCCAGCTGTACGTACACTGTTTGTTCTGCCTGGGAGAACTAAAGACCAAGGAGTCATCCTGCCTGGAGGATGAGCAGTTTTCTTTGTGACCAACTGTCTCTTTGTGTACATAATCTATTCCTCTGACAGCCTTTACATTTCACAGCCACCATCTCTTAACAGTCGATCCCTGATGATAAATAGCGCAGCTGATCTGACCTTGCCTCTGACGGCAACCTGCAAGCTCGTAACTTTTAAATGACTCTCCTGTGCACAGATCCACCTGCAGGAGAGGAGGCAGTGCACGGCAAGCCTGGGGATCAGGAGCTCTTTGTGAAGATGGAGGAAGGCGAAGTGTCAAGGACAAGATTCTGTAACAGTTGAGTGCACTGAGTAGCTAAAAGGATAACGTTCAAGCATAGATAAATCGGAACACAAATTGGAGGTATTTATGTAAACCCTTTTTGTGTGGAAACTTGTCAGAGTATTGAATAAAGATTATTTAAAATAGATAAAGTGACAACTATAGTCTATGAATTTCACCTAAAAAGCAGCCAAGCACACATCTCATGATGTTAAGCTATCAAATTATCTTCCATGCTGGGTAACTCTGCAGAGACAAGGAGTCCTGTGAACAGCCAGGAGGGAGATGGCAGAGTGTGAGAGTTGAGGCCTGCTTTTAGCTGTGTGCGTCAGTGTACAGGGAACTCGAAACGCAACCAGGTGGCCCAAACTGTGGACATCCAGAAGGTGATCTACAGAGGCTGGATAGTAGGCAGCAAGAGAGGCGACTTTTTCCTATGGCACTTTGATAAAAAATGTTTCAGTCTAAAAGGAAAAACAGCTCCACGACTTTTGATGCAACACCCAGTCTCTTAATGACACTTTGAAGAGTGGATGAAAAGGAAAAAGCATCATAAGAGAATGACGAGGAGAAAAAAAATAGATTGAAATTACACTTCTAGGATCGTTCATGCTGCGGGGAAGCGCGCTCCATCACCAAAATGGATTACAGTGTTGGGCAGAAAAACAAATTGAACTCCAGTTGTGCCTCGTGCTCTGATGTGTCTTACTGTGTCACGTAAAGGAAGAGCAGAGAAACGGTGAAACTGATGGCTGCACTGTGTCACCAGCCTGCCTGAGTGAGGCAACAGACGTTGGCACTTAGCAGACTCCCTCACACTTGCCGATCTCCTGGGGGCTGGCTGATTACTGTGATTCTGAAATTACAGTCTTGATGAGCTGGAGCATTTTACAAAAACTGCTGCAGAAATGGGTCATGCTGGAGCTGAGATTCCACTCTGAGAGAAACAGGCAGGAGGAAACGGAGACTTTATGATCAAATAAATAAAGCTGACCAACTAGATGGGCCATAATCAATGTCTGGGAAGTGACTAATCTTTTGGGAATATATAAAAACCTCGCTGTTGGAGAAACAAAGAAAAACTGATGGTATAGCATATGCAGGCATCATTGAGACCACACATGCATTATTACAAAATGTAATGGCTGGGACGATATGCTTTTGTCCGGATTCGATTCTTTAACGATACATGGGTGCCGATTCGATTTTGTATTCTAGAAGTATTGCGGTTTGATAGTATTGAGTATTGTGATTTTCTTTTCCTTCGTTAACAAAAACAGAAAGTTGAATAACACACTTCTAGAGACAATATATCATGAGACATTTCTAAAAACACATCACAAGTCAGTCAGTCAGTCTGACATTTATTTCATTTGTAAAGAATAACATAACATGGATTTTCAGCATTTTCTGCTTTCACTCCGTTTGGCTGGAAACAGATATGATGTAGTCGCTGTCGCCGGTACCGTATGAACATAACCTACTTTAGATCAATCATTGATTAATAAAAAAATATCGATTCTAGGGAAAAGAACTGATTTTAAAAATCGTCAAAATAAATCACGATTTATTCCCCCCCACCCCTACTAAAAAGTGATAAATGATCATTACACTTAACATTGTTGCATTTCCATTCATCCGTTTGTCATACATTAATCACGAGAGCCAGTAAGATGCTGCCCCTCACACTTTAAACAGTCCAAGTTTGTCAGCAGTTAAGTTGTGAAATTCAAACACATTGAATTAACTGGGCCAGCTCTGACTAGTCCGCTGTTAAACCGGGGCAGCAGATTGCTTCTTAAATTCACTCTCATTACAAGATCATCAGGGCAAAACCACTCATCCGCAATCCATCTGCCAGTCTGACAGTGACTGACTCTCCCTGATGGCGAAAAGTACCCGAGATGGTCAGATCTCAGACATGAATGTGGCGATAGCGTTTTAGTACGCACGCAGGACCGCACTCTTGTGGCAGACAGATCTTCGGGTGGAGCGATGCGAGAGGGAAGGGGCCAGTTCTCTGTTCATCAGCAAATTAATGGCGCAGTTCATCCTAATTTCCCTTGAATTTCTCTTTTTGGTTTTCACACAGAGCTGCAGAAGAGAACCAGGCCAGGGTTGGCATGGACATCAGACGTGGGGCGGGCAGCAGGATTGTAACAGCTTGGTTTGTTGTGTGGGATGGTTGTGGTAGTTAATAGTATGTGTGGTAGTGTGCGTGTGTCCTGAGATACTTACATTTCTGATATCCAGTGTTCATCTGCGTGTGGGGGAGAAGCTGAAGGGGGAGGTCACCTGGCCCTGGCAGACAGGCCAGCATTTCACACAGACACTAATGCAACATGGGACACACACTTCTCCTCACGCTGCAGAGAGAGAGAGAGTGAGAGTGAGAGTGAGAGAGAGAGAGAGAGAGAGAGAGAGAGAGAGAGAGAGAGAGAGAGAGAAAGAGAGAGGTCAGCAGTCAGACATAACTGCAAGGCAGCACATGGTGCGTGGTGATACAGTGGCTGGGTCCAGACTAATACATAGAGCTCTTTGGCCGATCCCCGGAGGCACAGGGCTGAGGGAGACATAGTTACCTTTCAATTAGAAACTGATTCACACCTGGAGCATCAGGTAAGGTGACATTTGATGCCAATAACAACTTCAATTAAACATCAAACAGCTGAAGTAAAAACGGGCAGACTGGGCCTGGGGGACTGGCAGCTTTTAAATCGACTCAGTCCCTCCTCCAACTCGCCCTGCATGTTAGTCAGCTAGTTGGACCCTGCTACCTGCGCTTTACCTCTCCGCCTCCACCAGACCGTGGCGGAGGAAATTAATGACTCCTGTACAATCCAAAAGAACATACTCGAGAGGCCCAGGCGCTGAAAGTTAGTGAGTCTCTGATCGATACTGAAGTCCTCCAGACCTCAAAGAGGCCTTTATTTTGGGGACATTAAACAATGGAAGCTGGCGCAGGATGTGGTGAAAAGAAATGAATAAACAGGGCTACAGCTCCAATAAATGCCTGCCACTTTGTGCAATAACCTGGTGTAATAGAGAGCGGGGAAAATGTTTGCCATGCTCCGCTTGGCTTACCTCTGTATTCAAAACACCACAGATGCTTGCTTAACCAGCACTGAAGAACAGTCAGGGAGCAAATTAAGTCTACAGAGTCCGTGGCCTCCCCTTTTGCTACGTGGCATCAGAAGAGGGCGGCAAGTGTGCACTGACAAACACCTAGCGCCTATGAGAGAGGCAATTACCCACAAAACAACCTTGGCATGCCTGTCTGCCGCAGGGTGATGGCTTAAAAGTGTCTTCCCCCCTGTAGGGAGAAGAGACAAGTGGAGGAAAGAGTGACAAAGCGAGAGAGAAAGGTGGAAAGAGAGAAAGACGGGTGGCGGGTTTGGGGTGGTGGGGGGGCTCAACTTGCTTTAAAAAAGCAGGAGCTCTAAAAGGTCAGGAAGACAGCTCATTTAAATCCTCCCAGCGAGAGGAGAAAAAACAAGCCTTAATGAAGCTGCCAGTTCTACACAGATACCTGAGAGCGTTGCACCTTGGGGTGCTGCAGGGGCAGGGCGGAGGAAGGGAGAAAAGGGTAGAGAGAGGGGAAGGACTGGTGGGTGGTAAGGCTGCAGTCTTGCCACAGATCTGATAAGGATTTGGGGGTGTTTTGTGCAGTTGATGCTGCGTCACCCTCTGTTGCCCAGCCTCCCACCACTCTCACACCCCCCCCCCACACCTTTCCCCTGCTTTCTGATTTACAGCCTGGACCGCCATATGGCAGCAATCCCTGCCCTCGATACAACGTGTCACCATGCATTAACTTTAATTGGCCTGATATATTATTCTTTTCCCTCTGCCTTGGAAGGATTTTAGGTACATAGTGCCTTGATGTCAGCAGGCAAGATTTCCAGCTCCGTCTCATTTATCAGGGTGCCAAGATTTCATACAAAGATTACAGCAATCTCTTTGACAAGAGGAAGGTTTGGGGTGGAGAAAAACTAAATATCAAATGGTGGCAAGAGACTGAAATTATGTGGGGTGAAAGAAAAGAAACCGCAGCATGAACTGTCAGTGCATTTGTTATAAGAACACACATCAACGCACTACAGGCAAAAAACAGCCAACAGGCCTTTAGCCTGCCCCCTTCCTGCCTTCCCTACAGCGCCCCTGAATGTCAGAAAGCTGTGCAGTGGGGAGTGCAGCGGCAAAGGTCAGCCTATGGTAATGCCCCAGCTGACAATCTGCTTTACAGAGCAGGAGGAGATGAAACCCAACAGACAGAAGCCTGACGTCTACTGACTCGCCTCTTAGCACCACTGCCACGGCGAATTCAAATATACATCACACGCCAAACACTCTATAAAAAGGCACCCGCCCCCACAGAGGCTTTTTTATATTTGTATCAGGAGCAGGATGAGTACACCTGATAGATTGTCAAGTCCAGAGAGGGCCTGAACTTGCTAGAGTTGGAGGTGCTTTTCCTCGGGTCGTAATCGGCACGTGACCGGCTCGGCTGGTGGCTTCAGCTAAGTCCTAATTACCCTCTGGTGACCATGCAGGGGGTTTAGCCTGGTCTTGGTTAGGGCTCGTCTCTCCAGCCGTCCACACATCCAGGCAAATAGGTGTCTACCCTAATGGCTTAGTAGCCTTTGTGACACAGAGACACAGCCCCTCCTGTCCTGAGTGGAAACAGAGTTGCGTCTGTGAAGGCCAAGCCGAGCCAGCTGGGCAGGCCTTTGGTGGAGTATAGCCAGGCGTCTCACACTATCAGCCCCGTGCAGACAGACACCACGGGGTTCTCAGAGTATTAGGGGGGGCCCCCGTGACTCGGCAAGTCTCCACCAGCTACTTATAGAACCGTAATAAAAGTGTGCGAATAACTGTGTGGCTTTCAATATAGACAAATGAAGGCGTGTAGACAAAGCAGGACTTGAGCAAGTGATGCGCATGGCTTGTGTTATGTGTCAAATTGCTCCCATAAAAGCTGACCTATATTTTCTTTTCATTCTGCGGTGGGGAAGGAGAAAAGAAAGCCATCTGAAAATAAAAAGAGTTCAAAGAAGAGAAGGAGGTTACAGGATAGACGGAAGCCGTTTAGACCAGCTGACTACATTTTACGTCAAATCTTTTTATCAATATCCTTCTCATCAACTATCTGCATTTGTTTGAAATTTGGGAATTGCATAGGAAAGCATCTAATAAAATACCCACCAGCAGTAACGCATGAGGAAACGCAAGTATTGTGCACCAAAAATAAGCTCATTAGAGGAGACGCGTACAACAATATTGAAGGAGAAAAACAATAAACGATAAACGGAAGAAGAAAAAAAAAGGTGAGAAAGTATGTTTGGTTGCTGGTTGAATATTTACAGCTTTTCTGTACCAATTAAAAACAAAAAGCAATTAGTAGAACCAAGACACCATGTTGTACATTGCTTGTGCTAACGGCTGAAGGAAAGGAGAGCAGAGGAGAAAGCAGGCTGCTGTTATTCTAATTGCATGTTTACCCCCAGGTTATGGGTCTGAAATAGAGCCAAGAACAAATGTTGCAGGAGAAATTTAATGCAACTTCACTGTGTTGATTCTCTCAGGGACAGAGAGAGTGAAATTACTTTTCTTTGCAAGCCGAGTCTCTGAATAGGAGGTAAAGAAAGAAAAGGGGAAGGAAATAGAGAATAGCTTTTTACCCTCGAATACCAAGCCAGAGCGTTCTGTCAAAAGAAAGGAGGGAAAAGCCTTGGCTCTTGAGTACATTAGGAAGAAATGACCCATCGCCATGGCCTTCATTAGCCCATCAGGCTTTTACAAACAACAGAGGTAAAAAAAGGATTTCTGCTGTTAGCAGAGGGCCATGGGCATGTTAGGCTTTGTCAGGCTGGTTCACAGCCTCACACAATGGATCCTGATGACCCCAGCACATCCAGAGGCATTTGGGACGGGCTGTTTGCTCTTTCAGTCAGCAGCGACCCCCTCATCAACCCGGACTGTTATCTCACACCAAAAGCGAAAGGGCGAGAGAGTGGGAGGCGGTCATGATGGTGAGGGGAAGGCGAAAACAACGAGGAGACGACCAACCCAAACTTAAACTTGAGAGCCTGTAAAATAGTGGTTTCCAAGTTGCTAGACAGGGGGTGTCAGACATACAACTGTCAAACAAGGAAACTGCTGAAGTAGTGTGGGAGAGAGAAAGACAGCTACTTGAAACTACTCTTCTTTAGAGGGAGGGAGGGGTCTGCGAAACAACTTGGAGGCTGTATGCTCAGTAAGTAACTGATGAAAAAGTGACAGTTCCCTGAGGTGAGATGGTGGATATGGAGCGGAGAGAGACAGCATGCTCCTGGAATAATGCATAGTCCACAGCTGGATCGGATAAATCTTTGCATAATTGTCAGATACAGAAAGTTGGATTCCACAATGAAAAACGCTTCTGCCCTTAGAGGAGCTGTGTAGCCTGAAACTAAGAAAAGGAAACGCACTTCCAAGGTACCTAGGTCCTCTTCTTTTTAGAGCGACCTCATTCATCCACTCTTGTCTTTACATCAGTGGTTTGAAGCCTCTTGGATGATGTCCACTGCTCCTCACAATGGAGAAGATGGCAGTAATGGTGGTGAGGTGAGAGGATGAGAAGATATCAGGGCAGTAAGTGTCCTGGCTATCTTTATCAGAGCTATCTATGTAACGGCCATTACCCGTCCCCCACGTCAGTGCTGCGGGGACATCCAGCCAAGGTCCATTCTCCAACTCAGGGTCAGTTTCACTAACAGCCACTTAAGCCTACTTGCCTACCCGAAGAGCTCTACAAATGTGGAAGGTAGAGCTAAGTGTGCTCAGTCATGTCAAGCCTGGCCAAGGTCAGACGGGCAGACAGAAAGTGCTTGCAGCGCCGCATGCATTGCGTCATGAATGCCAAAATGCCGGGGCCCCTGGCTGTGCCGTTTGACAGACATGTTTACACCTGATAGAAAATGCAGTTTGGATGGCCTGCCAAAACAGAGGGGATCCAAAGTGAGGGGTGCCAGCCTAGTTATTTATTTATCTGCTGCAAATCCATCCAGAGTGCAGCCAGAAGCTGGGCATGCCTCAGTGAGGAGTAAGCCAGCCTACTCTCAGATATGACAGTCTTAAACCACTTGAGGGAGAGAAAAAAAAGATCTGACATGTAGTAAAAGAAAAGGAAATAACTCATGAAGCAGCATTAGAGATTGGATTTGATTTACTCACATTTACTCTTAAAACATCTCACAGTAATCAATGATTAGCGCATGAAAATGAGTCAAATTAATCAGAGCTTATTCTAAAATCCTCCATGACAATGTTCAGAGACTGGGTCTGTTTCTACTCAGCATTGCAATTAAAACACTTTTTTTTTTTTTACTGGACTGGACTTGGAAGCAAATGTCAACAAAGTGAGTCTGTAGCTCAACAAAATGCTAACATCAGCAAGCTAACATGCTTACAATACCGGGCAGCTTCCAGGTATGAATGTGGAACTGTATATGATATGATATGATGTGATCATCCTGCAAAACAGAGGCTGCCTCTCAGTGAACCTTTGGCTCAACTCTTATTTTTAAATGTGCTTTATAAATAAAGGTGGATGTGGATGTGTTTGCCATGTTCACCATTCTAGTTTAGCGTGTAAGCATGCTAACATTTGCTAATTAGCAGCACAGCAGAGGCTGAGGGGAGTGCCATTACCTTTGCAGGTATCTGTTTGTTTTGGGACGCAATGATGGTGCTAGATGAAAAGTTAAGGGATGACCAAAAGTTATTACAGTTCAACCTGAGGAGCAAATTAATTTCTGTACCAAATGTCAGTGAAACTGCTGGTTATGCTAGAGGAAGTCAGGGAATCACCAAAGCCATTAGGACACATCAATATCTGAACAAAAGTTTGTGCCAATCTATCAAGTAAATGTTGAAACCGGATAAGATAAACTTTTATCTGCTAGTGGTGCTAGATGAAAAATCGAGAGATCACCAAAATCTACATGAATGCCTGTACAAGATTTCTTGACAAAATAGTTGTTGAGATATTTGGACCAGAGTGGTGGACTGAACAACGATGGACCAAAAGTCCGACATTGCCGTCCCTAGAGCCACACTACACTAGCTTGATGTACTGGATATGCAAGATGAAAACAGTGGAGAAACACTGAGAAGCATAGGAATGCAAGCAAACACCATTGATAAGATTCTGTATCCTCTGGAGAAACTTCAGCCTTCTGCCATCAGATCACACAACTCTGAGACGTCGCTCATACATATTACAGCAACACTGCTCCCTTTCATCTCCTCTGTGGTGCCACCGCATCGGTGTTATCTTCACATATCCCCATATCACACCAGACAACAATGTGCTGAGTCACATGCTGCTGTGTCAGATGCCAGACTGTGGGGTTGGGTACAGGACTAGGATGGCATGGTTGGAACAACACAGACATACAGATACTAGGCTACCGTTAATCTACCATCTCTGTGGGCGTCAGGGTATATGCAGCGATAGATTGGCAGACTTTAGGCAGCTGGTTTTTCCAAGTTGTTTGCTTGTGTGAACGCTTAGTTATAAAATCGCATAGTTGTGGAACAGGCAGGGTGAAGAAACCTAAACAAACAGATAAGCCTGCGTTGAACTGATCTACTGCAGATTTATAACATACAAAGAAATACGTATCCAACATGTCCTGCCCTGTAAACAAAAATGACAAGAGCCTTCCGACAACCAATTTAAGGCTGGAAATGGCATGACACTGTGGCTAAGAGGAAATAATGCAATTAAGCCTTCTACATTTAATTCCTTTCAGGTCTGAAATAGAAATGAGCCCAGTTGCCCAACAGAGGTTTAAAAGCAGACTTCTTGTCCTAACTATTTGACTGTAAGTCGGCCAAGCCTTTTCCCTGGTTAGTTAGTGGGAAATAACTCAGGGTGCTGAGAGCTAGAGCGCAGCAGCATTGTTCCAGCTGGCAGAAAAAGGGGGAAATGAAGATGGAGTGGTTTGATTTCATTTGTTAGCAGGTGCATCCATTTTGTGTTCTTCCCCACACCCACCTCGCCTCTCTCAGTCAAAGCGCTTATCAGAAATTGGACACCCCAGTGACAAATTGAGCCTGCGATTAAAGGGAGAAAGGGGAAAGCTTTGTTAAGTGCTGCTGATTGGGATCCCAGGCTGCCCTCACACATCAGGTGTGTGTGTGTGTGTGTGTGTGTGTGTTTGGTACAGAGCCAATAGCAGAGCTGACACCTCCACCTCCTCTTCTCTCATTTTCCCCTCTCTCCAGGTGTTCCCACGGCTTACATTTCTGCTCAGAGTACTCAGCAAACAAAACCAAATCAATGCAGCTGCTTCCCCATCTCTCTCTCACACACATTCATAGATATATATACACAGTACATACATAGGAAATTCCATAGGCAAACCATATACACCAGTGATTTTTTTCCCCTGCAGGAATAATGACCTCATCTGGTATTTCCAGTGTCATCTTATTGACATCTATGCTGTGTTTAACAGAGAAAAAAGTTAAGCATGTGTGTCTTTGTCACACCCAGACCCATATTATTGACCCAGCACTAACCAGCCCTGGCCTGTTTGCCAGCGCAGCTAGGCTGATTTAAGAGGGGGGGGTCAGAGCAGCTCTGCTAGGCAGAACTGTGCGAGCGCTGACTCTCACAAATCATCCTAAAAGGGCTTAACGCACAAAAACAGCTTCCAGTGTTACACAGGCCTGCTGTGAGAGATTTATCCACTTTGCCATTATACTAACTGGCCTCTCTCCCATATGAGCTGCTGCATATATACCAATTCACACACACAAAGAAAAAACCCTAATTAGACGTTTTGCCTGGTCCAACTCTGCAGGAGGACTCACTCAAAAAATTCAACCTTTTATTATTCTGCATTAAAAACATAATCTTGTTTACCATTAGTCTTCTTATTTATTGCTGACACGCTGCTTACATGCTGTTGGTTTAAACACCTTCATGTCTTAACTCTGACTTGTGACATATAATTAAAGTGTGAGCGGTGTCTACATCTGTAAAATGACCATCAATTTTAAAATGTCCATATTATGAAAAAATAATCACTTTTTCTGGGATTTGGGGTGTTATTCTGTCTCTGGTGCGTCCACACGCATACAAACTTGGAGGAAAAAACAAACATCCATGCTGTTTTGAGTGAGATACTGGTTTCTGAATGTATCCTGCCTTCAGTCTCCGGGTGAGCTGTTCAAAATCAGCAGGGCCGTCTACGTCATCGCCTGAAACATTTTCATCACGTTTCTCCAACTTCGATCAGTACAAGGCAGGATTAGCCGGGAGACTTCTTCTAAACGAGGGCGCACTTCCAACTTTGCGTGGAATACTTGCAGAACAGGGACACGTAAGTAGTTCTATAGTGTTGTAGCAGTGTTTTGCCATTGAGAACGAGGTGGCTAACCGCTAGCAGCGCTAGCTTCCAGCTAGTAGTCCTTACCTAGCTACTGCGCATTTGCGACCCCCAACAAAAGATGGGATAGAAGCGTGATGCCTCACTCTGTAGCTAAAACAGAGAGCTCAACACACAGGGTGAAAAGAGGAGCTGCAGCAATGTGCAGTGCAACAAATATATGGTGTTTTTTGAAAATTACTATTACTATTCTGGTACAACCTCAAAATACAATTATGAACCTGAAAATGAGCATAATATGGGCGCTTTAAGAATTTAGATACTGTAATAACTATGGGATACTTAATCATTCATGAACACTGATGATTTTAAGTAAACCAGCTTCATCTTTAACTGTTATTTTATGTACAGTTGAATGTGTTTTTGTTAGTTAATGACACTTCTGTGGCATTAGTTTTCTAATTTTATGCATAACTGTTTAATGCAGGCCAAAGGAAAAGATTAAGAGAATTAAGAGAAGAGTGGATTACTGAGATGCAGGTCTGGTGGGTGTTTGCTCTTAACTGGTGCGATCCACTGAAATGGTGGAAATACATATACTTAAATATATATAAATTTCCATTCCACTCCATTATACAGAGAATACCAGCTGCATTGTTTTTTTACTCAGGGCAGCAGTTTTCAGATTACATTATGTGCTTACATAATTGCAAAAGGGTTCTCGACTGTTGTAGACACAAGTGGCTGATCTTTAATGCAATATCTACATTGCCCATTATCAGCAACCATTCATCCAATGTTCCAAAGGCACATTCTGTTTACTAATCTGATATCATTTTAAAAGGCTAACTGAGAAAACATTGGAGAACCCTTTTGCAATTATGTAAGCACATAATGTAATCTGAAAACTGCTGCCCGGTTTAAAAAAACAATGCAACTGATCTCAGAAGGTATTCTGTCTATAATGGAGTGGAATGGACATTTCTAAGTGACCCCAAACTTTTGACCGGTTGTGTGTGTGTGTGTGTGTGTATGTACACACATACATACACACACACGCACACACAAATCAGAAACAAATACCTACTTGCCGATTCCAAACCCTGCTGTGTACATGTTCGATAAAAGCTGATCGTTCTCTCCTGTGTCTACGCAAGGTTGGTAAGGTCAGCCGCCTCCATGGCAGCTCTGACATTCAGTCTGGCCTCCAGCGAGACCAAACAAGTCCCCCTCGCACCTACAGACCAGCTGAGGAATAAAAGACATATTTTTCAACCAGACAGGGTTGTGTAAGATGCGCTCCTTTTTCCCTTGGCGAAACACAAAGACATTTGTGGTCTCTCCTTCATCTTCTGTGTATATGTGAGAGCCTCTCTGCCTCATAGTTCTTTCCCCAGCAGACACTGGCTCAGGACACTGGGCAGCCAGCTGGTGACTCTGTGGAGAGCCAGGCAAACACAGGCCCGGCATGGCAAACATCGCACCTCTGTGCCTGCATGGGAACATCTGGCCCTCCCAGGCTCACAGGGCCCTGCGTCTGTCTGCCTGTCTGACTGTGAGCCTACACATACTGTTGGTGTGTACTGGTGTTGTCATGGCACAAAGATTTTTACTCCTATGTACTGGTTTAATACACAAAAACAACTACAATACCAAAGCAAACAAGCCAAATGGCACACAACAACCTCATCACTATTCATGATTATGCAATTACTGATTTAGCAGCTCTTTAGCACTGAAATGTTGGGATGGCAAAACTATTTAGCTTGTAGATTAACTCACTTCCATATGTTGCCCCTGACCCCAGTTTTGTCAGCCAGTTTAGGCGGATTGAGATTAAATTCAGAATTCCACAATGGCTGGATATTCAACCTCAATATGTTTAGATACAGACCAAAATGTGTTCATTTTGCAAATGAGTATCGAAAACTGTCAAATACCGAAAGCTAGCATCAAATGCCTGGTCAGATTTGTTATCTTGGTTACTTATTCTTTGATCAAATAGTTCATGGTTTATATCAAAGAAAGATTAGCTTAAAATATTCAATCTCTTCTTCTGGCCTGTACCAGTGAGACAGAGTCATATGAGTAATAGTTAGCCCAGATGATAAAACTCCTTTTCCTATCGCTCACTCTCTCTTGCTTTCTTGCATCATGCCCGCTCATACAGATCTCCTGCGGCCGTCCAATGATTTAAGACTGATGAGGCATGCTCAAAGGTCTACGCCATTGAGCACAGCATTAATGCACCCAGCAGCAAATTTTTTGCCATCGACCCTCGTTCCCTGCAATAAGGACAGAGCCATCAATCAGGCCGAGATAGCAGACACCCGACACGGGCTGATGAAGTAGGGGACTTTGGAGCTAATGACAAATGGATCCCTCAGATATGGCCACAGTCTTCTATGACAGTCCGCCGAGAACACTTGACCTTTAGCAAAAATCCTGAGCCACTTTTTGCCAACACTGTGCAATGCAAAAACGGAGAATATGCAAACTGCTGTTGCTTTTAATAAAGTGTGGTTATTGTGTTAGAACTCCTGGGTCCTGTCACTCTCAGAGCTGCTGCTGAACAGCCCAGACCTCCTCTGTTCTCACACCAAAGCTCTGGGAGTGACCTTCAGGAGGCTTGCTAGTTCTGCTAATTGGGGTCTCAACAGAGCACAGCAATCCTCCCCCCCCCACACACATACACATACACTCCACTGGAGGAGGGACTAGGGGAAAAAAAAAAAGGGGGGGGGGTTGTGTTATTTGCTTGGTGGGAAACCGACACAAAGAAATGGAACCTGGGCTTCAAAACTGAACTTTGAAATACAGACTCAAACTTGGGCTGCAATGAAGGGAAACCAGTAAGATAACCTAAGAGTCCTTTGTAACGTGGATGCTGAATATATATAGGGCTGGTCGACACAATAATAATGTAACATTGACCAAAAGGTATTCCTCCGATATCAAAATCTATCACAAGTTCTCCATAATTCTACACATAAGATTTCACAATGTTGAGAAAATACCATTATATGATTAACGTTAGAAAATAAATACTCAATATTGATATATTGAACGTACCTCACCGCAGTCACAACAGCCGGCCAACACTCCAAAATTCAGTAATACCAAATAAGCCAGAGAAAAGCAGCTATTTCTCACAGTTAAGAAGCTGCAACCAGTTTATTTTGAACAAAATAATCAGTTATTAAAATAGCAGCTGGTTATTTTTCTGTTGATCAACAAGCTAACCTCACCGCAGTTACAACAGCCGAGCAGAGGTTTTCCGAATGTGACGTTAAGATTCAAAGATAGCATCGCCAGAAGCAACAAAGTGCTGTGGATTAAAACAGTGGTAGAACAAAGTAGCAAATCAAATAAATGTAAACGTCATAGTAGCTATTACTGTATAATACTAGTGCTGGGTGGTATACCGATTCACACCGAATACCGGTGTATATTTTCGTTACGATAAGAATTTTTTATATACCGCCATACCGGTGTATTTGATTACACAACGTTCGGAACGCTACGCAGCGCCGCGTGACACTGTTTCAGACGGGACCCTTTTCAATGTTGCGCTTCTAAACACGCATGGTGCGACTGCGAGGCGTGGTGAGGGTAAACAGTAGTGCTCTGGTGTTACGTTATGGTGAAGATGGATAGGATAGACATTGAAAGTTCCGAAATCGAAGCTGCAGAACCAGTAGAACATGATGACACAGAATAACTTGAGCCAAAAAGAGGAGCCGTGTCTGTTGTTTGGAGTTTTTTTGTTTAAAAAAAAAAAATAAAATAAAATAAAATAAAATCTGACGTCGACCAAACAACCATTTTATGCAAGTGTTGTCGGGCTAAAGTTGTCACCGGAGGCGGCAACACAAGCAATTTGCAATTTATCTTAGCCGCAAGCACGTCTTGGAATATCAAGAACGTATGAAGTTAAGGTCAGCGCCCTCCACATCAGCAGGTAACACAGGGAAAGCAAAAGAAAAGTCGAGCCAAATGTCACTTCAAGACGCGTTTGCTAGAGGAACTCCCTACAACAGAAAGAGCAAACGGTGGATCGAGATTACAAACTCTATCACTATCCACCTAACCAAAGACATGGCCCCGCTTAATACAGTCGAAAAAGAAGGCTTCACTCGGCCATGCTAACGTTAAGACCTGTCACCTCAAGCATGCAGCGGAGCAACCTAATGAACGCAATAACAATCCACCTACGGTCCCACTACAGACAGTCGAGAAAGACGGGTTCAGAGCAATGATTAAAACACTGGATTTAAGATGTCTTGCCTCGCCGAAATACTTCCGCCAAACCACTAACGTTATTCAAACACCGAAGCAAGCCGACAGCGGAGCTACGCCCACTTTTCTACAACAACCTGAACAACGTTAACCTGTGGTCAAGGTAGTTCTTAAACAGCAATCTTACACCTACTTTGTTTTGTAAAGGAAGCATGTTAAAGTTGTAATGTGTATTTATTTAATTTAAGTTTATTTTACTACTTTGTATTTTGCATAATAAAAAAAATTGTTTAGATTCTTCAACTGTTTCATGCATTCTCCTTCATATAACATTATTGTATAATGTTGTGGAGCCAAGCAAACCCTTTAGTAATCAAAACTTTGAATAAACATGATGACATTGAAACGTTGTTTTTTTTATATTCTGACAGTACTGAATACTGACAGTAAAATAAGCCACTATAAACCAGTCTATCCTATCCAAAAGAAAGAAAATACCATGATATACCGTGAAACCGCCAGAATCTTAAAAAAATACCGTGATACAATTTTTTTGTCATACCGCCCAGCACTATACAATACCAAGTAATATTAGTGAGTGAACAACAATTGCAAATAAAACATCAAACTTGGGGAAGAAATATAATGGTATTTGAAAAAGTAAAGGGCACCACAAAGAGGATCATGGGTTTCTAAAAGGGAACGTGGGTCGGGCAGGTCAGCGCTCTGCTCTCAGGAACATGGAGGAGACAATGACACAGGTAATTTAGAGCAGGCTCAGCCAGGCTGCACCTGTGCACTTGGAGCTTGCCAACACATCATCATAACAGGGCCATTTCCTATCAGTGTGGCCAGCACTCGAATAAAAAGGGGAAGAAAATGTACAGGAAGTCATCCTGCAAAAAAAGCCTTTATTGTTGAGGAGCTTGGTTTTTAAGAATGCGTTAAAGGGCAAAATACACACTTTTCTGAAGGAATTTAAGGACATAAAGTGAACATGGTACCCATTTTAAAGTAGGTGTGTGATAGATCCCGTGAATGAGACTTTGAGCAAGGGTGGCCATGAATAGAAAGGTCTGCATTTAATTTGCTAATCCATCATTCCAATTGTACTCTGCAACAAAAGGGAGAGAAGAGTGGTGGGGCATTCAGAGGCAATGGAGCATGCTGAGGGGTGCGTGTGTGGTTCTCCATGGAGCCAGAGAGGCCGTGGCCCTTGGCCCTAAAAGCCCGGCCAGCGCTGGGGAGAATGGGCTCTGATGAGCTCAACGCAGGCAAGACTAATCCCTTCATGTCCAAAGAATTGTTTAACTATGTTTGACTGATTAACCCAAACCTCTCGATTGCGCTTACAATCTATTTGCTCAATCAAGTCTCCTGCACTCATCATGCTGCAGAGTGTGGGTGGTGATGGCGAGGGAGAGAAAGAAAAAGAATGAAACAGAATGAGACAGAATGAGAGAGAGAGACAGAGAGAGAAAAAGTGGGCTGCAAAACAATCCATTTGGAGGGAGCACACGGAAGTCAACAGCTTTTTGGTTCTACTTGAAATTCCTCCAAATGCACACAGCACATGACTTCCTGCAAACCAGCTGTTGCTAACATTCAAAGGTCAGAGAACTCTTGCCTTGAGAGATTTCACGTAGAAAGTCAACCGAGGTGTGTTAGCATACTGCACTGGCGTGCTGGTTTTTTCACCAGCTTCATGGGAAAAGGAAATTTAAAAGGCACTCTCCCCTGCGTGGAAAAAGAGGTTGCCAGGAAGATTAACCCAGCTTCCTTTTATAGCCTCTGACAAGAGGTTAAATCACACATTACACTGCCTGAAATGTCTCCTAGTAATTAGATCAAGAATATTACTCTCTCTTCTTCCCCTTGCAGACTGCAGCTGATCAAAGCCTAATGATGGTGTCAGTGCCATTGGCAGTGCTGGCTGGGTAAATCTCCCCATCGGGATGGCAATCTGTCAGGGCCGCAAGCCTCGCTAAACAGAACAGGACAAGAGTACAATGGTGCTCGACACAAAGTAGACCAAATGAACCGCGTCTTTCACCAACAAACTATCCATCGGCAGTGCACCATCCAAATTCACCGTAATGATGAAATATATCTTTGTTTTGGGTCTAGGACTGCAAACTTTATATGTACACACTCAGCTGAGATGTATACAGTGAGAGAGCTGTTGGTGACATCTTTGATTTTTATCCTAATAACTGTGAAACCCACCACCAGCGTATCTGCTGTCTTTCCATGCCAGAGTAGATCTAAGCAGCACCTGGTCCCTTGATGGGGTGAGGGGGTTACTGGCAGTGCAACGAGACCCTGGGACGTCAGATACCGAGCAAGACGAATGCTTCTCTGCCACACAGCAACATGACCTGCCTCAGGACTCTTTACACACGAGCACTTTCAAGTATGCCTTTCAAATTGTGGCCCACCCTTCTTCCTCTGCCCCCACCCCGTCTCCATCTCTATCTCAATCACATTCTGCGGATGTTACAGTACTTCAGGGGATATTTTCTGACTAATGCAAAATGGTTGTGCAGTAGCATGATAAAAGTTGGCATTTTCCTTTTCTAATTCAGTGCTTCCTTTGTAAACAATCTCGCATTTTCATGTGTGCGTACTTCCACACGCACGCAGGTTGCAAACACATCACACATAATGGTGAATTTCCATTATTTGCGGTCGCAAACAAAAGGGGGAAATGGCAGGAGATATGCCAATCATTTATCGTTGAAAGATGTCTGACAAAAGAGGCCCGTAAAAACTTGACAGCTTTTCTTTTTCACGTCAGTCCCCAGCACAACCAGCTCCTGAAAAAGGGGCCCCAGACAACAGACTCCTGCAAGAGGTCTGACCCCAATCTTAACCCCATACAGGTGGCACAGTGTGAACACAGGAAGCAGGAGTGCTATTCACAAGAGGCAGGGACAAAATGTTGTTCTCACCCAAAGACCTGAGAGATCATTTAGACAGGCACAAAGACAGCTCGATGCCAGTAAAGCGTATTTTAACACGCTGAAAAGCAAATCCCCTTGAACACATTAATGGTAAAGACTCGTTCTCAGTGTAGACTAAAAGCATCTGTTTAAGGGGGTTTTGAGAGTCACGATGTTAGATAAAACTCTACAACTGTGTAGGAACATTGTATAATGCTGTGAAGGCTGTTAATCTTTGTGTGTTGGCAGAAATGTTAAACCTATTAATGTGGGGGGGGGGGGAGAAGACATGCTCCAACTGTGTGACTAACAATCTTCATAATAAAAACCCTGTTATGATCATCTCAATGCATACAAACAGTATTGTCAAGTGTGGGCTTCTAGTTCAGTAGAATAATGCGACTCCTGTCCTATTGCTGCTCAACTGAGTCCAACTACAGAGTTGAACTATGAACTGTGATTACAGCCAGCATAACCCCCCCGCAGAGCGACAATTGCATCTCTGCACATTCCAGAAAAAGCAGCCAGCTGAAGACAGCAAATACACCAGAGGGGAGACATAAACAACGTAAGCTAGTTTGAGAGCTGCACCGATGTTTACTGTCTCACTAAGTGCATTTCATCCCCACTGCTTTCACAGCAGCGGCGGTATTTCAGCATGCAGTACAGAGGGGTTGCTGATGCCACAGGTCTGTGTACAGAGTGCTCAGTCACAGGCAGGAGAGACTGTTTGGACAATGTAGGTGTCAGACACACTGCCTGTCTGGAATAACGATTCAGTTCAGCCGCTACAAAACACCCTTTATAGTGGAGGTAAAATAAAAAACTAACTTGACTGTTTTCCGAGTGTAACTGTTGAAAACCTAATAGGAATTTCTGCCTTGTTTGACTTGGTACGTTGCAATCAGTGAGAAAGGTCTGCATTCGCTTCAAACAGGCACCGAATGACATGCCAGAGATTAGCCACTGAAGGTCACAGTCTTCGCCTATCCTTTCAGACGCTTTTCACAACACAACCCTGGGCCCTTTTGAACAACAGGAAGAATGTCATCTGGTTACTTTTCAAGGCATTGAGATACCATTCAATGTGGCCAACAATGGTAGCAAACAGGACCAGAGGGTTAAGAGGTTATAAAGGGCCCCATTCTAAGCGCCGCTCGATCTCCAGTACGCTGCACGCACACAGAAAAAACACACCCACACACTGAGGCCTGCAGAAGTGGTGCGAGTTGATAAACTGAGGAGGGTCATGGCAAAGTGCCGTGCATTGACCGCTCGCCTCAGTCTCAGTCCCTCCCCAGCAAAGCTCTTAACAAAGCAAGCCTCCGAGCGTCGACTGCTTTGTCAGGGCTTCACAAACACTCACTGCTTGGTCATTTTGGAGAATATAACTGTATGATACCCTAAACTCCATCTTTCAGGTTATTGTGTCTTGCCAAAGGTTACAAAGAGTAAAAAACTGTTTTATTACCAATTTCACAAAGCTACTCTCTTGGCAAGAGAATAAAACACTGGGATTTTGACTTTCAGAATAGTCAGAGAATGTAAGATAACTAGGCTTACAGTTAGGCAAGAACTGTGAAATGTAACATAACTGAAATTCTGGTATTGAAGAGTAACATTTCTCCAAACACACTATAGTGTGTTTGGAGAAATGTTACTCTTCATTTTTGTCAATGACAAGGCATTAACAAAAAATGATCTGCCATTATTCAGATTGTAAAGCCTGTTCCAAACAGACTCTTAGTCTACAGCCTGAGCTGAAATCCTCAACCAATTTAGTCTCTAATGAACTCTCTGAAATATTAAAAATAAAGCCCAATTAGCCGACAGCATTTTACATCTCCCTCTATAATCCTCTGGTAGCTTAGCCTTATCTAATGTCTGCGCCAACTATGGCACTTTGAGCTCACTCTCCCTCTATCCCCTCCACTTGATATCCCCTACAGCTTTACTGGTGCTTTGTTGTGGCGTTCTTTCTGACCCTGCAGACCGGGTCAGACTCGGAGCCTCTCCGGTGGTGGCTAATAATGCCCTGATATGTACAGTTGGCATGGACGTTGGAAAACTGCAGCAATAACCGCAGACATGCTAATGGTGTCTATTAGGATTACTTAAGAGTGATATGGAACTCGCCTGGCAACCCCCTTTTACAGAGGGTTGGTACTGGGGGTGGAGAGTGTCAGTGGAGGGTCAGTGATCCGATTGAGGCGGCCTTATCTTGTGCCATAAACGGATAACAGTATCTGCCCTACTCTTCTGCTGTTCCTGTGTGATGGAGGTGGATAAATAACCCTGTTGTCTCCAGTACCTCTGAAAAGCCTGATCAGACAGATGCTGGCCTAAACCAAGCCAGTTCCTCCTGCTGCTATGACTGCTGTTTTTGCCGTGAATGTCACCGGGAGGCTTAGATTCTTTCCTGATTGCTCTCAAGCTGAAGACACAACAATTTCAGAAAGCCCTTTGGTCTTGGTGTTTGTAACGTCAGGTTGCAGCACTCCCTGGCTTTAAGCCTCGGGTTTGCTGATTACTCAAACTACCCAGCAAGAGCAGGGCTTTTTGCCCTAATTGGACCTGACGGCTGACATGCAAATCCATGCAAAAGAAAAAAAGTCACAAAGAACACAAATATTCAGCAGACAAAGACACAAAGTGTATCTTAAAATCAGGCTTAGTGCCTGTAGTCATTAAGCACAACATAAGACAACCCATGTGAACAAAACTAAATACCATCACAGCTAACCCACAGCCTGAGCCCTGCAGGTCAGTCCCTTGTTCTCAGAGGTATCCAGAAGTTGCCCATGATGTTCTAGTAAACACCTAAACTGGATGCATCATGTGGCCCCAGTTCTTAACTGCCAGCCTGGCCTGCATTTGACCCTCACACTGGGTCTACTGACTTTGACACAAACCAAACATCTGCCTTTTGTCTGAAAACAGACTCTTACAGCTGGGACAACATTGGGTGGCCTCACACAACGTCTCTCCACGTGGTGGGTGGCTGAGTGGGTGAGTATGGGCTGACAGCTGCCCTGGTGACTGGAGGATTGAAAGGTGGAGCCTGCTGGCACATTATTGGTACCTGGGATGTCTCTGCCCTGCTGTCCGGGACAGGGGGTCAGCCTCATTTAGCAAATGGATGATATTCAACAAATGCAGCTCATCTAAAACTAGTGGAGTGAGGAAAATAAAAATCTGCTATGCACATAAAATTCCCAGACAACACCTGCAAGTGATTTAACAAACACAGGCCCCCGCTGGAATATGAAAGGAAGAAATGTATTGCATTGAGAAGAGCGTACCGTTACACATTTCCAATTCAAGTACCGTCTCTAAAACGCTACATCAAATGACTGGCTTTGAATAAACCAAAATGAGCCTCAGCCAAGTAGTTCATTCCAGCACAGAAAAGCATTGCATCAAAAAATGTGCTGGTTAGTCAAGCCATTTCACAGTCAACAATCACAGAAGCAGGATTGTTACTAATCAATGTATTTTAATGAGCTCCCTGTGAATCCCAACAACAGCTGAAACATAAAAAGAATTTGCTCAAGTTCTCTGGTTCACTCTTTGTACCTTGTGATCTGTTATTCATAGTCTTGCTATGAAGTCTCTAAGAAATAAAGCAGAGCTTTGATGTTATCCTCTTATTACTGCTGTCTGAGATGAGCCTAATGTTGGGAATCAGATCATTTGGCTGTCATGTGGAGAACCTTCTGCAACACAGAAACCCCCGGGATTCAGAGTAAGGTGCTCAGAATGATTGATTTTGCTCTGTGAAACCACTCACTAATATCTGCTTTGCCATTTGCTTACAAGAAGAACGTTTGATATAGTGAGGATAGTATCTAGAAAACTGTGTGGGCGCGCATATTACATTCACACTGAACTCTACTCACTAGTCTACTTTAAAACATATCTTAAATACGTAGGTGTGTATGTTCTCTACAATATGTTATTTTTTCTGCAGTAGTTTAACCTCGTCTACAGGCAACGGTAGACTGAGGGGCTATAGCAGCCAAGATGCTACAAAAGTATTTTAGAGGTAATTACTGCTCCTCTGCCCACAATGTAAATCAATATGTCCCAATATATCTGTCAGTAGTTGGCTGGAAAAAAAAAAAAAAAAAAAGCAACTTGCCTTCCTGTCAGGTTGCCCTCAGCAAAGACTCTGGGTTTGCGGTGACAGGTCAAAGAGTCAGCACATGACTCACTGGCAAAGGAGGAGAGACACTTTGAAAAAGCCATGCAGAGATCTAATTAACACATGCATTCAAGTGGTATTTCAATTTGGTGGAACGCTGTAATTTTCTACAATGCTGACCAGCATGACATGAACAAACTAACCAGATGCTCCTGACATTCGGGCTTATCTGCTGCCATTAGAAGTAAGATCTAACACACAAATCAGACGTCAATAAAAGTAAATACATGTTGAAAAGGACACAAAAGTCAAACTTTTATTGCTAATACTACGCTGTAAGGTACTGCAAAATCTATACATTTACTGTTGTCACAATATCTCATAGTACCTTTGAAGCAAACTTTCATTCTAGGTAACTGTCAGATTGCTGTCATTAGAAGAATACTGCATTTTACAGATGGAGGAGAGGCTTAGCAGTCATTTGTTTTTAGGACCTAATTAATCTTCATTGTGCTGGGACAGATAGCAACCCAATGCAAAAAGGGTTCATTCTACACGATAATTGCAGGGAGTCTAGGGGCCTGAGTTTCCCAGACAACAAGGTCTGAAATTTAATTATCTGCTCTTTGGAAAATGTAGGGGTAGAAAGCTACATTGCCAAACTGCACTTTTGGGCAAGTAATGTCAGGCTCTTGTTTGAGTAAGCACAGGATATCACTGAGCACATCCTCCCTGCTGCCATTAACAAGACAGTGTCACCTTTGTTAATGTAAAGGAAAGATAATGGCTTTTTTTTTTTTTTTTAACATAACGACAGATTTATTCAACTTGAAAAGTCGTCATGCAAATGTAAACTAAACAGTTTTCATGTCTCGACGTTACTCAGTTTTATCATCTTACCATGTGCAGAGTAAACCCGATCACTTCCATAGTCCAGTCAGTCACAGGAGTGTTGCTTTACTGCGGTTTTTTAATCATATCCGTCAAGCTCCATGACATTATAGACCGACTACAACAATAAAGCCAGACTCAGAGCAGCCAAAGACAACACGGACAGGCTGTGGCAACATTAACATTCCGCCGTGTAAAGATCAGGCTTGGAGGGGGTGAAACATCGATAGGATCCCATTAGTTAAGTGTGCCCTTAGGTTACCTGAAATTTGATCAGAGACAGACCTTTTCCTTCCAGACACGAAGCATTAGACGCTATGGCAAAAAGCTGCTCTCCTCCTCTGAAACTACTCCTCCTCCTCCTCCACCTCCTCCTCAGTGGTCGAGGTTGTGCGGCAGGATCAGGATGAGCCCGGTGACGTCAACCTTTTGTTATCACCTTTAACACTTGCCTTTGCAGGTGGAAACACTTTCCTCTGTCTTTAAATTGAGAGGTGCTATTTACAGACACGCTGCGAGCGAGGAGCGTACACAACATTTGTATCACAAGTGAACACGACTGACACTCTACATATGGATATAGATATGCGTGTCTTAATGAGTATATCGGATACTAGCAGTGGGAGACAACTTAGCGACATATATACCATACTTTGAATAGCATAAGATAACTTCATCCGCAGCTGGCTTCTTCCAGGAAAGGAACTTATCATTTCTCTTGAGGGGTGACACACAACTATCTGCATCATGCTCATGGAAATCATAATCATGAAGATGTAATCATGATGATGATTTGGCAAGCAAAGGGAGCTCTCCTTAATCCTCACTGGTTGTTGTCATAATGTAAAAAAAAACAACCAGCTTAACAGCTCTACTACACAAGCACAGTTTAATTCAGGTAACACCAGTTTTGAACAAGAATGTACGGCTCCTTTAGTGCCTGAATAAACATGTTTGCCTCATAAAAGACAGTTAAGCCGCGAGGGTTTACAGTAGATATACAGACAATACAGGGGACCAGCACAGTAGCTATAAACCTGCATGTTGCTAGTCAGTGTGCCAGCTGACTGCCTAGGCTCCTGGCTAGCTAACCTAGCCAGCCAGTCTGAAACATACACAGTCCCATTGTTGCCTTCGTAAGCTTTCCTAATATGTATGCCACAATTTGAGAGGATGTCACACAGTGTCGGGCAGCAGCCGTGTTATCAAAATACAACTACTTACTCTCCGTTTACCTCTGCGAAAGGCATCGTTTAGTACGTCGCCATGGTTTAAAACAGACAGATTTTCTCCCGTTGCCCTGCGCTGCCGAATCACTGCTGGCTGGCTGCTGCTGTCTGCGGCAGCAACTTCTGGCGCATGCGCAGTAATTGGGACCGTTTCAGACTGCGATGTGCGCTGCGCAGGACAGCCGACTGGTTTAAAGGTACAGTCAGTGTGAAATTTAATTGGATGTCTAAATATTTGTAGGATGAATGCCAAGTGGAAGTTGAAATTAGTAAAATAACATATTAAATCATTGTGCCAGCTATATAATATCAAAATACATGCCAAACTCTAGCAACATAATAGTAACAATAATGATAATTGAATGGGGTGCATATGGTGCTAAATCAGCTTTGCAAATAATGTGACCAGTGCTGGAAAGTA
Organism: Sander vitreus; assembly: GCF_031162955.1. Taxonomy (NCBI): domain Eukaryota; kingdom Metazoa; phylum Chordata; class Actinopteri; order Perciformes; family Percidae; genus Sander; species Sander vitreus. The sequence continues at coordinate 22,646,994 of NC_135867.1, forward strand.
ACAAAACATATTTAGTCAAATACTGTACCTATGTACAATTTTGAAGCACTTAAATTGAGTATTTCTACTTATGCTACTTCTACGCCACTATATTTCAGAGGGAGATATTGTACTTTTTACTCCACTAGATTGATTTGACAGAGTAGTTATAGTTGGCTCCACCTTGCCTAGTTATGACATCAAAATGCCATTTAGCATATATGTTAATGCACTAATAATAATAATAATAATAATAATAATAATAATAATAATCCCATCATATATACAAATTTAACATTCTGAAAGAGGCCATTATGGATAGTGACTACTGTTAGCTTTTATACTTTCAGTATATTTTGCCAACAATACTTGAATACAAATTGAATACAGGTCTTTTACTTGTAAAGGAATACATTGTGGTATTGTTAGGACCTGAATACCTCTTCCACAACTTTAATGTGAGTACAATTTAAAGTTAAATCACCCAAAACCTGAGATATATTCTACAATTTGTTTTGTTTTTAATAGTTAGTAATTGTCTTCTCATTGCACTTAGACAGACAAATGACAGAAAAGTAAAAATTCTCAAGCTTCTCAAGATCAATGACTGTGTTCCCCTCATGATTCACACACGGGTGCACAGAAGACGAAACTCAATTATCCCAACCTTTGAAGATGAGAGTGTATAGTGAATTCTTGGGTTGTAATAAAGTAATGATGTAGCATTTAGTAGGCAATAATGGGTTGACATGTTTAAGAAGAAAAAAACCTAAACATGTCTTAGTAAGGTAGTTAGCATCACGAGATTCTCTGAGATGATTGATGATTTGAGTTTTGATGATGATGATGATGATGATGATGATGATGATAATGAAGGTCTAACATTTTGCTCTAGAATCTCCTATAGGTGTTCAGCTGAGATGACCAGGTGACTGTGAAGGCCAGAGCCTATTCACATAATTTTCATACTCATCAATCTAGTTTGTATTCAGTGAGCCACTGTGGACCTAAGGAAGCATCTGCATTCATTCTAACTCATTCAAGTTTTTCCTTATTTCTCCAAAAGTAACATTGATAAAGATCACTTGTATGTATATTATTTTGAGCAACATGCCAAATGTTGCTTGCAAACCAGAACATGAAGCCTAAATCACTTGTGTTGTTAGCAGGGATACCAAATAAAATCCATTTACTTCCATTGTTTTGGGGTGATGACCGTGTTTTTTGAAAGCATTTAAAATCGACACCATCTGCATGGCTCTGTACCACTAGAGGTATGTGGGAAAATATGTATTATTGTAATTTGGGTGAACAGACCAAAAACACCCACTGAGAAGCCACCAAATGTGTGTTAAGGATGTCACAAATCTCTAACACATTCAGTCATGTATATTGTTACCAATCATTCTTTCTTGCATCAACATCATCCGTTTACCTTTTTAAAAAAAATCCAGCTTGTTTTACTGGCCTAAGTGTAATACTCATCTGGTACACGGGCACAGGATTTGCCTTGGGGTGTATTGCTCTTGCATTTTGCATCATTGTGCTCTTCACATATTGTATTATGAATCTTGTTGGAAAAAGATAAAAACCCAGGGAGAAGACTCCGCGGTCAATAGTGTCACATGCTTTGTGATTTGATGAAAGGTTCTATTTGTGCAGCCTGATGTGTATAGCTCCCTAATCAAACACTTATATTTCTGTGACAACTAAAATAAATTACTCCATTTCAACCACCCACCTGCCCTCTCCACAGTATTGATACCATTTTATTACCAGAGAGAGACAGATGGACAGCACTGAACATTGTGGCAAGTTATGGAAATGCTGGAGAATGTGTGCTTGCAGCCATATCTTGTCAGGTTAGAACCTGCACAAAAGTAATCAAATAAGATAATGAGAGAGAAAATTACACAAGTTTAACTCCACAAACAGTTCACATATAAAGCATTGTGAAGGATAACTCCACGGCCTGGGTTCCAGATCGGACTGGGTTTATTACAATACTCACTTCACTTCACAAGCTTCACTTCCCCCATCATCAGCAAGTGAAAGAGGGGAGAATTTGGTCTGAAAGCCCAATCACACACAGCGCTCTGAGTCCAGCAGGTGGGGAAGTAGCGGCAGCAGGCTCCATCACGCAATAATACAAAGTTAATGATGCAGAATGGTGTCTTTCTCCATACCAAAGAAGACGTCAATACAGGATGTTTAAGAACGCTGTTCCTAATTACGCTTTTTAAATTCACCGCTGACGTGATTGCTGATTTCAAAGAGAGGCACTATTGATCCACTTCACAGACAAGTCCCATCGATTGCAAATCTAGAATGAATCAAAGTTTGTTTTCCCTTTATCTCCCCCACTGAGCGAGAGATTGTACAATCAGAGCATCAGTGTGACCTATATGAGTAGTTTGGGAGCTAAATCACCTCTTTTTAAAAAAAAAAAAAGCAGCCTGCATGAGCAAGGGGCGTTTGGAGCAGTGGTTGTTGAATCCAGGGACCTTGGAGGACCTTCAGGGCATCACGTAAGACCTAACCGTTTAATCTCACTGCTTTTTTCATTTATCAAGTGTGGAAATTCATCCATCCACTCATTAATCTGTGGGATCCTTTACAAATAGCTTATCCGCGTTGGAGTCCTCAGCATGAAAAAGTTCAGAAGCTGCTGTTTTATAGACAGTCAGCCAGCTGTGCAGCATCACGCCTCTCACTGCAATCAGCGGTGATGGGGTGATGGATGCTCCGACGCACTGACAGATTGTTCTTTCCTAACCCCTGTTAACATGCCCCATGGCTCAAGCTTATTATTCTATGAACTTTGTTATTCCTCATGAGCAGCCAGATCTTCATATTAGTGCACAGGCTGCCAGTTATTGCATGTCAAATCCCAGCTAGTGTTATTAGCAAATCAACAAGAGAGGCTGCCAGAGCACAGGCTGATGTGGCAGAAAGTCTGACATCACCTGCAGAAGAAAATCTGCATATTCAGGGGGATTGGACCTATTCCCTATCAATACAAAGTGTTCTGTTAGAATAACAGAAAACAAGATTGATTAGGAATCAACAGCGCACTGAATTGCAGCATCAAAGGAAGGTTTTCCATCACACCATGCTGAATCTCATTGGCAAGTGCACTTCAAAATGGCAAAGTGGGCTACAGCTTATGATTAACTGGTCTGCAGGCAAAGCCTTTTTGTCTTTTTTTTTTTTAAAGAGAGAGAGCTCTTTCTGAAGGCCAAAGTTAATACAGTCATAGAAAGAACTCTGATACACTCCCACGTGAAATGGCCATGTGAGGAAAGCCCGGAGGGAGAAAAGGCCTTGAATGAATTTGAGAGGAGAGAGAGAGGGAGAGTGGGAGGGAGGCAGATAGAGAGAGAGTTCAAACATTACTGATCCTCAAATATCCTTTTGGTTTCTGGTTCAATTGGAATTCGGCAGTAAGTGTCTGCTAAAAGCTACATTTTTGTTGCCCTTCCATTGCTGCTGAGCTTTTAGAGTTAGATGATGACAGATTGTGAGCTACCTGATATCCTTCATCATCCTCCAGTAGTGGGGTTTGTCTCATCCCGAGCAAGTCCTCGAGGACTAACAAACAGCCGGCGTGTTTTGATGGACTACAGGGAGACATCTGCTCTGCTTGGCTTTGCCATACAGAATGAAAATAACATGTTACAGTAATCAATCAATATGCAAACGGTGTCCTTTTAGCCTGCTGATTAACCTGACAGACTTCATGGTTATCAAGTCATTATATCAGCCTGTCATTGTGAATTAGCACTGAAGAGCTAGAGGGTGGGAGTAGGACAGCATGCATAGTTTTCCTCAGGTCGGCATATTGCTTTAAGCGTGGATGTTCGCTATAACCTTAACAACATTGTCACAACTGTGCTTCAAGCACCCTCGGGGATACGCTCGGTTCTGTGTTCTCAGGGGACAAGAGGAGGAGGGGGGGTCTCCCAGGGTTTGCTGCAAAATGATGAATTAATAGATGTCATTATTTTAGATATTAATGTACATGTACATGTCAAATAACCATGTGATTGTTTCACATGTCAAAATGATTTTAAGACCATTTTTTTCTGATGATGATTTCCTCTCTTACTCGGCTTAGTTCCTCTAAATTACATTCTCTTCTACGTCAAAAAAAACCCCCAAAAAACTGACTGAAGTTGTGTCAATCAGGAGACATTTCAATGTGTCCTCCTGTTGACAGAACTCGTTAAACCGGGGAGGGGTCCGTGATCAAATTGGTATTTGACTTTAAAACCTTTTGTTCCGGATACTAGTAGGATGGAGGAACATGTTGCAGTTGACACATCGGCCGCCAGGGGGCGGTGTAGCCTCCACTCGAACCTCTGTGAGGACGCTCTTCATAGCGGAACACGTTTCTCTTTGGCCAAAGCAACATGGTTTCACCCTGTGGCCAATGTGAATGTAAACAAGCGTCTCACCTCTGAAACGACTATAGCCGCTTTTCGACCGTCTACTGTCATATCATCTGAATCAAAGCTCAATGGCTTTCAGAGTGTGTAGTCGGTTTTTCAGAGACTCCGCCGTCCTCTCCAGACTGGTCGTCGTGTCTGCTCGACAGGAAAGTGCGTCATGGCTTCTCACAGCGGGTCAGTCCCAAACAAGTGCTTCTGCTGCTCATTTCTTATTATTTCTCAGCAAATACAAGACATTGGGCTGCTAGTAAAAGCATGGGATAAATACAAGCTTAGTCCATTAGCGTAGACGTTTAAAGGGAGCAGGGCGATAAAATAAATCCGGGCATCTCTTTGCTTTTCTGAGGCACATGCAATCAGCTAAAATGTAAATAAAATGGTATGCTGCTTTTAATTACCACCAATGGACCTTTTTTCACAGCAGACATTTTTGACTTGTCATAGTAGGAAAAGCACAGCTGAAATTGATAACTTAACGATGGCTCAATTCCGTCAAGTGTCCCAGTAAGCTATTTCAGTGAGCATCATGCACAATACCAGGGCCTCTGCTAAGTGGAATGCAGCCATCATTAATGGTTTTGAATACACCTGTGCTTTTCCTACTATGACATGTCAACATGTCTGCCGTGAAAAAGGTCTATGACGCCTGTGTCATCCGAGACGATGTGTGGAATGGTAGACAGGGTAACTTTAAGTTACAGGCAGAATAAATGACAGAAAATGACTTCATGTCAAGTGAAAACGTTGTGATTTTTCTACTGTGATACTGCATCAGCCTGGCAGAATTTAAAGCCTCCCTTTCACTCCAATATGTGTTTTACTTTATTGTTAATTCACTTGGATGTTTGAGCATCATGGTCAAATAATGCAACTTACAGAAGTGTGATGTGGAAATCTGAAACCGCCAGTGCACATACACTGAGGATAGACTTTACAGTGAAGTAGGAGACAGCTTGTATCCAGCATGTCTGTATTTTTTAAGGAGGGAGGAGGAGTAGATGTCATTTGAGGTAATTTATACGTCTGAAGGGGATCTTTAAAGTATTGTCAGGCTCACATGCTGGGCATACTGGGTTTGAGTGGGTCACCCTATACCCCATCCCCCATTTTTTTTTTCTTCTAACTAATCAAATAGTAATATATATATTTTAAAATGGTTAAAGCTGTTCATCACAATAAGGGGATGTCTTAAAGTTGCTTCAAGACCCTAGCGATATTTAACCTTTATGTAATTTACAATACTGTAATACTATAAAATAGAGAAAAGTAGTAAACCCTCTTTTGTTTTCTTGATAAATGACTCAAACAATTAATCGGATATCAGAACGATTGGCAGTTTTCTGGCGATCGATTAATCGGCTAATCAATACTATTAATAATAAAAATACTTTTTAGCAACAAGCAGACTTTCACTAAGCTTTGTAATTTTTGTGTAAAACAGTGTAAAGCATTCACAGTAAAGTTTCTATGGTTCCCAAATGACTACTAAATCTGCACAATCACTCCGTAATGAATCACAGATGGTTCTGTAATTAATTTAATGAGTTTTTGAGGAGAAACATCTGAATGCTATATTATGCTGTGTCATATTAACATCATCCAAGTAAGCACAATTAATCAGTTACCTTGCAGCCCTGCTGGCAGCGAAGTGACGGAGATGTTGATTTCTTTACAGGAAATGCTGCCTGCAGCCGAGGAGGGAGGAACACATTTATCTTCACTCCTGCTTGCTTTATTACATCAGAGGCATTTCTCAACAGACTGATGAAAGGCAAAGCAGCGGAGGCAGACGGCAGTTTTTATCGCCTTCCAGCCTCAGTTCTGCCGGACAGCGGTAATCAGACCACTGCCTCAGAGATTTACATCACTACACTCATCTGATCATTCGGGCCCAGCCTTTTTCCAAATTCTGCCGACGTCATCCTGCCATCAATCTGATCTAGGGTTTTTTTTTTTTTTTTTTTTACTGCTGTCATATTTACTTCTATTGTCTGTCTAATGATTCATTTTGTTTGTGTGCTTTTCAGGTGAACAATTATCTTTGTTACTGAGACATCCAGATCAGCCTGACAACCCAAAGGTTTTAAAAGTTGCCATAATAGGTGCCCCAAATGCTGGGAAGTCCACATTGTCCAACCAACTCCTTGGCAGAAAGGTATTTGTCTTAAGTGTCCTTTTCTTTAAACTTACACACTGTAATGGATCTGAGGAGGAGAATGAGATGGTGGTCATTTTGTAAAGCCAATGATTATTTCTTAAAGGTGTTTGCTGTTTCCAAGAAAGTACACACTACGCGGTCACGTGCCCTGGGCGTCCTAACAGAGGATGACACACAGATAGTAAGAGCTTTCTCATGTCTCCTATCTATGTCTGTTATTACGAATAATGCCATTCAAAAACCAAACTTTAAAACTTATGTGTGTGTTGTTTTGTAGATTTTACTGGACACTCCTGGTCTCACCACTGTATCAAAGGTCAAAAGGTGCCTTTCTTTTTCTTCTTCTCTTTTCTTTTTTCTTCTTTCTTTCTGTAGTCAACGTGCACTATTATTATATAATGTAATATATGAATGGACCCTCTGTTTCCACAGACACCAGCTGGAGAAGACTTTGCTCGTGGATCCCTGGAACACAGTCAAAGAAGCTGACCTAAGTATGATATAAATTCACTCTGAGCCTTTTATTAGTCGAACCTGAGTTCTCTTTTTGCAGCTTCCGTATAACAGATCTAACATTAGGAGTTTCAAGGGGTTTATAATTGGAACTGTGTCCATTCCCAGTGGTAGTCTTGGTGGATGTGGCTGACAGATGGATGTGCAGCAGGCTTGACCTGGAGGTGCTCAAATGCCTGGCCCAGCACCCTGACACCCCTGCAATCTTGGTCCTCAATAAGGTATTCTTCCACAGAATGATACTGGCCGGGCACTGTGCTTTCTGCAAACTTTACTCAACTATTTGAGGTACTATTTATAGGTGCAGATTAATCAGTTTGGTGTTCTAGTATTTAAAGCAGCAGGCAATTCAATTTTATTTTATTTATAGTGTCAAATCACAACTTCAATCAATCAAAACAAGTTATCTCAGGACATTTTATAGATAGAGTAGGTAAATGCAGAAATATGACTCGTACTACTTATAGCAGTGGGTATAATGGAAGGATGACAGTGTATGTGAAATCAAGTCAAAATAAACTAGAAGAAACATGTCACTCAGTGTGCAACAGTGTGGCTCATTGATGTGTTTTTAATAGTTTTTGGACAGCAGTGGAACTCTATGAGGAATACGCTATATCAGGATTTGGATACACGAGCAATAATTAATTAGTATAGCAGGATCAATTTGTTGTTGGTTTTGGTCTTTTCGTGGGATCTGTAGACAATCAGAAAAATATAGAATATCACCAGACCTGAACATTTCCCACAATATTTAAAGAAATGTTCACCTGCACTGAAGAGTCTTACCGATGTCTTCACTGATGCTCCTCTGTTTTCCAGATAGACCTGGTTAAGGCTAAGGACCGGCTGCTGGATTTCACAGCAGAGTTGACGTGCGGAGTGGTGAACGGACGCAGAATGCGGATCAGGCCAGTGATCAAGCCTCCATGGGCTGAGAAGAGGCCAGAGAGGGAGTCCGAGTTGCCGCTGGACGAGGACAACGCGGGGCCCGAGGGCAGCGCTGAGCCAAACTCTGTGCTGAGCAAAGAGCAGCTGAAGGCGCTGAAGAGCCAGCAGGGCTGGCCGCACTTTAAGGACGTCTTCATGCTCTCCTCGGTGGACAGAGATGACGTGGAGACGCTGAAGGTACATGTTAGATTATGGTTACAGCAGGGAAAACTGTGAACAGGATACAAGTATGTTTTAGCTTTATAAGAAAGCTCAACTTCGGTATCGGTCTCATCTCATTTCTGTTTTTTTATCAATCAGAATCAATCATTTTATTCCATAAAAATAACCTTTCTTTTATTTCGTTGTCGAAGAGCTACTTTATGGCTGCGGCGAAGCCAGGATCGTGGCAGTACCACAGTGAGGTCCTGACGGACCAGAGTCCAGAGGAAGTCTGCACCAACATCATCAGAGAGAAGCTTCTGGAGTATCTGCCCCAGGAAGTGCCCTATTCAATGACACAGGTGAACCAATTTGGCAGGGACACTCTTAGTCACACGTGATGATAAGCTGACAGCTAACTGACTACACCAATCACATCTCACTGCACTGACTCTGTGGCTTATTTAAAGCCATCCATACTCACTTTCACTCTACATGATGACATGTGCTTTGATGCAGCTTTTGGCCCCAGCCTCCATCTGCTTCACTTTAGCTTCTCATATGCACCCTGGAGGGCCATTTTGTATACGCCATGTCCCATTCAGGGCATTATTTTCATTGCTCTCTGCATGTTATTTATCATGTTGGTCTGTACTAACTGCTACCGTAGAATTCCTGTATCCACAGGTATGGAATCGCACCATCAAGTCAAACTGTATTACAGTCTTCATTTGTTGTGTTTCTGACAAACTAACAAACGCATGAATAGATATTGCAAAACATTGGACACTTCGATATCCTAGTCAGGCTCATCTGGAGGACATCTTTAATACACATGCAAAGAACTCTGGGATATGTAGTAGTGGTCACTGCTCTAAGCCAACAGCTGACTTCCACATTGACCAACACTTTATTGACTTTTTGTAGAAGTGAATACATGTTTCTGTTTTGTGATTAACAATTGTAATTAATTACAATTTATTTTTTTAACAACATACAAAACATACGGCTCGCCACATGAACACATCGCCCCCCTCACCTTCGTCATCACCACCCGCTCAGACTCTCAAAAATCAAGAAAAGATGACACAGTGACTACAATTTTCAAGACCATTCAACAAAATAGACAATAAACCGTAATTGAAATAAACATATGTATAAATGACAGCACCATAAGCCCATCATACACGTCTTTCCCCAGCACAGAGCTGCTTAGGAGCCCTCCAGAAAGCTCAGGTACCTTCCCCATTTTCCGCCACCCTAGCCATCTCACAAGCCCCCTCCTGGGTTGACGGCACCCCTTCATTCCTCCATCCTCTTAAAATAATCTGTCCGTCTATCATTTAACTAGTGAGTACATTGTTAATATATTTAAATGTTTCTGTTTCAGTCCGTTGAACTCTGGCAGGAAGGAGAAAGTGGTGAGCTCGATATTTCTGTCAAACTTTATGCCAAGAAAGACACTCACATGGTAAGAGCTCTCCACACATTTCTGGGTTTTTTAAATGTGTTTTGTGTAAAGAATTTGTAGGTCCTGTGTACTAAATATGAGCTTTGACTCATCTGTAAACATACTGTACGTCCATGTGAGTATTTTAAGGTTTTAAGGTGTTTTTTTTCAATGTCAAGGGACATACATCTAAGCCTGCAAAACATCCGCTTTAAGGCCCTTTGTTATCCCGATCCCGATACCAGAGTTTGTCGGGCCTGTGACTGGAGGAAGTGAAATCTTTCCCTCCACCTGTAGCCTCTCTGATGGCTTCTGATATGTATTTGCCGTTCCCCCATACCTCCACATTCCTTTTTCCTTGTGTTTTTAACTCGTAAATATTTGAGTAGCCTTTCTCAACCATACATATTTGATGTGGCAAAGAATATCTGAAGCTACGTCTGTGGTGCTGAAGTGATTCAAGGCCAATGACCTCCCAGAAGACTGACTCAGACCATTCTTTAGCTTTTACATTCAACACAGGAATGACTCCAGCAATGTAGATCGGGTAGAACTCAAGGGATGATTGACCAAAGAGATCAAATCTATTTTATCAATATTTCCTAGTACTATCTTGTCCATTTATTATTTTTTTTTTTGACGAAATCTAAAATGACTTTTTTTTTATTTTGAGCTCAACGCAATCTTTTACAAAGCCTCAGTGAGGGGTAAAAAGAGTTTATAGGTATTTAAATGAATTATCCATACAAGAAAATGCACAATAGAATAAGCATATTTTATCAAAAAGGTTTGCTAAGTTCTTTGTTAGTTTCAGATTTTTGTTATTTCTCCTCAAATGTGCCTGCAATCACACAGTTGTAAAACAGAATACAGTTTGCATGAATACAGTTAAGACATACAGTATTTGACATTAAGAAGTGATTTTGTAAATCTGTATTACTCAAGTACACAAAATAAAACCCATGGCCCTGTCTATTCACTGGTGCCTGATGTTGCTGTATTTCCTGTGTCTACAGAGGATGGTGATAGGCACAGCCGGCCAGATGGTAGCGCGGATGGCCCGAGAGGCTAGTGAGGACCTGAGCCACGTCTTCCTGAGGGAAGTGAAGTTGAAGCTCTCAGTCAAGCTGAGGAAGTGAAGAGGATGGATGGACTTTAATGGTGAAGAGGTGGAAACTAGGGCTGCACAATATGTTTTTTTTTTTTTTTTTATTTAATTTATCGTCATCCTGATATCAACTGGTGCAATAGTGGTGCCTTTTATATTCAAGTCAATGTTAAATTTGTTTATTGTCAATAAAACAATGTTAGAAATGATTTACTTTCATTTGTTTTAAATTCAACACGCAATTTGTTGTATTTTAGCAGAATACTGAAAGCAGCAGAAAGGCAGAACTGAGTACACTTCAATATCTGTTTATGTATCGCAAGTAATGTCATTATCGCGATATTCATCAATATTATGGCATATTTTCCTCATATCGTGCAGCCCTAGTGGAAACAGATTCTGCTGGATTTCAGATGACTCTGTGCAAAGGACGGACCTGAAGAGTCGAACAAAGGATAAGATCTGATCATGACTCAGCCGTGGAACTGTGAGGTGGCATATATCCACAGTGCCAGAACTCCCACTGAGACGGACCTGTTAGAAGGAAAGAAAGAACTCTTAATGTTGAAAATCCTCTGTCTTCATGCATCAGCAGCATCCTTACGTGCCGTCTCATAAGACATTATTAAAGATTTTTATGTAGAGGTGTTACCTATAAGGTGATGTTGTTATGGTGGGGGAAACCTGAGGGGTGCCCCGCAACTTTGAGGAAATTTGACACATCTAAATCGCTAAAGTGAATAAAATGTCCATTAGAAACAGCTTAAACAAAATAGAATTATTGGCATTTATTTCGCAAAGATGCATTTTAGGCAACAAACATGGCACAGACTCTCATCAAATGGATGTTTTGACACAAGTTTGTCAGTGTGTTCGTGGCTGAGCAGGTTTGGCGAGCTGTGAAAAGGCCAATGGTTTATCTTTGGCTCTCAGAGCTTTTTACTTGGCGGACGCCTCGCGCCTAGCAGGACCTGCACAGTCATGTTCACTCAAATGTCCCTGATGTACCATCCACCCCCGTTCCCTCCACTCCCACATCACTTTAGCCTTCTCCACTGCCTTTGAAGTGTGGCCATCCATCCCTGCGACTATCACTTTCTGTTCCGCTGCTTTCTTCCCTTTTTCTTTCTCCTCCTCCCTCTGCTTTTTTGGCTCTTATAAAGCCCAGCTCTGCCCCCGAGGGCTGAATTGTCTCCCTAATGGATGGCAAAATGGAGCACTAACCTGATGCTAAAATGGGTCAGATAATGGTGATTGGATTCATTCCCTGCTGCCTGAGAGTTAACTCGGCGGTTACTCTATCCGGGGCATCTTGATGAATAACCAGCTAGTGGCCTAAAGCGAGGGCGACAGGAGGGAGGGAGAGGCCTTGAATGTCTCACAGAAGCTGTGTCAGCCCCTCAAGCTCTCCCTGCTCTCTGCGGCGGCTGCTTCCCAGTGATTAGATAAGCCCGTTGCACAGCAGGGATCAGCACTTAGACAAACCAACTGCTACTTGAAAATATTATAGCTGACGTACGTCAGCCGGCACATTAAAGTAATCCTTCAAACTCAAGATATTTAGAATGCTCACACCCTGATTTAGATGTGTTTTACCTAAATAATGAGGTAGTCGTTCGTTTGGGAGCCATACACTTTATTTTACATGCATCCACAAGTACGTCTCAAAAATGGGATCTAAAGATGTCCTCCAGAAGCTCTTGTATAACACATCAATCACCAACTTTCTTCATCCTGCCGCTCCAGATGACATTGAGCGAGGGCCATATAACCCTTACCATTGCTGAAACTCAGTAATGGTAACGGTTTGACGGCCCTCCTCTGCAGAGTGTGTGCAGCCTACCACAGTCAGTTAGGCATGATAGTGCCGGCGGGGGAATGAAACCCTGGATAGTACATCATCTATACTGTAGTGTCTCTTTAATAAACTTACAGTATAAGATGATATCCTGTCCAGGGCACAAGACATAACAGTAAGCAGCGAGTTCCAGCCGTGTTTGTAACCTGCAAGGCAAAAGGGAGACAAATCAGTCATGCATACAGTGAAGGTTAATGTCAGAGGGTAAAGATGCTATTTAAAAAATGTCAGTCAGAAGAAAATTCCCTTTTCACTAAAGTGTAATATTTAACTGTGTGTAATAAAAAACATCCTTTTTCCTGCACCAACAGCTGCAGAGCCATGAAGCTCCATGAGGCATCAGAGACTTCCTCTCTGTATTACATACTCACCTTTGTGCATGCAGTGTGGCAGTGACAGCTTTCACGCCCCGCTGACACTTTCCTTCACGTGTTCATTTTTTATGGCTGCTATGTGTCCACGTCTGGAGCTCTTAAACTGGTCTGCCTGCTGGGCTCTGGCACTTAAAGGCCCCCGGCTCATTAGCATACTGTGATGACATCTGGGGTGGACCAGACAGCACAGGGTGAACTTTTTCTTATCTGGTCCTGACCTGATTGCCTCTGCTACAATGATTGCCCATACCCTTATTACACCCAGCTGGACTTTGCAGAAAAATTAAATTTTTTTCCCCCACTGCATAGACACTTATTTAAAATGAAAACTGTGGCCAGAAGCAAGGATCTATGCACAGAGAAAACGTCTTTTATCCATTCATTGACATCATAGGAATACGTTCATTCATTTAACTTTTTCAATTATTTACAATGTCATTTTGTCCCAAAGTTGATTTTTATACATGAATCAGTTTGACTTAGACGCAGCAATGTAAATGCTTTCCTAGAAGCACTCAATATTTCTCATATTTTCATATGTCCAAACCTCTTTACAGAATTTAGTTGTGAGTTTTGACCTTTCTTGGTCAAACGTGTAATTAAAAGAACCCAGCAGTGAGCCAGTGAGTCTTCATCATCTATTAAAAAGCTTGGAGCTTTATCTCACAATGTGGTAATACATCCTCTGAATCTCATAGCCCTTGGATTTATGCGTGATGGTTTCATGGATTGGAATTTAATACTGCGATATGTCAGCTGATGTCATGTTATCTGACTTATTAAACTCGTTTTCATGCGCTCAGCTAGATTCCAGGACATGGAGAGCTGAGATCTGTTTTTTATTGGATATGTCATAGGGACACCGCACGTCAAATTCACAGCATCAAATGATACCTGGACTGTGATAACGGTGTAGTTTGTCTTTAATCCCTGACAGTTTGTCCCTTAAATAATAGAGGGGGACTTTGCTCTCTTACCTTCTGCTAGAAACACTGGAATCTGGAGAAAAAGCTTGTGTAGTAACTCTCAGATCAGCGTCATGTAGTGCAGAGTATATACGCAAGAATACAGGGGAATACAGTGACTTCTCAAGCAACACTGATGAATGTACACGCTCCAACACCAACTCATTAACAGAAATATTCACAGCATACTCACGTCTTACACCTCTACTTTAAGGTCAAGTTCATTTCTCACAGTTAGTGTAAAGCTACAGAGGGAGAGGGACTCTGCTTCTTAATATTCTAACAATGTACCAATGGTGCAATTCAGTAGCCAAGTTTTTTGTTTATGGATGCTGTGTACGAACTGGGACGTGTTCTTTAGCAAGGTCCGATTTAGGTGGGACATGGCAGTTACCATGGAAACGAACTGCCTAGTTAGGGTGTGGGAGCTGGTGAGGGGTGTGAGGGGTCCTCCTGTAGGCACAGATAAAGATGGAGGTAGGACTATCTGGGCGGTTCGGTCACTCCAACTCTTTATCTGCTGCAGAAATGCAACACTTTGCCTACAAATGTCCATTTGCATTCATAGATAAGTTTTATTGTTTTGTTGTTCTTCATCACGTGTAGAGACAAAAAGGGAGGAAGCTGTCATTATGCAACAGGTCGGTTTTATTCAGAGTAATCAGGGGAAACTTGTTGTTGGGGGGGTTCGATTAAACTGTTTACAGTTAGGGGAAGGGAGAAAAGCTTTCTCTTAAATGTGTCTTAACCGACCAGTGAATGCAATCTTAATGCCATTACATCATGTACAGTAGTCTCTACCACGTGTTTCTATAGTTGTGTCCAGCCTCACCCCGCTCTCCCCCTCCCTACTACCCCTGGCTCAGATCAGAACAAAATACAGCACTGTGGAAATACGTTTTTATGTAAGCATAGGTAAGTGAGAGTCGGGGAAGTGAGGACAAAAATGAGAGACATTATTAAAGAGTTGATTTTGATCTTCCCCCCTGGGGCAACATGAATCTCTGGAGTTTCTTTTTCATTTTAAGTGAAAATGTGAACCTTTTTATCCATCTTTCATTAACTGAGAGTAGTAAGTATTAAACCTCTGGCCAGGAGTAATAATTGTCAGGAAGTTAATACCTCTGGGACATGACCAGTGTGAGAGGTAAATGCTTATTTCACACTTATTTCTTATTTATGGTTAAAAAAAAACAACTGGCATTTATAAATTAAATTGTATCACACCACGGCAACTGCATACAGAAGAAGAGTACATTTACCAATGTTGAGGTACTGGTGCTCTACTTAAGTATTTCACATGTATGCTACTTTATACTTCTACTCCTACATTTTAGAGGAAATATTGTACTTTTGACTTCACTACATTTACCTGAGAAGTGTAATTACTAGCTACTTTTCTTTTCATTTAAAAAAAAAAAAAATGGATAATGTGACCGGGTTGGCTCGGTGGGTGGAGCAGGTGCATATGCACTTGGAGGTTTGTGCCTTGATGCAGAGGTCCAGGGTTCGAGTCCGACCTGTGACAATTTCCTGTGTGTCTTCTGCCTCTCTCTCTCTCCCTCCCTTTTCTCACCTAGCTGTCCTATCAAGTGGGGGCAGAAAAGCCCCCCCAAAAAAATAGTCTTAAAAAAACATATGATAAGTTTATAAAATCCAATACATTGTAAGAAGATAAACCAGTGGTTCCCAACCTGCGTGTGACCTCTTAGAAGAAAAGGCTTACACAAAAGTGCATGGATTGAATATGAAGTTGTGTAGCAATTTTTTCCTCTAACATTAATCATCTCTCGAGCCCTCAGATTGATCTTGTGACCCCGAGCTAAGGAACCACTTGACTATTCTTCCTAACTGTATATAAAGAAGTTCAAACTAGCTCCACCTCACCAGTTACAGCAGTAAAATGCTGCTTACACATTGATGCATCAGTATCAACAATATATTATAATATATCAGTCACAGGGTACATGTTACTGCAGGATGTAGGATTTTACATGCAGGCCTTGGAGTATATTTACATTATTGTATGGGTACTTTGACTTCTTTCACCACTGAAGACGTGTTGTCTGATAGAGGGAACGTGAAGCACATCTGTACAGACCAAAGTCTTTTCTAAATGAAGTTTTTAGTGTGTATGTAGGGACTGAAGCTGAGCAAAGATTTTGGAGTTCAAGAATACACCGGACGATCAGGTCTCCATTTGTGCATTTTGAGCTTGATCAACCAAAGAAATTTGCTTGTAATCAGTTATATGAATCAATGTGTTATCGCAATTATTATTCATAATAGGCTAATAGAAGTAGTAGTGGCATTGGAAGTAGTTGTAGTATTATTCATAGTTTTTATGGTTATTAAAACAGTAGTATTGGAGTTTGTTGCTGCACTATCTATGTCCTCTGTTAGTTTGTGAGATGACTGCCCTCTTCAGGTTTATTATGTCATATGTTTATTATGTATAACTGTCTCTGGTTAAGGCTGTACAGTCATGTCCTCTATCAGCTGTCCAGATCAGCTGCAGCAGGACATGACAGTTAATTCCGACATCAGATAAGACAATACTGACATCAAAGCCTTACTTTTAATGTTTGTGTTCCCTATTTATATGGACTACGCACATTAATCAGCATTTCTGTAAATGTGCCAGTGTTAGCGAGCCAGTTCATTTCCAAACTGCAGTCCTTTGGCGAGATGCTCCACAACTAATGAAGTGACTGATTAAGAAACACAAACAGCACAGTAAGATGCCAAAATGACAACAATGGCAAAGTCAGCCCTCTCAAGAAAGTGCCTAAACCATGCAGAAGAACAGGAAGCAGCCAAACAATAATATGAATCCACTATTCAGTATATGTAGCCATGCAAAGCAACTTGCACACATTAGTCATTGCAGAGCAGCATTAGGGAACTAGACAGAGATTAAGCACAATGTTACCAACCTATGATAGCAATCGTAATTAAATGCTAATAGCAATTGTTAAAGTTATTGAAATAGTAACATAACACATTAAACATGCAAGCACAGTCATAATTGAAGAATATTAATGCCACATTGTTAAGGAACAGTGTGAAATACCGATTATAATCATTCTATCACCCCTTTAATGAAATACGAGTAAATACAGGGCTGGCCCTAGACTTTTGGGGGCCCTAAGCAGGATTTGTGCTGGATTTGTGGCCCCCACCTCATCGTAACGTGTTTCAGACATAATGTATACACAATAATTATATACATATCACAATGTAAACCCAAACAGTAAACAGTGACTGAAAGGATTGGCTGAGGCAAAAGCTTATATATGCGTATCATATGTTCTTATGGATTAAATCCACCCACCTCAAAGGAAAAGGAAAAAAAATACAAAACAAAAAAACAAGATATTGGCAAAGAAACAAGAAAATTAACCACATATGTAACCCTCAAAAATAGCATTACAAAGCATTTTCTTAAAAACCAAAAGAGAGTTGCACATTTTTTTTATTTATTTTGGCATTGTTCCATAATTTTCCTAGACTGGGTAAACCCAGCCCGATCTGCTGGCGATTTCATTTCGCCCTACAGCTCAGGCTGGAAACCTGTACGTTTATCTATCCTGCTTCCATTACAAATTTGCGGGAACCAATCACAAACTGGCTTATCCACCTGGCGCGCTATTGGCGGGTTTAACACGATGACCATAGAGAAGCGACCAAGCAGCTTTTTGTTTACGTTCAACATGCCGGCCACCGAAGCGCAGCACTCCATGGCAGCAACCTGTTGATGCCGCTGTCGCTGCTACCTCACCTGGATCGTTGGTCTGATTGGTTGAAGGACTATCCAATTGCGTACAGAGTCATTTGAACTATGCCCGTTGATCACGCCTCTTGTGCAGAGAAAATACAGAGCAGACTCCCCAGACTCATGTTCAATCTTAAAAGATTGAGCTTGGTCTGGTGATAGCCATATAGACTATAATTTTACCTCAACAATAGAAATACATCTCCGTTTCATTTCTTTGTTTGCTTTTTAAAAAGTAAACTTAACAATGCCTCTCAAATCATATTTAATTTCATATATTGAAAAAAAAACCTTTGGATACAGTATGGAAGGGATTTTAAATGAATCCTAAACATTATCGGCATTGGATCCGTTTTCCAAAGGGCAGTGTAACATGAGAATAGGAACCAAACCAGTCTCTCTCTCTGAGCTTATTGTTTTGTCACTATTTGTTGTTGCTAAAAAATAGCACAAAATGTTGTTATTTTTTGTTTAGGAAGTTCACTTTTTTTATAATTATCGTCTCATGTTCATTAAAAAAAAGAAAATCTTTTCTAGGTAGTCCCCAGAGATCAGATCGCTTAATGGGTCGGCCAGCTCTAAATAAATATGTCCATACATACCCAAGCCATGCATAATATTTCATACTCATTAAATATGGATAAACTTTTTGAGGATATGATTTTACCTCTCACCAGCATCCTGACCTCTGATAATGAGGAAGTCCAGCTAATTGGAGGACACATTTGCTCCTGCTCACCCAAAGCTTTTCATCTCTACCTTCATGTTCATTTTTCGTGAACAATATTCAGTACGGTGTGCTAGCTTTCTCCTCAGATGCGAAGTCAAGCCTTCCAGATGTAATATTCTGTAACAGACAGACAGCGAGGCCAACAGGAAGTGGTATAACATTTATTATAGGGCGGCACATAACACAGAATAACATGAACACATGCTTGAGATGCCATGCTGGATCAGTTTTCCAAAGGCCAGTGTAACATGAGAAGCCACAAAATGAATCCACAATATAATTTTAATAGAGATTACAGATTATTTCCATGACAGACGACAGATGGACATGCTTCAGATGAAGACAAGAGTTAAGGCGTAGGTCTATAGTATTTGGTCACATTCTCCTCTAGAATGCCACATGGAGCGACAGAAAGTTGCCTCTATTCTTAGACAATGCAAATCAAAGTAATTTTGGCACACAATAGAATGACCAAAATAATGATTTTAACAGACTTTAAGGAGGTCTAGATTCCAAAGGAAAAGATATTGAATGCTTCCCAATGCTACATTTCTATTCATCATCTACCAATCTGTGTTCCTTGGTACATTTGCAGTACAGAATGTTGTAAAGTACATAAAACAGCAATGGTAGAAAGAGGAAAACTTACAGCGGAACACTACATATGTATAATGTTTACATATTCTACAAATCAGTCTGTTTTACAGTAAATTCATGACAGGATATCCCATACTTCCATGTGTATGATTAATAGTCAACAGACATACATGGCCTCTTCATTATACAACAAAGGCACTGAGCAAAGAAACATCTACTTTTCTAAATAAAAGAAAACAGAGAATTACAAAGTAAAATACTAAGTTGTTAACTATTTTATTTAGATTGTTTTAACCTTTGCTGTCTGGACACAACCACACAGCTGATTCATCTCAAATAAAGAACATCATGGGAGTTGCCACTTTTTGAATTGTCATACGATACTGCAACTCTTCCATTTCTCATCTTAAATGTATTTAGAAACTACATTAGGTGGGTAGTTTAGCATTTTTCTAGCCTAATGATAAAGAAAACTGCCAATCATCTATTGTGCAGCAGAGTTCAAATCCCTCTCCGATGGCCCTGACGGACCACACGGAAGTGTCAACCGATGGCTGCAGAGAATTCTCACGGTTTGAAAATGGGACTGTGCATCATTAGGTGATCTCTGTCAGGTTTCAATGGCTAATGACTGATATTAGATGCTGCTAATCACTTGTGAAAAAAAAAAACACTGGCCATCACAAATGATGACAAAGAATATTACACAGCAATAGCTTAATAATATTATTGTATCTGCAGCAAGCCAGGCAGCGTTTTCACCAACATTTACAGTGGGTAAAATAGTTGCAGAAAGACATTTGAAACTTGAAAGAAAATTGCAACATTCACATCAAGAACAGAAACAAGATGACATTTGCTCAGACCAAAACAAGTCTGAAGCCTTATGTTTATTCACAGAAAATAAAGAAGCTGGTGCGACTATGATAACTTTGTAACAGTCAGTGGCAAAAATCAAACAAAAACATTTAAGTTCACAGATTCTGTAAAGTGGTTAATGATGATGTATGATGTGACTTGGTTGGATGATGTGGTGGCTCATTCACTAACTCAACATGGGTTGAAACTACGTGTTGATACTGCCATCTACAGGTTGAAACTGGTTTCAACACTGGATCTTCTTGCCACAGGTGATGATGCAACATAAACCATCACTATGGACATTTGTCATCTGGCTTTCAACGCTTAAACGATTGTAACAGTCAATATGTATAAATTAGATTGACCTAAATCAACAAGAGCAACTAATAAGAAAAAAAAAGTAGTATCCTCTTTGATTTACATGCTGCAGCAGAAAAAGTCATTGGTCCAACTGCTCGACATTAAATTTACCAACACTACGCTCAGTACAGTTACAATGTGATCACATTCTTATCTTCCAACTTAATGAAGTATGGACCGACTGATTGGAACACTAAACTTGCTTTGTCATCACAGATTGGGTGTGGTCAGATAAGCAACATAGTGGTAACTTTCAACCAGCAGAGGTGAGGGGTGACTCTTTAAATATACAAAATGTGTATACAGTCTGCAAAAGTGAACGTTACAAAACGATATCCCAGAAACACATTACCACATCTGCGTAGAAGGAGGACTATAACAGTTCATCTCAGGAGGAGGAACCAAAATGAATCAAAGCTCAGGCGCTGACCGTCTACCACGTGCTACTCAAGTAAGAAAGAAATATTCAGGGTATCTTTTAAGGCTAATCTTCTCTAAGTATGGCTTTGTGTTATGCGTTTGCTTAGTGTTTTATATCTGCCCATGTGCTAAAACACGCAACAAAAGTGAAGCGTAAACACCGTTGTTAGTATAAGCAGATATTATGAGAACAGGGAACAATATTAAAACATCATCCATCTATAAACACAGTGATATAGACATAAATCCAACTAAAGCCAAAATCACCGTCCTAAGGTTTGGGCACTTGAGTGGTAAACAGGCACTGCACATCAGAACGAGAAGACAGGCAACATGACAGTATACCGCGAGGTAAGAATTATCATACAAGTGATTCAAATATTACTGATATTGTAATATAGTGTACCTTTTACAATCACAGTGGGTTAAGATCTGGTCAGCCATAGGTTTGGTAATTCATCAAATTTTCTCTGAGTTAGAGTTAATTCATCTATAAAAAAATATAAAGAGTTTTAAAAGCAACGAGGAAATAAAAGCTGCCCATTTCACACCGGGCTCAGTCTACTGCAAGTTGCTTCACTAACTGGGCTCTGTTTGAGGACGAAGAGGCAGAGGCTGGACACTCTACCCCCAAGGTGAATAAATGCCAGAACACCTGACACGGAAGTGGTGCACCCCAAATTTGAGGCAGAAACTTTAACAGCTCTGGAGCAGAGAAGAATATTCAGATTTGGCTTTAATTTTTTTTGACTGTTTCCAGCTCCAAATCTTGAAGACTGAGGTGTTTTTCCTTCTAAAATAATGTTTAACACCACCACATTCAAAGTGGACCAACTCTGACTGATTTCTAGGGCTGGACAGGATGGCAGCATATAATCCTGGCTAACTAGTGCAGTGTGATAAGGATCAATGTGTCTAAAACTAAATCCAACAGAAGGTGAATATAGTCTGGCCCTTTAGAAGTAAGGCCCCAGCTTGTTTTCCTTTAGAAAATTAAAAACCTCTTAAAAATATAAAAAAAAAACTCTTGTTTCTGGTCAAAGACAGTCACATAAGGGGCCGGAGGCTGAAAAAACTCTTTTCATGCTTGAGGCAGATAAATGTTGAAGGATTTAGAGTCTCTGGCCTGGTTCATCAGATGGTTGCTTGGCACTGTGGGCTGGCCATCTTCTGGAATAGAGGGATCTGTGGGATCAGAGGGCAGAAGCATTAGCTGGTTTTAACAGAGAGTAATAAATATAAGGGCCTAGCTTACAGTACTGTCACACATTCAGAAACTACAGCTGTAGATCATATTTCTCCAACACAGCAATCTTCCACTTTGGAATGAAATATGCAAATATGAAATATTAAGCCAATTTGACACAGCAGCCAAACAGTTGAATTACACCTTCAATGCCCATCACGTGATGCCACGGGGCACAAAAAGACTTTTTCCCCATAGACTTACATGGCAACGTCTGTAAATTAGTCACAGCAAATTACTTCGGTCCGATAGTATTTGGAAAGTCTAGAAGAGCGGCACGATTTACTCATTTAATCCCCATCAAGTTAGCGGAGCCCCACTCGGCCGGCGGAGGTCTCTAGTGGGCCTGCTGTTTGGGCCCCATGGTAAGGAAGCACTGCAGTTGAGCTTTTTTGGCTTCATGGGCCACTTAGCAAATCTCATAGGAATGAACAGGGCTCTGCCTCAAAACGCCAGTTCTTATCATACATCCATGGTGTCAACAAAGAGCCTTTGGGCAAGGGGCTGACAATAGGCTACAGACAACAAACAACAACAAACTACATAGAAATACATTGATATTGTTATGGGGACCGTGTTGGCAAACAGTTTTCTATTTACATAATAAGACTTTCAGCTTTTAGTCAGAAATATTAAACCTTGTTCATGTGTGGGTGGTAAAATTCTCCATGTGGCTTCCCAGGCTGCTCCCAAACTGCTATGCATTCTTGCTATTTTGTTAGAAAATCCCTGAAGACGTGAATGATTAACAAACTAACAGCATGGAACTACAGCCTGGCAAGATGGAGAATCTTTGAGCGTCGGTGGGTGTTTGTGCCCTATTAAATGCCCTCTGGTCATCTGTTGTAATGATGTTTTATTCCACGGAAAATCTCATTTCTAGCAGATATATGGATCAACAGTAGTTATGAGCTGCTTTTTGTTCTATTTTTTTGGTCATGAAGTTCAAACATAATCATAAAGCAAGCCAAGCATGCAAGCTTACAGTGTGTGTGATGAAAAATATGAACTCCTGCGGAGAGACCGTGCCACTCTCACCTTAGTCAGATCCACCCCGGTGAGGGCGTTGACGGACACAGGGAGCTCAGCTAATAGACGGTTCACCTCTCCAGACACGCGGCTGCCGTCTCCACTCAGCATGACGATCTCGCCGGTCCTGGACAGGGGTGCCGCCACCTTACTGGCAATCTGATCAAACACAAGTGAGCATTGGTTTGTTAGTTCGCTGTCAAAACACTCCACGTACCGTCTTTACATGACAGGAATTGACATGAACATGAAGCTCAGCGTAAATTCTTTCAGGAAGACTTCTAAACCTCATCCACCTCTCTCTCGTCCTAAAACTGATCAGCTGTTTCGAGGCGTTCACTTTTCAGTTAAACCAACCGGAATTGGCCATGAATTTCACGAGCCAATCACAGCATTACATCCCTGCTTTAAATCTGTTTCTCTCCCTGCTGCTGTCAGCTGTCATTTCAGGCAAAGTGTGCCACCCCTTCTCCTCCCCTTCCTCCTCCAGTCATCGTCACCCACGGCACCCCGGGTCCTCCTCCGGCAGACTGCTCCCGTCGGCTCCTTCGGTCCGGTCTTCGGGCTCCTTCACCACCACCACCACCACCACCAGTGTCTAGACTCCATCGGGGGGGATATGCCTTGGCCTCTCTACCCCTTCAAAATTATTTTTATAACGATGGAGTCTAATCTCCAAAGACTCTGTACATTTCATATTATGCATATGTACAAATAAACCTTTGCATATTTGCAACATTTGCCACTTCTTGGGGGTTTTGTCCCTTTGTTGTCCTTACCAAGATGTGACTAAAATATTGGCACCAAAATCATCTGTCCCTGACTAGTGTACTAGGATACTTTAATAAACACCATGTTGAGGAGGATTGGTTCATTTTTAAAGAGCCACATGTAAACCTGGCTGGCGTGTTAAGGAAACTCTTTGGAGGTATTGACAACACACGCTATGTTTTAACGCGGTTGATTTATAATAGACTTATGTGATGGTGAAGACTAGTTTGTGGATAAAAAAAAATAGATATGCCAACTTCTGAATACTAAAAACATGTTTCATGTTTTAATTAACTGCCCATGGCTATTTCTTTTTTACAGAATGTGTTTGTTAGCATTCACATGGTGAAAGATGACTTTGGTGCCAACTCTCTAGTGGTGAAGACATTGGGGTAATCAGACCAATAGACCAAACTTCCCAAATGTCGGTGAATGCTTTTAAAACCAGTGGTGTATAAATGAATAGCACAGACCAAGGGCAGAGCCTCCAGGACCAGAGCTGTCTTGGCAGCCTCGCCGTACTGCTGGTAGGCCTCAGCTTTCAGCCTCATCTTCTCAGCCTCGGCCTTCCCCACCGCTTTGATGGACGAGGCCTCCGCCTCACCGATAAGGCGGATTTTGTCGGCTGCCGCCTGCGCCGTCAGCACCGTCTTTATCCTGGGGTTGGGTTAGAGAAGCATCAAAAGGACTGTTTAGTGTTTACTCTCATTAGCAATCAGTCATGTACTGTTCTACAATCATTTTTGATTATTTAAGCTTGATTTCCAGGTTAAAAAAAAAAGAAGCAGATTGTAAATTGAAAATAGAGTTTAGCCCGGTGTTACTACTGTGTTTATTGTGCGGATGTAAATAAACTTTAACAGTATCATACAACATTATTAACTTAAACAAGACTAGGTCAAAACCTAGTATATGGCTGGACGTGTATTGTCAATAGGCCTAATTGTGGCCATAATGTTACAGGGATAACGATGAACACATCGCAAAAGAAAATGCAACGAGTAAGGAAAATCTTAATTTTAAATTTTATTTAGGGATGGGTACCAAAACGCGGTATTAAACGGGCCCTGGGGCTCAAACTGTAGTATGTATCATCACACTGCAGCCTCTCTCCTGTCTGGGTCCTGTGTCTGGGCTGAGCTCCTACACACATGCACGCACGCACGTACACATGTAGCTTTATGGGACTCATTTCCATTTTAGTGCATCACTCAATCCAAACAGGGTCTCTAGATGAGTAAACATCTTGAATTATGACACAGGGGATGTTAAGTAACATTATATCCAGTATTGGTTGTTGCTGCATAGTTGCCGTTTCAGGAATTGTGGTGATATAAATGTACACAACTTAAAATAAAAAGGACAGCGACACTTGAATCATGAATATTTGGAAAATGACAAATGAGCCCTCAGTATGGAGACATTAAGAGAATGTTTGCACTGGGCACTGAAGGGTGATGTGTGTGGGAGCCACTCACTTCTGACCCTCAGCCAGCTGCTGCATCCTGTAGGCTTCGGCCTCGGCAGGCCTCTTCACGGTGGCCACCAGCTCCTTCTCCGTGCGGTCGATCTCCTTCTCCTCGATAGTGATCTGCTTCTTCCTCTGCACCACCTCGATCTCGATCTCCTCGAGGCAGATCTTCTGCTGCTCTTTGGCCGCCTGCAGCTCGTACGCCAGCTGAGCCTCTGCTTTCTAGAGAGGCGGGTATTTTTTTATTTTTTTATTATAAATACTTCACTCTCATCTTCGACTGTTGACAATATTCTGCTCAAAATGCAATCTAAACTATACAATGCAATACCTTTGTGTTCACTTCCTGATTAAAGGAAGCTTTCTGCATTTCCAGCTCTCGTTTGGAGTCAGCCATTTTTGTGTCAGCTAAGAACTTAACATCCATCATTTCTCTCTTACACTCAGCTTCCTGTAAAAGACGACGTGCAGAGGATAACGACAGGGGGATAGATTAGGAGCAGTTTGTTGGTTTCCTAATGGTACAGCTATTGACAATCAAGAGAACGGATGTTTTTTCAGTTGCTCTTTTGAAGGTTTAATTTCCTCTTGAAGCTCCTCTTACCCTGATGCCAGCGTCTCTCTCTGCCTCTGCCACTCCGATGTCTGCATCCCTCTGTACTGCAGCGGTCTGCGTTTTGCCCAGTGAGCTCAGGTACTCCACTTTATCATATACATCCTGTCAAAGGGATACATAAATATTAAAAAAAAGGTATGGCAAGTAATTCAATTATTCTAATTTCAAATTTAGAAAACGAATGTTCAAAAGATGAGTGCAGAATGAAGTCTCACACCTTGATGGTGAAGCTGAGGATCTCGATGCCCATGCGGCCAACGTCAGGTGATGCCACCTCTCGCACCAGAGTGGCAAATCTGTCTCGGTCTTGATAAATCTGCTCAACGGTTAGGGTGCCTGAAAGGATAGTAACGCTGGTTAGTGCCTTCCCTTTCACACTAACTTCTACAGACATTATTATTTATTTTTTTAAGATTATTTTTTGGGCATTTTTAGGCCTTTATTGACTGGACAGCTGAAGATGATGAAAGGGGAGAGAGAGGGGGGAACGACACGCAGCAAAGGGCCGCAGGTCTGAATCGAACCCGGGCCCACTGCGCCAAGAAGTAAACCTCTATATATGGGCGCCCGCTCCACCAGGTGAGCTATCCGGGTTCTCTACAGACATTATTTAACTAAAATTGGACACACTGACAAAGATGTGTCTCTTGACAAAAATATGTCAAGAGACACAATGGAAGATTATCTGTGACATTATCAGATATATACATCCTCATTGTTACCCTCTACACCGGCTCTTCTGACACAGAGGAAGGTAATCATTATATGTTTGCAACAGCATTTTATTTAAATAAACAGAAGCAGCACCTGCCATTTTGTTCAATATATTCTATGTCTTTAGTGTCATTCTGTCTCATTCTGCACACTTTGATCAAATTGACCTTTTACTTGTTCTTGTTTGATCATTGTGTTGTTGTGCATGCGGATAGCTGCTCTATAATAGCACACGCCTGCTGACACACATTGTGTGTTTAAGTCAAACACATTTTACCAGCATGGAAATTAAACTGGGCCGAGCCGAGTCATCAATGGCAGACTGGCACATTTTAATCCACAAAAAAACATGTCTGGTAAAACTTGGTAAACACATTGTGAGGTTCTTATCTCATACTGAACAAAACAGACTTAAACTCGAGAAATAATAATAATAAAATAGCCATAAAATGTATCTACATTTAGAAGAAACCAGAATCATGATAATTACAGCCATTTACAATCTTCTGGTAGCAAAGAATGTTCATGTTGGGTTCATGTCTTTCACTGGTGGCTTATCTTGCTAAGTGTATTGATTCAAAAATGTTTCTATAATAAAAGAAAATTTAAAAAAGTTAATGTAAGAAAAAATAAGTAAGAAAGGACCTTTTGGATCTATCTGTCTCCCCTAATCACTCTCCTTCTCGACCTAGAATATAAGACAAACTACATGGACTGTACACATTGGTTGGAAATACTAAAAAGAAACGATGACAATGCAGTTTGGAGAGACCACCCACCAAGGATGGCGCGCAGGTGACCCTCAAGGGTCTGCAGGATGACACTCTTGATCTCCATGACTGACTTCCCCAGGAACTGTTCGCAGGCGTAACCCAGCAGTTCATTCTCTGTCATCACTTTTACCTGGTGCCGATGTGGACAAAGATCATCAGCTGAACACACATCCACAAACACAGGAACAAATACAAACACAGGCACACATGGGTGTGGCAACCATGAAAACATGACACATACTAGCTTTTGTGGTATCATCCAACAATCATTTTCTCTCTTTTCAGTTACCACACATCATTGTTGTCACATTTACACCATCAGGAATGTATAGAAAACAAGTCCAAAATAAAAGCATAACATTTAGAATGGGAAATTAACACAAAAAAAAAATAGAATTTAAGAAAAATCTTGCAAGGTCTGCAATGCAATTTTTGGGTACATCAAACTTATGGTCCTGCATCATTGCTATTGATTTGTCCGTGTAGTGATGAACTGTTTCAATTCTTAGTTATACAGAAAAAATAGAACTATAAACACAACATCAACAGCCTGGGGGATGCAAGGCTGCATACACTCAGAGCTGATCACTGTAACTGTAAGCCTGATTAAACAAGGGTTTGAAACATATTGGCCAATACTGACATCAAGCACATTCTATATGGCCAGATTTATTATGATAAATTAACAATTCATGTTCAAGTTTTTAAGTTTATGTTTCTCAAAAACCAAAACTACATGTGCAAAATCCCAAATGCTTCTTCGTTGTTATATTTCAATACACTATACTAGCTATGCATGTACAGAGCATCATTTATCATAACATAGTGACCGTAGTCACAATGTATGGTGCCTGGAAGTGCAGACTGAGCCATGGCCTTCACGTCAAACTACGATCAAAAATCAGCTATTAGATGCTTTACATCTGTGATCAATAGCAGAAGATGCAGACAATTTGACTTCAAACCTGTTCCTTTTGGACTTATGATGACAAGCAAAGCATGTACTCAGGGGCGTCGGACTAGGGGGAAAAAGGGGACTGAGTACCCAGATAAATAGATACTAGAATCATCATTGGGATAATTTACAATAAAATTAAACAAAAGGACAATCAATGGCAATGACCTGAGATTTACAAGATAAACACAAGGACAGTCATCCATAGTAAGAGAGGTCACTTATACAGTCAGGAAATCAAAAAGGTTTTGGGTGATATTGTACTCCACGGGAGCTGTAAGAAAAGAGAGAGTGAGCTGGGTCCTTAGGCGAGAGGTCTGCACATGGTTTTGTTTTGCGACATGCACTCATACCAAGAATGAGTGCAACACAAAGTCAGGGAGGATGGACGTCATTCCACGGAAACACGTCTGAAAACAGAAAAGGCTGCAAGCCAGCCACACAACCACACTCAGGCCAGCTCAAACAGACAGCAGGGGGAGCCGTGCCGCACATGACACTGGAATAAAGTGTGCAATCTCTACCACTTAACTCCTGACCTACTACTCCAACCCCCGCATTACCCTCGTGACACCACCCTTCCTCCTGCCTCCTCCAAACCCACCGCTCCCTCGTGACACAAAACTGAAAAGCACAAATACAGGAAATGTGATCACATGGGGTCTAAACTTCCAAGATTGTTTTTTTTTTTAAGGTGATGGATTTGTTGGATCTGTCAATTGATGTTGTTTTACTGATAACTGACCAGTAGGCTGTCAAAGTAGACAAAAATACTCAAACTGTGACTGAAATGAAAGAGTGTGATTGATATCCACCTGACATTAAAAGTTAAAACAATACCCCCAGACTAACATTCTGCTCTGGTTTCCTTTACATTATTTCTGCTGGGGGCCTACCTCTATATGTGTCTCTTTAATTTAACAAGGACACACTACTCATGTTGTCATGGGACACATGGTCCACAATGGCTTTGGTTTAGGCTGGACCAATCAAACAGTGGCATGATGAGCCTGTCTGTGAAGTGAACTGTGTGAGAGCGAGGGGCTGTTTAGCTCCACACAGTGGGCTCATTGTCAGCATGCATGTAGCAAAAACACAGAGGAGAGGAACATTGGCATGACTGTGGCCAAAATACAAAACTGACAATGAGGCATCTTCTGTCAAACCCAAAAAGTAATACTGGCATGCCGTCAAAAAAAGGGAAATGAATATGAGCAGAATATCATTTGCAAACAGAAATGCAGAACATAGTGGTATATGGTGTAACAGGTTCTATTAAGAGAAAATCCACCATAAAAAAAACAAGATTTCCTTTTTTATTAAGGGTAGGGAGGTAGGGATACAGTTTGTTGCTCAAAGACACTTAAACTGGATTTATAAGGGACAGTCCTGCCATACATACTTACAGTGTAGATTTTGTACTTTAGCAACTTTGGGATTGATAGAACCACAACAACAACAATGTATTGCGCAGGACCAGGCCATATCATGCTTGATTATATTCCCCACAGTATAGGGTTTACTTTATTTCATTCACTCTGTTATAGTGAGCGGCTAAAGAAAGGTTTGCTTTGTCTCATAACTGAATGAATTAGGAGACTATTTCCCATGCAATCACAGTGTTTACCTTCTGTCAGTCACTGTGATAGAGAGTGACATAATCAGAGAGCCAAATGTTCGCAGTGGATATAGCTTTGCTCTGTGTGTTACTGCACAACAGTGTAATACTGAGCCCTTCTTCATCATGCCTAATGTTTTTTCACTAACAACAATCTCCACAATAATATCATTATTACGCATCTAGTGTCCATGTCTTGATGCTGCTAACTTTTATTGTGTACGCACAGAGTAGATGTTTAGTGAGCTTTATTTTAAGGTGGATTTTCTCTTTAACAACTTAAAGTCGTCAACCTAAAAAAAAAAAATATATTTTTGGCACTGAACAGGATCAAACAACTTAATAGCAGACACAATGAAAAAAAAAAAACACTGAGATTGACTACAATCTGACCCAACATTACTGTATGTACATCTAACTCAAGCTACTCCCACACAACCACGTTTTCATTTTAAAACGACATTTACGCCTCGAGTCCACACTATTCCGGCATTTCAGAGTGTTTATCGTGTTTTAAGCCCCCAACGTCTCCTTCCAGGCAGCGCTGCCTGGAAGGCACTAGGATTAGGCAATGGTTATGGTTAAGGTTAAGGTAAGGTGCCTTGAAGTCAACAGTCGCAGGCTGCCTGGAAGGACACGTTGGGGGCTTAAAACACCATTGAGCTTTCAGAGTCCCTAAAACGGAGACATTTGAAAATGATGCTGATCTCGTTTTAGTTTGAAATAGCGGGGTTGCTTTGTAGTCTGGAAGGGGCAGAAACGGGGACCTTTGGAAACGACGATGCAGACGCCCACATACGCTCTCTGATTGGGTGTTATCAGTCAAGACGTGACCTTCCCCGATTCGTCACGCCCCTATCGTGTGACCCTTCTCCGGAAGAAAACAATCATCATCAGCCTTGACTACCGGTGGTTAATTAAACATGGATAACGAAGGCGTTTCTGACCTTGGCAGCAGATGAGCGGTTAAATTCTGCATTTTATAATGCTTGCATGACTTCCCTGTGTCCGGCAGCATTATCAGCCTTACTGGCACGCGCAAGCCCAGTGTATATGAACTGCTTATGATTATGCGTTTTCAGGCTTGTTAGTATTTACGGAGATTAATTCTAGACAGTAATAAAATGGTTGTGAGAACGGAGATCGTTTTTGTTTTAAAATACTGGTTTAAAATGAAAACGGAGTCGTGTGGATGTAGCCTTAATGTGTCCTAATCAAAAACACAGGTGTGTGCATCTTAACTTGAGGCGTCTGTTTGACATACCGCCTCTGCTGTTATTATGGGGTGAAGCCAAAGAAAAGTAGTGATGGTCAAATGAAGCCTCGCGAACCACGGTCTTAAATAAAGACCGTGGTTCGCAAAGCTTCATTTGACCATCACTAAAGACAAGCAGGAGGGGGGGGGGATGTGTGGGTTAGTGGAGTCTGAACTGGCATTCCCAGAAAAGTGTGGTGATTTACCTGAGCCACCCCAGTGACAGTAATAGCTACACCCTCCGCTGTCTCTACATCATCACACTTGGGCTGCAGGGTCATAATCTCAAGCGTTATCCTGTTGAAGAATGTGGAAAAATATAAAATAAAAATTGACATGTTCGGAGGGAAAGCAAATGAAGGGAGGGGCCAGAACACAAGGGAAAAAACAGAACAAAGTGAAACCATTCACCCAAGGACTCCAGATCACTAACAACGGGGCAAAATGAAATGCTATCCACAATTCAAACTTTGTAGGATTTTGATTTTTGCCGCAACTGTTTTCAAATGCAGTTTTAATTCAAATTAATTCATTTGTATTTAACATTGGGTTCCTCAAATCCTATTTTCGGCCATTTCGATAGCCTTCATTTATTGACCCCGTTGCCAAAAGTGACTCAGAGTTCCGCTTTATTGGCGAAGCCCAAGTTACAGCTGACTGTATCCCCTCCACTGCAGAAGAAAAAAAAGCCATGAAGATGAGAAAAGCAAATAAACGGACAACGTTAGTTCGTTAGTTGAACTTTTTTCCTGAGTCTTCCTTTGGTCGCGAGCACCAGCCACTGGTTTTTTTTTTGTTGGTCTTGTGAAATGCATTACCTGAGCCACCCCTGTCACATCCAGGGGAACACCCTCCGAAGTTTCGATATTCTCACACCGACAGAGGATGGTCATAACCTCCAGAGACATTCTACGCAGGCAGGCAGGCAGGCAGGCGGGAATAGCAGAGGCAAAACAGTAAGTTGGACAACAGCTGTTAGGAATGTCAGTTACCATGGTCAAGGGAAAGAGGGAGGGGGGTGAAAGAGGACCTCCTGCTTTGCCAGTTGTAGCTCTGAAGGCTGTTTCATGTATGACGTGGTGCTGCTGACACCTCGACTTACCTATCCAGGATCGTCACAACTACAACACAGCTTAGCTTCTCTTGTCTCTGTCTGTTAATACATGTTTCAATAAACTGGGGAAAAGAGCATGATCCATAGATGGAAACTCAAGTCAGTGTCGAAAGGATTCTTGAATCAAGCGCCTCTCCAAGATTACATTTTGTATTGAGATTGCGCAAGAATGAGAAAGGATTGTTTTAGTGGGATTATGTTTCAGAGATGAAAAAAAACAAACAAACAGCCATAGCCGTTCTTTTACAATAAATACTGACTTAAATTCACTGTTTTCTGAGTCAAAGACATGAGAGGCTGCAGCAGCAGTTAGAAGAGAAGACTCTCTGGTTAACAGCTCCGCCTTCTTCCCAGAAGAATTGGATCAATGAGACACAGGCCTGGATGTTAACATGATTACTGCATCATGAGCGGGAAGCCACACTGCCTCCTCCCCTTTCTTATATTGCCGTCCTTATACACACACAGGGCTTTTAGCTTAAGGGGCCACTACTCTCTGCTGTTTTTAATCATCCAAGAAAGCATCTGAAATGTTGCCCAAACTGCACATGACCAAAATGCACAATAAAAAATAGGCTAGAAAGGATTCCTGGGACAGCCGGTCTCTAAATGGGGATTTGTAAATCCAGCCATGCATCAACTTTATGTTATCGTCGAGGTCTACCATTAAATCTCCCAGCAACTAAAGACAAAGAGCAGCACTTAATGGGAAATGGGTAACCGGAAGGATACACATTAGGGCTTAGACAGGGCAAGATAGACAACAGACAAAGCAAAGCAGGTTAGCAAAGTAGAAACAAATAGGCATGCAAACCCCAAAAATAATACAACTAAACTAAACCCAGGAGCTCCAAAAACAAGGAATGATATCACACGTTAGTTCGTGTCCATTAGAATTGCTGTACACTGTTTTTACAGATGGTACAGCTACATTGGGGGGGCAGCTGTTCAGTCTTAAGTCGTGATCACTCAGAGATGAAAAAGTCTCACTGAAAGCTGGCCACATGACAGCCCTGACTGTAGTTTCATTGCAAACAAAAGCTACTTCATTGACATTAAATTAGGGACTTTGATCCCAGTGCCACAACTGTGAGATTTTACAGTGTTTACAGTATCAAAATATTTGACACATTTCTGCATATTGTACTTCAGGCCCAGTTTACCTTACATAAAGAGCCTGTTCATTCTTTAGGCATGACTTCTAATATGTGGATGGACAACATTTTTTAGACCTGTGAACATGTTGCAAAAATACAGTGTTCTTAAAAGCTTCCTGACTGTCTACGTGTGTGAGCACACTGTGCCATTAAAAAGGTTTTGACACACCAAGCAGACGGCAAATAACTAGTGGCGCGAAGGCCGACTGTGGCGTCTCCTCACATCGCCTGTGTCTTGTCCTAAAAGTTGCACTTGATCACACCGCAAAGCCTACAGCCACCTTTTTTTGTGTGCCCTCTTGACTTGAGTCGTTTGCTTGCTTTCCTCACTGACGTTTCACTTCTTGTGCACTAATTTGCTTAAGTTAAACAGAGTGATCCCTCCCACCGACATCGGCGACGCCGATTCAACATGTTGAATAGACAGAGTTAACATGTTAAATTGGCGGGGCTCGACGGCGCTGGACACACCACAAATAAATAAATAAAAAATCTCCTTGGTGTTCCAGCACCTTAAGACTGAATGGCTCTAAAAGACATTTGAACATTTTCTTTGGTTTGGAGCCAGAGCGAGAGAGAGAGAGAGAGAGAGCTCTTACCTCTGGATGTCAGAGATGAGCCACCAGGCCCAAGCCCAGCCTCCCACAATATACGTCTTCTGATCTGAGCCACAGCAACCACCTTAGCAACACAGATGAAATGGAAATCACACGGTTATGATCAACACAGAAAAAAATTGTAGCCGCATCAGTAAATAACAGTCGCAAAAAAAATGACCAGCCCAAATGCAACAGATCAGAAATTTAATATAGCTTGTTTAGAACTTAAAACTTAAGTGATATAAGTCAATGCTGTGTTCACGTGTTTCCGCTGCTAGCTAGTGGCCAAAAAAACTCAGTTATTGCAGATTTAATATCACTAATTAACAATAATAATAAAAAAAACCTTAACTGACTACTTTTGTGGAATGTGATAATATTCTGTGTGCAATTTAATTAAACACATTCACACATGATTCAAGACTTTATTGCCATATTAGGAATTTGGTGCAGTGTGCTCATAACAAAAAAACTAAGCATTCATAGCAGGACACACACACACACACACACACACACACACACACACACACACACACACACACACACACACACATCAGTGCAGTCAAGTGCATTGTCTCCGTGAGGTGCTGTTGTAGTGTTTAATAGATTTTAGTATTTTCCCTGCGAGGAGAGTCACAGTCAGTGAGGGGTTAGCAGGGTGTGTGGGGTCTTGGAGGACTTTCAGTCCCTTTCGCTGGATGCGGTTTACATACATCTCTGACTGACAGAAGTGATTTCACAATTAATGATTCTTGAGGCAGTGCGTACAATTTTGTACAGCTGCTGAGCTGCGGAGTTTCCAAACCACAGATATAGAAAAAGTCAGCACACTCTATGTAGCGGCTCTGTACAATTGCAGAAACTCCAAACATTTTGAGTTGGCGTAAGAGAAAAACCGTCTCTGATGGGCTTTTTTTAAACGATGCTGAGCAGGTTATCATCCCATTTCAGAGTGGAGGATATTGTTGTACCTAAAAACTTGAAGTTATCCACTCTTTCCACCTCTACTCCATTTATGGTCAGTGGCGGGAGAGCCTTTCTGTTCTTACAAAAGTCCACCACCAGCTGCTTCTTTTTAGAGATGTTCAGTTTGAGATTATGGGGATGACACCAGTCCACCAGGGACAGTACCTCTTTTCTGTAGGCTGATTCATTGTCTGATGAGATCAGCCCAACCACTGTTGTGTTGTCAGCAAATGTATACTGTACATTTTGACAGAGTTACAGTTTGAGTTACAGTCATTTGTATACAAAGTATACAGAAAATGTGAAAGTACATACCCCGGGGGGGCGCCATTGTTTATGTGCCACTTTTTAGAGAGCATGTTGTTGATTTGAACTACTTAAGTTCTAAAACGTGCAAAATCGACTGGGGCTTCTAAGTGCTGCAAAATAGTGTGGAGGCATAAGGACACCGCATCCTCTACAGACCTGTTGGCGCTGTATGCAAACTGATGTGTGCAAGCACACTAAACACTTGAATTCATACACTTCATTGGAAGGAACAAATTTATAATACTATATACAAAACACAAGCCTATATGTAGCTGACCGTAGCAGCAAATTTGGCTTTAAACCCAAAGTAGCATAGGAGGCACTGAGAAAGATCTATCAGACAGTGACCCCGTTTTAAAAGTGCTTTCTTAGGAAGAGGACCATGTGTTGTTCAGAAAGTCATAAAAAACCAGCACTACTCTGTCTTCCAACCACAGCACCCACAATGTTTGCTCCTGTAACACGAGGTGCATGCACTTCCTCGCCGCTATCCGGTGCCACTTTTAATCTGATGTCATGTGCCATCATCCTTTCAACACAGCACTGTAGAATGTATAGTAACAATAGTTTGTTAGGGAATATGAGACATTTGCAGATGCAAGATAGGTGTAGGGTAACACATATTAGTCCCAGTCAATGGCCTCAGTCTGATAACTTAATCTGGGTTTCCAACAACACCAACATAACATTCCCAGCTGTCACACGTTAACTGACAGATGGGGAGGTGGGGGTGGGGGGCGCGCTGGACTGTCTTTACTGACACATATCCCCCCCCCCCCCAGCAAACAAACATTATAGCAGGGCATATTGACCCACATCTCACACACACACACACACACTGCTGATTATGTCTTTTAACATTTCCACCAACAGGGTAACTAATAAAAGATTTATTTTAGGGTCATATTATGAAATGTCAAGTATATAAGGAGAAATCTCACTCTGACACAGTGGCCTATTGCGTTTCAAATTTTTTCCATTATACAAATAATGTACTTTCCTGGTGTGACTGAACAATATCCCACAGGAAACTAGCATTACAATGTGCGGCGCAGGAAAAGGACACGGATTACTTGGGAAACTTGAGTTAATAACGACGTCTTGTGAGTCTTTATATTGCCACATTTCCCTTGTTTTCTTGCCTCAAACAATTCAATAGCTGAGAAAATGTAACCTGTAGTGCTTAGATAAAATGGTACTGGCTTTTCAAAATAATCAACTCTCTTGAAACTTTAAACCAGAGGTAGAATGTCTATGAAAATACATTTTTGGACATGCTCTGTCGAAACATAATCTAGGCTAATTCATAAAGATTAGAAGTGCGGATTTAATGAAGGAATGTGGACGAGACAGGCTTTTACTATTTAAAACCCATCACCAACTAAAGTGGTAACAGGCTGAGGACCTATAGAAATGCTTGGAGCTCCACACCATAACCGCAGTGGTTCCAGCCTACCACCAGCATATCTGAGATTCCTGATTCACTTCACCGTGGAGGGAGGAGGAGCTCCATGTGAATGAATGAGAAGCAAAACAAGCTAAAAAAATAAAAATAAAAATAAATAAATAAATAAATATCCTGTCATCAATTTAAGTTTCCTTGATGCAGGGTTTTATTCTTAATTAATGAATGCCTTTACTCATAACATGCAGATAAGGAGGCGTTATGTCAGGTTTTGCCTTTGGCCAAAAAAGGAATGTGCTTTGGCACCCAGCCTCCTTTTAAAAACACAGTCACTTCTTTAGGCAATTCTGAATGAATCGGTCTTGGAATCAGGATGTGCAACTCATGCCCACTCACCTCCGTTCGTTCCTCTAGGTGGTGACTGACACGATCTTTAAAGTTTCACCCTGACATTGAAAAACGTGTGTTTTTTTTTTTTTTTTTTTAGGTCTGAGAAACATCAGCTGATAGTGTGCTGATCCAGGACCTCTTTCCCTGTGATTTAATTATTTTTTGCTCTATTTCTTCTGCGTCAGAGAGCCACCATATCCTACCACCACCACTGCTCAAGTAAAATATACATAACATATATCCTCATTGGCTCAGCAGCTTTCCCACAGCTAGTCCAATAAATGCTGATTTATCATAACAAAACGTTGCACTTAGAAACATAAATAAGGTGCGGAACCACGA
This sequence comes from Sander vitreus, assembly GCF_031162955.1. Lineage (NCBI taxonomy): Eukaryota > Metazoa > Chordata > Actinopteri > Perciformes > Percidae > Sander > Sander vitreus. The sequence continues at coordinate 22,684,415 of NC_135867.1, forward strand.
CCAATCTAATTTACTAACCCTCAGATGGTTAGCTAGAGAGCACTTGAACACGCCTTACAGCAAATACTTAATACAATTTAGAAGATTAAGCAGAGAAAACAGGTGGATGTATTATGAGACAAGAAATATTTCTGAGGAGAAACGCATAAACGTTAGTACCTATACATACATAAACAATACATAAATACATAAACACTTCAGATTTAAGGGGACATGCTTTTTTTCTTTCTGGGATGGTGTGGACATATCGACCGTTAACATTAACGTATTTTGGCTCGCAGTATACGTATTGTTAGTTTGTGACACAACGCTACTGTCTACATATTGGTTGATTACAGGTTAATATAGTGTTTTCATTGTTTTACAGGGTTAAGCATTAAACAATTCATCGAGCCTTGCGACGATCCAGGAACGACCCCAAGGAGCTAGCTAACTTAACGTTAGTAACGTTAACTACGCATCGTCCAAAAAGCGTTAACGTACCTGAAACCACAAGGGCCTCGTTCGGTCCAACGGTGTGGCAGTTCCCCATTTTACCTACAGAAAAAACACGTATACAAACCAACTCGACGCTTACAAAATAAATTTCACTTATAAACACACTGTTTTCCTGTTTTTTTCCACCTCATCGATGAGTACAATCGCGATAGTCGAGCAACGAGTAAGCGCTTCCGCTTATGACTTTCAAAATAAAAGTAATGTTGAGGAACACATGCCTTAAATACGCGTTGTGGTTTTATTTTGAAGGTCACACTGCCATACTTCTTTACTTATTGTGCTACCACTTGACATGATCAGTTACCCCTCCCCTCGATTCTGCCCTATGATTCTGCCCCTCCTCCACCGTCGAGGTATAGGATACCATAAAATAGGCGTGGTTGTTTAAATGTCCTCTCACGAAAACTAACCTAAGGGACCGTTCGGTATTTATGGAATGGACCACCGGAGGAAAATAGGGGAAGGTCATGTCTTTTTATTTTTTGCTGAGGGGAGGGTCATCCAACATTTTTTAGTCTGGGCGGGGGGGGTCACCTAACTTTTTTATTCATGAAAAGAGCAACATTTCAAAGTGGCTTGTTTGGTGCATATTTATCCATGTAGCTCTCAGTTTCGGCCCCCCATGAGTGGAATAATTACATCTGACATGACTAGATATTTTATAAATATCTTAAATAACACAAAACAACTAAATGGTGGTAGGTAATACATCTGATTTCATATACTGCTTTAGTAAAAAATTACCTGGCTGACGATGGGAGCAGCAGGACGCAAAAAACGAAAGTTACTGTTGCACTAGTCTGGACATCTTGCCGTGCCAACGTTGCAATAAAGGTTTCCTAAATGCCATGTATATAAATGTGATGTCAGTGTACTAATTGATTGCGGGTTTTGTGTAGATTTGGACTTTTATACGTTTATTCCACTTTGTTTAAACAGCGAACAGTAGAGGCCTCGTTCACCTGTTTGGAGCTGGCTGGTGAATGTGACGCCCATATAAGCCTTGCTGAATACACACAGTCATTGGATTACAGCAAAATACGGATCTTTTTTCTCAACGTGTCTTAACGTTTTATGGTGTGACTGCGCTTGGTTTCTGTGTTTGGAGAGGCATCTCAACAGACTGGAGGTCCAACACTGATTGTTCAATGTTACATTTTAGTTGAATTTAAGCGTCTGTCTATTGCGTTCCAAAACAACCGTGCCGCGATTGGATTTCATAAGGGCGAATTGTTAAATTGTTACAATGTAACTTAAAATCTGCTTTAAAAATAAACATATATGTTTTGGAATATAATGTTCAGCTTCGGCAGCTTTACCTATGTGCTAAAATATACAATGACGAAGCCTAGTGACGAGTCCATAGCAACCAGTGTTGAATTTGTTATTTCCCAGTGTCCTTTGCTGAATGGTCTCAATGTTTTATTGTTTTATTTCATGTGAATACTAGTTTACTAGAGGAGTATTAGTATTAGTTAGTATTTGAAGTTATGCAGTAATGCAAGAAGTGTGCATTTAGTTTCCATGCTTACTGTGTTTCCACAACAATGTTAGTGAGTAAATCTACTGAAATGGCCACCACACCATAACAGAGGAGTGGGATTTATAAGATTAGAATGCAGAGGTTGCGTCAGGGCTGTAAAAATCAAATGGTATCTGTACTTTTTTTGCTAAGTGCAAAATTGCACGCAAGGGGGTGGTCGCCGTCCCTCTTTTTCAGATCATTTGGAAGGGTCGTAGGAAGATTATTATTGATGAGGGGAGGGTCAAGTCTTTTTAGGTTAGAGGCCACAAAACTCCGCTGGTGGCCCTTTAAATAAATAACGAACAGTCCCTAAACAAGAATTTCTGGTGTGTGTGTGTGTGTGTGTGTGTGTGTGTGTGTGTGTGTGCGTGCGGGCGCGCGCGCGCGTGCGGTACTCTGCCAGTTCACGTAGTGTTATGTCAAATATTGTTGTGATAGCTACAGCTTGCAAGATGTGTACTTAGAGTCGTGCTATAATGTGTGCACATAAAATTCACAGTGTTTCATAGTATTATAATTTCTCTATCTATTTATTTGTAAAGTCCCCATGACAAGCAGCTTAAGATTCTCTGTTTGTATTTTCACATCAAGTGATAATAATAATAATTAATTACATTTTATATCGTGCTTTATCATAGACACTCAAAGCGCTTCGCCGCCACCAATGTGTAGCACCCACCTGGGTGATGCAACGCCAGCCTCACGACGCCAGGCACTCAGCACACATCAGCTCAGTTGGCTTCAAGCACAATTCAGTCAAAAGCCACTCATTTCTAGGGCTGAGTAAAAGCAAGGATATACAACGTAATATTTATATATAGTATATATGTGTACTCTCCTTATCAAATGAATGCATTCACTCTGCACAATTACAATCTTTGACCTTTATTACTAAAATATTTGATTGGGCAATACTGCAGAAAAGAAGTGGCCCAACCTGTAACTTTCTGACTAAGACTTTGTCAACACTTCCAATTAGATTCCAAAACTTCAGAGAATGACACTAATTGAATGTTAGCAGTTGCCTCTGTATGCACGATTAAACTCCTGGGTGTGGTGGCGGATCTACAGAAATCACAAACCTGGTCCACATTTAGACCCCTGACCCCAGCAGAGTCAAAGTACAGGACTGGCTTTTATCAGTCAGTTGATGCTTGATGATTTCTGCTCATTTGTGGCTGTTGGCAAATATCTTTACCCACTATAACCCAAACAATGCTCTCTCAGATACCTCTGTGAGATTACACATGATAGGGCTACTTCAGTGTTTCATAATTACATATATAAATATTGATGATGTGAACATCATCACTATGCCATGATATCTTATTTTCTAGTTCTCTAAGCTTCATTGAGTTTATGATGGCCTATGTTGGTGCATATCATTTTATCAGCTATTTCACATCTGTGCCGTTGTGATGTTATTTTCCATTGTGGCTGACAGATGGAGTGAGTGTGATTGCTTCTGCTGCATTACATTACAAGGATTGCAGCACAAAGGCAGGAATACACTGGGGCTAGACCTGGACCAGGACTCTTCAGAAGAGGTTATTACCTTCACTCGAGTTTCTGCGCGCTAAAGTCACTGGACGCCACAATCTTCTGAACATAGCCATACTGAGAAATACAGAGAGAGTTGTGTGGAGCTGATAGTCTTAATTAGCTTTGTAGCAACTCATTTGGCAATGGCCTGAATGTAACAGATGTTTATTAATATCAAAATGTTACACACTAAAGCTTTAATGTCCTTTAAACCCATCCCTCCCAGGTGCCAAGCAGTAGTCTGATGTTCCCACTGTATCCAGCAGGTGGCCCACAGACACAAATCAAGTGCCACGATGACCAGCACAACAGATTCTCTGTATAACAAATGCATTATTTTAATTTTCTGCTTTTTCTTGTATTGTACTTATGTTCAAATCAATCTGCTCCATTAAACCCAGTTCATTTCTACTGCTGCTGATATCCTACTGTCTCCCAATTTGGTCCCTCGCCACAGAGGAAACCATTGAACCAATAGCAATATTATGCAATTGACGTAATATGATCCATGAAAACCTCCCCCCTTGGACTATAACCACTGCACTGCACTTTTACATTCTAACACCCTGCCTTTACAGAACTACATTAATGATCTATCATGATCTAATGATTTTTATTTTTACATAGACAGTAAAAATAATGGATGTAGCATGAGTGACGTCACCCATTGGTTTGTGGACTGCCGTTTTAAAGCATTGACTGTGACCTGTACTGTTTTGAAGCTAGAAGCTTGCATAATTTTTTTTAAAGATTATTTTTTGGGCTTCTCCACCTTTAATTGATAGGGCAGCTAGGTGAGAGAGAGAGAGGGGGAAGACATGCAGGAAATCGTCACAGGTCGGACTTGAACCCTAGACCTCTGCGTCGAGGAATAAGCCTCGAAGTATATGTGTGCTTGCTCTACCCACTGAGGCCACCCGGCCTCAGAAGTTTTCATTTTGACTGTCGCCATTGGAGCCTGAAGTGACCATGTTTGGACAAGAGGGCGGAGCTGGGGAAGACAGGTTTATCATTTTAGAGAAAACATTAACATTACTTGGCCAATGGGGAAATAAACATTAACCATTTTGATCTCTAATGAGTGATACGGGACAATAAAGGAAATAAATAAATATCCAGCTGGAACATGAGCTGCTGCATGGTTGTGCTTGTTGTATATCTTCATGGTTACAGATCTAAAAAAAAACACTAGCCGTATCTCTGCTTATCACAAAAGTTATAGCTACAGGCATGTGTTTGTTACACAGCGATGACCCCCACCTGAAATCTGTGTTACAGCACGTGTCACTAACAACACTCATTTCATCTGTGGCATAATACACATGTGTAACATACTAGTTATGTGTAACATACTGGCTCCTTTTATCTTTACTGGGGAGCCCAAGATTTACATTGATGTGAAGATATTGGTGTAACAGAGGCAGAGCTTGTGGAATCCATGAAATGTTATAATATATATTAAAATATTCAAATTAATATATTATGATAAAAGCGATTTAATGGTTAAGTTCTGTCTCTTTTCTTCGACTGAGCTTCTCAACTCTATAGATAACAATTGCTGAGCCTGTTAGTCAAGAATAAGTTGTCAATGCAAGCATTTCCACTTAAAAAAACCCCAACTTTAACCTTTGTGCACTTGCTATTCAAAATCACAAATCTGATCAGTTTATGACACCCATTACTAAGACAACACGTGTGACCTATGTGAGCCTCGGAGCTGCGGCAAGCTGAAGTGTTTCTGCTAAGCTAATCATTAAGCATAATAAAAAACAAAAGTTATATCACCCAGAGTCCATTAAATTCCAGCCAACCTTTCCATGGCGTTTGGGCCCAGGCGAGCGACAGTAGTGACACAGGGAGCAAACATGGAGCAACAGCTAGACAGGCCAACGTGGAGCAAGCAGATAGAGTTCACCCTGGCTGGCATCGGCTGTGCTGTGGGTCTGGGCAACGTTTGGAGGTTCCCTTATCTCTGCTACAGGAGTGGAGGAGGTGAGACACAAAGCTGACATATCATCCTCAAACTGAATTATAAAACTAGACCGCCCTCTGTACTTATGTACCTATACACATAGGTATACGTAGGTATAGAATCTGGATCCAAAGCTTAACACATGGTGCCATTAGTGAGCCCTTACATTCAAACACCTTTTCCTGTAGTGATGCTGATTGTGTTGAAAAATGTTCATGTTGTTCTGAACTTACCATAGTGTGCATTTCATGAAAAAATATGTGTTACAACCCCATAATGTTCTGCGAAATCCTGCACGTACAGTTGGAAGAAACATTGGTTTACAGATATTTTATGACATTATAAATGACCTACTCACGATATAAGGAGTGAAATGCAATAACAGGATGACTTTCACCGAAGTTAAATATTACAGGATGCCATAAAACTGAGACAGTGTTAACCTCCTTTACCAGCAAAATGTGAGTGACAGTTGACTTGCCATAACTTCCTGTCAGGTGCCTTTCTGGTGCCATATCTGATTATGCTGGTGGTGTTGGGGATCCCTCTGCTCTACATGGAGCTGATTGTGGGGCAGTACACGAGGAGAGGGCCTGTCCATGCTCTGGCTACTGTCTGCCCACTGTTAAAAGGTACTCCGTGGCATGAAATATTTTTTTTCCCCAGTCACTAAAAGGCATCCAAACTGATTTTTTTGTCTGTCCTCAGGAGTGGGCATAGCATCAGTGGCTATCTCCTTCATCATGTGCACCTACTACAATGTCGTCATCACCTGGGCCCTCTATTACCTCTTCAGCTCCTTCCAGGCACCGCTACCCTGGCAGAACTGTAACAACACCTGGAACACCCCAAACTGTACCAATCTTGCCACCAACAGCAGCTACTCCTCCACAGCTAGCCAGGAGTTCTTCAAGTATGTTGCACCGTGTGGGAGAAACCAGCACTGGTTCTCAGAATTGTAAAACCAGACTAGATAAGTAGAATCAGAATCAGCCTTAATGGCCAAGTAAGTGTGAACAGGTACAGGGAATGTGACTCTTTTGTTGCTCTCAAAGTACAGAGAAATACACATATGGCTAAAAACTGGGGCAACAAAGCTCAACAAGGTAAACATTTGACTATGTACAGGTATAAGTATGTATTTAAAAAAGGGTGTATATACACATATACACATACATATACACATACACAAATACATACACACACGTGAACAAGCTCTATGAGGATTGTAAACAGTAAGACAATAGGGCAATGCAAAAGTGCAAATGATTCAGTTAATCTGGCTGATTAGAAATCTTCCCAGGAGTGTGTTGGTGTGTTTAGACCGATTGATTGACATCTTCCTGTTAGCTTTGTTGCACCTGTTAGGGGAAATGGCACCTTTATCATTTTTATTGGTGGACAAAGATTTGTGACCTAATTAATTCCCATCTAAACTCTGGCCCACCTTCAACCTGAGCAGAGGTCTAATCAGCCAGAATAACTGAAATCCCCTGTGTGGGTGTTCAGAGACTTTAATATAACAGGTGGCTTTTATATCTTAAGGTAGGTGAATATGGCAGTGTATAAAGTATATACTTTACAGATATTTACACGTTTAAGTTATGTGTTTAGCACTACTAAATATATAATTTACTTGAAAGGTGGATGCTTGGTGTTTCAGGGTTATTGCACGTGGATTGATCCTGAAACAGCGGAATGGGTTTAAGTGTTCATTGTGTATTGATTAGATCATAGCAGTATTACAAAATTCCTGTAGCGTCACAACAGGCGGTGCTGCTCACCTGCTGACCTCTAACTCTGGTGATTATAAAGTGATTGTTTTAGTGCACAACATAAAAACAATTAGTTATGTGAGGGATATCAATCCAAGTGAAGGCTAGTGATAAGAGTTTGGCAAACAGATCAAATGTCTTTAGGAAAGGTAGGTTAAGTCATTGTAAAATGTTTATATCTATAAATATTCGTAGCTTTCTTCTGCAGCAGTTTCAAACATATTTTGGGTCTTTGGGTTTTAATGTGGATAAACTAGTATGCATATTGGGATTAGCTTTCGATATGCAGTGATATTATGCTTAAGATTTCAAAAAGAAGCTATATTTTTCATTGTGGATATCTTTCTGTTTAGACAGTGGAGCGAAACATCACATTTTGGTTTACTCATTAACTTGTTTAGTTAGTGGATACATGTGGGAATGCATTGCACGTTTTGGTTAAACATTAGTTGGGAGTCGGGATGTGCTAGACAAGCAACTGATTTTACTGAATTATAGTGAATGCCCGACCTGCACAGTGATTGCTTGGGAAATTATTAATTCGTCAAAATTCAGGGAGGACAGCTTGTTTGGTCGGCAGTTACAGGGCGACTCTTGATAGACAAACACATCAGGTTTCTACTGAACACTTGATTAAAGGTCTACGAAGAATTTGATTATGGACGCTGTAATGCTATTTGTAAAGAAAACCAATTTGTTAAAATCTCACTTGTGATTTTATGATATCACATGCAGTGTTGGGCAGGCAGAGATGTGAAAATGAGATGTAATAAATAGAGATTTTTTATCTAAATATGTGAACATGAACTGTTTATAATATGTATGGTACTGGTAGGTATCTCTACAGTGTAAACCTCAACCAGGTTTTTACTAATGCAAAGTACAATTCGACCGACTGACCAACACTTCTACCCCTAAAACGGCAAATATTTATTGAAATAAGGATTTCCCACTTTAGGTCACAATAAGTTAATATTTAATCATGTGAATATAAACTGAAATAGTAGAGAAATACTTACAGGGTACAAAGATAGTATTTGGTTGATAAAAATGGTCAATGATCAGTGGTGGTCAGATGATGATGACAGAACAGTCAGTATGGATCAGAAACATTAAAATCACCAAAATGGACCCCTGAGGGACACCACATGTAAGTGCTTCCCTGCCAATTGTCCAACTAATTGCAAACTGTGGGACTGTGTGTTTTTCTAATGGCTATAGTGTGTTCAGTTTTAAAGAATAATGTCAGAATAAATGTAGAATGTAATCGTCTTATAGTATTAATTACAACTTTCTCTCTTCTTTGGCTTCTTTGAAGATATAAGATGCTGGAGCAGACTAGTGGAGTAGATGAAACAGGAGTGGTCCGGTGGGAGCTTTTACTCCTTCTCTTTCTGGCTTGGATCCTCATTTACTTTTGCATTTTTAAGGGTGTGAAATCAACAGGCAAGGTGTGTGAAAAGAGAGTGAAATTAAGACAGAAACAAGGAGGCAGACAGTGGATAACAACCATTGTTTGTCTCTGTTTGTAGGTGGTGTACTTTACGGCTCTATTCCCGTATGTTATCCTGATTGCACTGCTGATCAATAATGCGCAGCTTCCTGGAGCATTAGATGGAATAACCTTCTTCATTGTGCCGGAATGGGACAAGCTGCTCTCAGTGGAGGTAAGAAGGAAGAAAGAGAAGATGAGGAACTGGAAATAGCTTCTGTCTGACATATGAGAGCAGTTAACTAGTAGATTTATACTAGTATTCATATTGGCATGGGTATTGAAACTTGGTACTGGCAGTGATCAGTGGTTTTGGATGATCATCCCTCTGTGTTGCAGGTGTGGGTGAATGCTGCAGCTCAGATCTTTAACTCCATCGGGATTGGTTTCGGCTCCTTGATGGCCATGTCCAGCTACAACTCCTTTAACAACAACGTTTTGAAGTAATAAGCCAAAATCCTCGTCCACTCAGTTTCCCCCCTTTCCTTATTGTTAAGGATCACTGGGCAGTAAGAAAGGGATATTAAATAAACATCTTCTTTCCCCGCCAGGGACACCCTTACTATATCCATCATCAACTCCCTCACCAGCATCCTGGCAGGTTTTGTCATTTTCTCTGCTTTTGGATACATGTCTCATCTGCAGGGCATCCCTGTCAGCAATCTGGCTGTGGATGGTAAGAAAACAAAGTAAACAAACTAATATCTTCAGCTCCAGGGGGATTAGTTTGATTTAATTTTGGTTTGTTGCCTTTTTTCCAATAATACTGTGAGTATGACTGGGTAATTACTCATATAAATGATTTTAATAAAAAAACTATTTTGCCTTTGTGAGGGTTTGTAGGGTTATAAATCAGTATCCATATATAGTATCAGTATCCTTATATATATATATATATATATATATATATATATATATATATATATATATATATATAACAAATGGTGTGTTTATACACACCATCAGTATGCTTTTTTCAAATGCATGTCTAGCAATGAACTTCCCACTAGTTTTATTAACAAAGATACATTTTGATTTTTGTTCACTGAGAGGTTGTGCTAGAGATGTTGATACTTTCTCCATATATTCATGACAATTTTCAGTTACAGTTACAGTTTTACTACTTTGAAGGGTCACAACATTTTTTTTTCCAATCAGAACTGCTATACACTGACATCTTGTGTGTTTGTGTATCCAGGTCCAGGACTTGTTTTTGTTATTTACCCACAAGCCTTTGCCAACATGCCAGTGGCTCAGCTCTGGGCTGTGGTGTTCTTCTTCATGCTGCTTTGCCTTGGACTGGACAGTGAGGTAGTTAATGGGGAATTACAACTTCAGTGATGATTGCTGCAATCCTACAGACCTACAGTGACTCAGGATTTTTTTTCTTTCTTTTTTTTTTGCCAGTTTGCAATGGTTGAAGTGATGGTGACCAGTCTCATGGATGAGTTCTATCAACATCTGATTCAAATTTTCAAGCGGAAGGAGCTGTTTGTTCTTGCAGTTTGTGGTACAGCGTGCCTTCTAGGAATTCCTTGCGTCATGCAGGTATAGATTGTAATTTACTGGAGGCACTTTAGACAAAGTATAACCACATTGTCAAATCATTATTCTCACTTACCTGCCATTCTAAATAGTGTGTCTCTTTTCAGGTGGGTATCTATGTGTTCCAGCTCATGGACCATTACACTGCCATAGTGTCCATCATGTTTCTGGCAGTCTTTGAGGTTATAGCCATCTGTTGGTGTTATGGTGAGCAAATGTGTTCAGTTGTCTTTCTTTTTTCAGTGGCCAGTTAATGTAATTAACTCCCAAAGTAGACATATCTTAACACTTCTAAGGCTATATGTATATAACTTTCATTCTTATTGCCAAATGCTGCAAATGTCTGTCAACATGCAAATGAAATAAGCATGGCTGTTTACTGACGTTTCCATGCACAGGAGTAAATCGACTTTCAGACAACCTACAGGAGATGACTGGAAAAAGAGCAAACATCTTCTTCAGACTGTGTTGGCTAATAGTTGCTCCTGTACTGATCACTGTAAGTCAACAGGCTTTTTTCATCAACATGATTTAGAAATCAGAGTTTTCCCCCTAAAGCTAAACTGGGATCCATCTACTAGTGTCACAACTAAACGTTGCATGTTTCTTCTTGCGGCAGGTTATCCTGATTTTCTCCATCATCCAGTTCAAACCAGCCCGCTATGGGGACTATGTCTTCCCTCCCTGGGCTCAGGGGGTCGGCTGGGTCATTGCCATGGGCTCCATCATATGGATTCCTTTGGGTGCTGTTCATACATTGTGGGTGCTACCTGGCTCATTCATGCAGGTGACACACATTAACCATTTCCTTTTTTTCACCCCACCCAAGCTATTGCAGGTAGTACCCACGTGCAAATGTTGCTTCGTCATGTTCATGTGTCAATATTATCGGTACATTTCTCCTACAGAAACTGAAGTTGTCTGTCACACCATGCGCCTCGGATGGAATGCCAAAAATGGCGTATTATGAGAGGGGAGGAGATGACGCATATCCAGGCATAGCTGTCATCAGCTCCAACATCCATCTACCTGAAAAACCTTCTATTCAGACAAACCTGTGATACCTCTGTGCTTTGCACAATCCTAGCCACCAAGAGTGGCAGCTCAAGTTAATCACAAATTATTGTTTGCATTAGTTTTAAATCTTCAACAAACTTCTGGTAAGTCAAACAGAAGTATACTACACAAATTATTTACATAATTGTGAAAATGTGTCGCTGCATATCTGCCATGCAGATATATTAAAATGGCCATTTTTGTGAGCCTACTAATTCAATTTGTTGTCCTAGCTTTAAGAAACGTCTTACAGTTTTGCGGAATTTTAATGTGACAAGATGTTGTGGAAAGACAGCGTTTGGAATCTGTTATGGTTGTATACATCTGAAATATCCAGGCCAACACTTCCTCTGTTGTGACAGAAATGACAAAGGAGTGGCACTCAGGACTTCACACGCATTTCCCACCCCTAATTTGTGGACTTTACTTTGCTAAGGGTGCCATCTTTTGGCCATGTCTGTTGATGCAAGTATGAGTGTTGATAAATCTCAGGTCAGGTACTGTACTCAGATTTAGTACTTACATCTAAGCCAATAAAATGTCAAAGTAATGCCACTATTTAACATTTACAGTTCATACAGTGGAACTTTTGTGTTGAACCTCTTCCCTTTAAAATATAAACCACTGTGGACTAATTCATTGTTGCTGACTCATTTATTAGGTCAAATGGAACAGGACACTGCTGATAAAAATGATATATGCTGGTGGTAAACAGAGGAATACATGGGTCATGCAAGTCATGTAATGTGTAATAAAAACCTGTCGCAAAGTCCACAGCTTGTGTCTTATTTCTGCACTGACAGGTTGACTGTAACAGTCCGTCTGGTGAACATACAAACAAAGACCATAACTTACTTCTGGGCAATTGTTTTTATTTATTCATTTAAAGGAGAAACTTCCACTGAAAAGGTACACATTTCTATGGTATGTACACATAGTTAGTTTCTTCTATATAAGTTGCCAGTGTTTCCTTCTTATAATTCCTCATAAATTAATCCAAAAGTGCAGAACGACTGAAATTACACAGGCAAAAAGGTGGATAGTAGAAACCCATGTGCTTAACAAACAAGGGCCCCTGTACTTTTCCTGATTCCTACAATGGGGTTGAAACCTGGAAAGATCCAAACAAGAGTAACTGAATGGGTTTGTGAGAACATACGGTAAGTAAAGGTGTCAGGATGGACAGACTGTTGATGGTTAGTTACAGTCGGTAGGACATAGCATTGTCTATGGTTAGTGAGTATGAGACCACTTCTATCTATAATCAAAAGTTTAAATAGTTATAAAACAAAAATTAAACAAGAAAAGGTCATTCTTACAAACAGCAATTACTCCTTCCATTCAATTTCAAAAAGATATGTCATATGACCTACAAAAACAAAAAAAAGAAAACATGTGCAATCAATGGCATACTCTTCCCTCTGAAGTGATGACCGTGGAGATGACCACATAGCACAGCAGCAACTCTCTCCTTTGTTATTTGTTCCTACTGTAGTTTTGGAGTCAGCTCAGTTCAGGACTGGGCTCAACAATTAACAAATACCAGGTGGCTGCATTCAGTAGTATTTTTGTAGTGGTTCACAAAGTCCACGCCCTTCATTTCCTCGCATAGCCTCCTTAAGGCTCCAGCCCTCTTTGACCACGTCCTTGCAGAGCCAACACAGCTGTAGTTGATTTGTTTTATCCCCCCACCCCTTACCCAGCAGAGGTCGCTAAGGAGTCACCACGGCTGCTGTCTGTCTGCTCCTCCTGCAGCTTCCTGTTTCACTGCTATGACACCTGGTCTACTGGCCTCATCTGCACATCTCCAATCTGATGACACAAATACAAAAGGAGATTAACAAAGAAACCAACCACCACTCGACGCTGACGCATTTAATGGCATGAAAGCTTGAGAGAGGCACCTGGACATGAGGAGGGGCACTGAGGACAAATGTGACTGCACTGGCTATGTCTTCTGCTTTCAAACACTGAAAGGTGGAGAAGATTTGGCATTATTGATGCAACAGCACTGTGATAATTTCGCTTCGTGAAATACATCTTGTGACGCTCAGTCAAACGCACACTCTTACCTTCATACTTTCATACACTGCAGCTGCTTTCTCTGGATCACTGTTGTGGTGCCGGAAGGCAAACTCGGTCTCCACTATTCCAGGAGATATACACTGCAGGGCAGGCAAATGCATTAGAAATGTACTGCTTTTACACCGACACAACACTTTAAAATGAGATTGGGAAAGCATAAGGGCATACTGTATGTAGGGTCGTTTATGTGATCCGATATGCGAGCAATAGCACAGGCCACAGAAAAACCTGCACACAACTTACTGTTGCTCTGATGTGGGTGTTTGCTTCTCGAAGTTCTTGCCGTATCCCCTCAGTCAAAGCAGTCACAGCGTATTTAGTGGCACAGTAGAAATGCTCATCAGCACTAGGCACCATTCGATGCCCACCCATACTGTGACAGGTAGAGGAGGAGAGAGAGATGCATGAGCTAGCGACCACATTTAGTAGCTTCAACCTTGATTCAAACCCAAATTACGGTATTAAATTACTAATCTCACACTCTCCGACTTGTGTTATTTTAAATGCTTGTACTTGTTTACTTATACAGCAAGTCACGTTTATTTGTTGGATTTAATATCATATACAGTGTCTCAATGGGCTTTACAGACGCAGAACAGTTCCCAAAAATAAACAGTTGAACCAATTAATAGGATTACAATGAGTCCAATAATTCTTCACATTGTTCCAGGTCCAGCAGGGGTCAGGTGGGGCTCACAATGGGCTTTACTTAATGCTTGGCGGATTAAAATCACCTTGAACAAACTGGCTTAGGTATTTTCAGATTAATCTATATAATTGTGCTTAGAATGAAAGGTTTGTCTGTATAGCTTACCTGTTAATATTGATGATGTGGCCATCGTCCACATTCCTCTCCTTCATTGACTTGTACGCCTCACGGGTGCAGATAGACAAGGCTAAGACATTCACCTGCAGGGGAAGTGAAGACAACAATCAATGTTGTTTCCATGTATATATGCACTGCATTTAAATAAGACATATAGCCAAAGTCATGCTGTGTGAAAAAAAGTTGATATAATTTGCAGAACTTAAATGTGATTTTGCAATATTTAAAATGCCATATGATGAATCTGTTCAGCTGACTGATGTTCACAGGGTCACTGTGCTGGACCAGCTGAACCTGCTGTTCCTGTCCAGCTTGTGGCCTCTAAGCCGCTCCCATAGTGACACTGATAGACGGCAGGTTAAAGCCAACACAGTGGCAAGATAGGGGGAAGTGGCCAAACAAGGTCAGCATACAGATTAAACACAGGCTAAAAATACACTGCTGTACACATTCATGTGGGCTGCCATGACAACAGATGGACGAGCGTTACGAATGCAGGACTCTGGAGACAGAGACTTTAGAGCGGGGGGGCCTTCAGTGGTCAAGAGCTCAATGAATCAGAATGTAAGGTCCAAACAAGAGAAATAGTGCTGGCTTTCATCAGCGGGCCTCTACTGTGCCAGGGCGTCTCCTCACAGCCAATGAAGCAGCCTCTGTGAGTGGAGGGGGTTTGTGTGTTTTTGTGTGTGTGTGTGTGTGTGTGTGTGTGTGTGTGTGTGTGTGTGTGTGTGTGTGTGTGTGTGTGTGCAGACCCATGTGTCCACACAACAACACAAGCTCTACAAACAAGACTTTCACTCGCCGGGCAACTATTTCATCTCCTCCTTCTGCTTTTTTTGTTTGAGTGGAACAACCATAACATCCATATAATTTAAATAAGGGGATAAACGTGAGGGAATAATTCCAGCCATCCCAATTCTAAATAAGCACAACGTTTCTCTCTCGCTTGTTTCAGCATAAGCATTTATATTTGCGTGTCTGTGATCCACCCACATCGATCATGTTCCTCCAGCCCTCTGTCTTTCCGCTGAGCAAGGGCTCATTGTGGGCCAGCCCGGCATTGTTGATGCATACGTCCACGCCCTTGTGCAGCGTTTTGATTGCTGAAAACATGGACAGGATCTCCTCCTCGTTGGACAGGTCACACTTGTAAGGGATCAGTGTGCCACTGTAGCCTGCACTCTGACATTCTGCTGCCAGCTTCTGAAAAACATAAATCAGACCCAATTTAAGAAACATTCAGATTTGTTAGAGGATAGTAAACACAAAAATGTAAACACTTTAAGTTGCCATGGATTGCCAATTGATTATCAGAACTGAGGCACTGCTGGTTAAGAGCTAGAAATGATTAACCTGTAGTACCATAGTTAAGACAGAGTGCCATGATACGCACCCTACCCACTCAGACACTGAGAGAGCAGTGAGAACATGCAGCCATAAAATCAACACCGCATCAGTTGAGGGCAAGAGGTAACCTGACAGCACCAGGGTAGACAAACCCACTCCAGTCTGACTATGTATTTTACCTGATAATAAAAAAGCAGATTCATTTTAAATTCAAATTTCTAACAAAATCCAAATCATGTCCCTGGATTGTGGATGTATAAGAAAAGAAGCAAGCTTTGCACTGATGGGATGCCTCTTCCTTTCGGGACACAGCTGGGCAGGCAGAGCCTGCTGCAGGCTGAGCCGGCTACGCTCCAACCAGGTCAGCTGGCTGTCCACCACTGTGGGGTAAATACAAAGTGACACAGATCCCCCTGCCAGGCACAGCTGCACCAGTCACCTGATGTCTCGCTCTGGGTGCCAGTCAGACAGGAGTGGGCGTGGGTGTCAAGGGTGGGGCTAGTGGTAGACAGAGATGATGAGCAACAACATTTTGTGACAGCATATTTTAGTGTGTTGGTCTTATTCGATACCTGATAGCGTGTGGTTTTTTTCAGTGATCTCAATCAGTGTCAGGGTCTCAGTCCCACAGAAAGAAACAGCAAGGGCTTATTCCAGATGTATCCATGAAAGCACTGGCAGACACACCAACCTCTGCACAACGTGTGTAACAGACCAGAATTTGGAGCTCAAAGCATGTTGTAAAGTATAAGTATATAAAGTATATACTGTATATTCATGTTGAGAATTTTTTGTGGTGAAACTAATCCCAGAGAAGAGGCAGCACCTGAAATTTGACAGTGACAGTTTACAGCCAGAATATGGATAATGAAGAAAGCAGCAGCAGAAAGTTGCATATGACACAACTACATGTGATGAAAGGTAATCATCATATGTAGTAGTGCAGATCAATGGGACTGTGTTGTGGGATTTTCTGTTAAATGTCTGACATTTGGACACAGGTATTATACTACAGTATATCTGCTGATTGTGGTAGCTGCTCCTCAAGGAAACCAAGTATACATGTGAAGCCTGCTTTTAATAATCAGGATGAAATTGGATTGAGGGATCATTTGGGCTTTTTTCTAACAAAACCCGTAATAGAGTAAATGCATCCTATCTCACATTTGGAGTGTGCAGATTTCCCTGCTCTTTCTCTGAGCTGTTTAACTGGGATTATCCAGTGAGAAGGAATTACCCGAATAAAGCTGTCAAAATGCTAAAACACTGAAAACACTTGTCTTATCTGAAAAGACTAAACCAGCTCTTTTGCCCGTGTTATACACAGGTGAAGCATTCCCTTTTGATTTACTTTAAATGTGAAGCTGTGATCGCTGGTCTATTCAGCTGTCCCTGGAGGGACAGGCTCAAACAGAGACAAGTGTGGATGTAGCCTGGAGCAGGCAAACAGCCTGGTGGAGAGGCTCTTCTTTATTCAGAAAGGAGGTTAACATAAAGAGGAAGCTACGCTGGTCTTTTGTTAGAGGGGGAGAATTCGGTGTGTTACTGAGAGTTAAGTGGGAGCAGCAGAGCAAACAGGCTGTGATCTTGGTCCAACTACAGGAAGTCTCAGGCTGTGAATCTCTACGTGTGTGTGTGTGTGTGTGTGTGTGTGTGTGTGTGTGTGTGTGTGTGTGTGTGTGTGTGAGAGAGAGTGAGTTCTGGCACCAGCTGTACTGCCTTGGCCAGAACCAGCCCTTATACTGGCCACGCCAACAGCTAATTTACCGGACTATGAAACTGACTCTTCTAAATTTTTATTTCAAAATGTGAGTTCAATATGCTTGATTTTTAGTTCCTTTTTTTGTCCTTTTGTATTTTTTGTCGGTAACTGTGTTTTTATTTATGCTACTGCCTGCCTTGGCCAGGTCTCCCTTGAAAGAAAAAAAAGGATTCTCTAATCTCAGTGGGACACTCCTGGTTAAATAAAGGTTAAATAAAGAAAATGGCACTAGAGCATGCTGTCCGACAAATAAGCAACCAGGCCTGAAAATGCAGCAACAACATGGCCGGCAAATGTACTCCACACACGATTCATTCATCACAATCCAAATTGAAACTGGATATCTGCAGGTAAAGCATGTTTGGTGTCACACTTGGGTTCTTGGTTATGGAAGACTGCACATGCGTACAGAGAGCTCTGTAACTCAGATAAAATCACTATTTGCTATTACCCAGACAGTCTTGATAAGACCAACACTGAAAGATAAAAACAAATCTTACAATTCAAAAGACAAATTATGTTAAAACAGGTCATAAAGCCTTTCCACGTTACAGTAATGGGTGTACATACACCCACGCAGCATTCTCATGTGTACATGTCTACATAGTCCCATTTACGGCCAGTAATCCTGCAGGGGGCTGTTATATAAGCTATACAATGCATTGTCCCACACTATGTTCATCAATCATTCACCCACTCACGTGGAACTGGTGTAAATGGACCGGCAAAACAACTCGCTGCAGAAGAAGGAATGAGATCAAAATAAAGATGCCAACGCGCTAAAGGCAGACAAGCTCTAAGTGGTGAGCCGGATCAATAGCACAGAAGGCAGCAGCCATGAGCAGAGAGAGCTGAGAAATTTGATTTGTCTCAGGTTGACTCGGGAGGTCTCACAGACAAAAGATGGATTGTGTTATTGGCCACTGTGCCCCATCTTATTCTCTGAAAAGACTTGGTAGGCGGTTAAAAAAAAAATCTAAAAGATGTTATGCAGCCATAATTCAGCCAACAAAATCCTTCCCTCGTAATCCTTTCTGTCCCATCTCTTAAGTACCTGTGACATACAAAACTATTTTGCCTGTCATAACGCATTTTCATCCTCATTACTGAGACTGTTGTCCAGTGATCACAAAAAGTGTGCAGAGGGAGGGAGGAGTAGAGCGAGCGTTGGCAGCCAGAAAGTGAAACACAAGAAGAGTGAGAAAACAAAAACCTGAAGCATGCCGCATTAAAGCTGATTAAAATGCATTTAGATTTCAGTATATGTTACTCTTTAGGTGGGGAAGAACAGCAGCACAGGATGGCTCATGCAGGCACCGCTTCAAGGGAGAATCCACCCAATAGATAATTTCACATAAGACTAATTTAGTGTGATTATCTATCAGTGTTCTCACTGAAATGTAACGCTACGCCCTAAAGCCGCAAACCAGTGAGTCAAAACTGTTTAGAGATACCATGAAATGTCACTAGGAGCTACCCCACAAAATAAATAAGGGAAGGGAAATTCATTTTTCGTTTACGGATTTTGTTTTCTCTGGTCTCTAGCGATGGGCGACTGAAGCCGTACAAAGCTTTGGGGCTTTCTTTCCATTTGTGCCAAAAAAAGATTCGTAGCTTTGGGGCAAAAAACAGGTACATCTGGTGGTTTGCAAAACATATAGCAGCCCTTCAAGACGGGCCCAAGCACTACAACACCTATCTGATTTGAATAGTTTGTCTCATATGTGTGCAATAAAAGGTCAACATGCCCTGCGTGTTGTCATTAAATCTGTTACACTTTCGATCAGAAGTGCTGCATTAAATGTAGATGGTATTGTGCAATATGTTACAGTAAATTAATTCATGCAACGTCTAAAGAGCCTACACTTTTTGCTGACATGACCTTAATGTACCTTATTGGCTCGGTGTCACTGTGGGCTCACATGCTTTAACTTCATGGTTGATATTTATCTAACATTTCAAATGAGTCGCACATGTCATTGTCATGGCACATGTCATTAGCCTATTCATTTTATTATCTTATCGTATCAGGTGGAAATGTTATCCTACTTATGATTATGTATTTAGCGTACATCTCCATATTTCTCAGTTATTTTAGCATAGTAACAGTTTAGCAGAAAGCGCTTTCCGAAGCACCAGTGACGTTTTAAGCTTCGGACGTCATCAGTCACGTGGTATTCCTCATTTGAAACACACTGTATTGAAATCGCCCATATCTACTGGTCTCTAAAGAACACATCTAGTTGAGACACTTTATTCTGCTAAGCCCAAAATAGACTCTCTCAAGTTTAGCCTGAGCACAATTATACCGTGTGTGGGGTCAAAGGTGATATTAGGCTGTATAATAAATAGCATTGCTGCAGGCTAGAGGGTATGGTTGAGTGATTTATTTCTTCTTCACAAACCAAAAGGTCTAAAGGTCGGAAAGGGCAGTTTTACAGCACTTCCTTCATCAAAGACGAACAGATAAGAAAAATACTCTTTATTTGTAACTACACTTATTAACAGACTTCCTCCAATCAAGGAGGTAAACGTAAAGAACTTTAAACCTAAACACTAGGGCTGGGTTAAAATAAATGATTCTCCAATTGGGTAATCTGATATTAATTAATAAATCGATCCTTTAATATACTGTATGCCTTTTCACCATGGATGGGCTATACTGTGTTGATGACTGCTGTAGTTTGTCAATGACTGACATGTTAGTCATGTTAAGTAAAAACTTTTTGGGGGGTTAATTCTTAATGTAAACATTAACCTGGAGCATTATAAAAAATAGGTGGTTGCTTCTTGCTTGTACAATTTACAGCATCATTTCTCTGAGAATCTCTTTTATATCCAAGCAAAAGTGTTATTTTTAACAGAAATTTCACTAACCTAACTGATGTTGAATAGGAAATGTAATCGAATTGGGACCTAGTGAATTGGAATTAAATTGACTCGGGTAATCACTGGCAATTGCCAGCCCTACTAAACATGGTGCCTGTTAAGTAAATACCTACTCAGTTGTCATGTACTTGTAATCTGCAATAAAAACATCATGACAATGGAGTATGTGGCCCAAACGTAAAAAGCATTTATAACCTTGATAGACTGGGTAGACAGAGCCAGCAGCCAGGTGTTGTGTAACAGACAGGTGCAACCAGTGTGGTGACATTTTATTTTCCCAAACAAAGTGATACAAATCAGGAAGAGGCAGCATCACATATTTATTTCAAATAAGACATTAAACAGTACGAGGATGGCATTTCTGTCAGCGATACTTCAATACTGGATTAACTACAAAGAGAGAGAGAGAGCAGCCTTTCGTCACATATTCACAAGGGCATCATATGATAAAAAATGTCTCACCAGTGCTCTTGTTTGTAGTTGAAACATGCTGAGGGGTGAAGCCTTCCTCTAGTGAACCAGCATGCATCATGTGTCTCCTCTATCTCATGTGAGGAGTTATTCCTGCACCTGATGCCGGCCATCGGTACAACTACTTTTCTCTCTCATCACAAGCCATTGCTAGTTCTAGCTATGTGCCAAGTCATTATGCATGCTAAGTTTATGATAACTTGAGCCCAGAGTAGACAACAAAAACAGACATAGGAGAGTCTCATGGAGACGGTGTTGATCTGATGCATCCAAAATGAAAACCTTTCAAACTGGGCCAGCCTCAGCTGGGTCTATTCAGCATGTTCAGCTTTTTAGAGTAGCCATAAAATGTTTCCAAAATCAAACAAACACCTAGCAACAAATCCAATTTCGCTGCTGTCGAGGCCAAAACAATCCAATGTGCATTCTTTCTCATCAAGTCTTCAACAGCACAGGACAGGACAGGAAGAACCCCCCCCCCACCTATCATAGCAGGAGGCCCGGGAAGGGAATGTCAATGCCAGTAAACCTTACACCTTGAAAGATGACAAGCACAGAGAGGACAGCACAGCGGTGGTGCATGGGAAATGGCTCATAGGGGTCACTGAGCTGTCTAGACCAATCCAGTCTGGATCATCGACAGCACATTTCCAAGATAATTGGCTCACATCCGGCGCTGCCAGATGTTCCGCCGATGCCGGTCTTAAACTCTGTTCGCTTTGGGAAACAACAACAAGCAAGCGCTGTGGAGTAAGGTCTGGCAATGTCGAGACCCAAGTGATTTAGTATGTCATTAAAAACACTCCTGACATAAGCGATGAGAAGAAATTGTGTGAAATGTGTTTTTACAGTATTGTGGTAATACAGGTCTGAGAAAACTTACTTGCTAGTGAATTACAGACAAATTCACGGTTATATATATATATATATATATACTGTATCTAACAGTCAGAATAAATGAATAAAATTGAGGTCTTAATATCAGATTCCACCTGCTCTTGAGGGGGTTACAATCCATCAATTTTTGCATGCAAATGCCTTGCACAGAATGCATGTACGCCTGTCAACTTGGAGTAGATGGTAAGGGTTCTAACTAATTTCAATGTGAAAATAGTACTGAGGTCAGTCGTGTTTGCACACTTGGGAGTGTGATACAGCAAAAAGCACAATGTTAGAACATGACTGGACTATTCATACTGTATTTAATGTTCATAGGCTAAATGGGGTTTTACGATACTGAACAACCATCTAACCCTCCATTTTGCACATCACACATATCACTAAAATTACAAAAAACAAAGACCAAATAAGAAACTATAAAAAGAAGAATCAGGACACAGACTAAAAGGGATAGAAACACAAAGTGAGGCAGAGGGTATGAGACAAAGAGAGTAAAGCTGTCTGACCTGACCCACTTCAAATCCTTTTCGGGAGTGAAATCTATTCACTGTGAAATAACAGGACGGGCTGTCTAGACACAACCTACTGGAGGTGGTTGAGACAGCGTCAGATATGCAGACAGAGGGAGAGACACTGATTTACTTTTATTGTGTCACCTCAGCTTTTGAAGCATGACTGAGCACCTTTTACCTCCTTCAGAACGGGCAACAAATCGAAGTTGGTCAGCCAAGGTCTTAAATTAACCTTTTGACTCACCTGCCAAGGGCTTTGAGTTCGAAGTGTAGTGTTTTAGTGTAGAGGCTACTGCTTTGTGCAGAGCGGCATTAACAGGCAGCCAATCAGGAGTCTGTTTGATACAAGCCCACAGGGGGGGAAAAAGTGTGTTGGTCAGCTTTGACAAAGTCTTAAAACAGGCAAAGACCAGAAACTGAATATAAGCAATGTATTCAAATGTTCATATCTCAAAAAAGCCATCAGCACTGAATGTCCAGATTTGGGGAAAGAAATCATCTGTCTATTACTTGTGGTCCTGGTTTGAGTTTTCTTATTCCATGTTTTTCCTTTATTGCTGAGCACAGTACTTTAACATAAATGGTCTTCTTTGGACATATCTTATGCAGAATCTCTTCTCAATCTCTTGCTAACACAGTCTCTCTGTATGCCTGTTTCGCACTAAAAACCCACAAACTGTTTGCTAAATTTATCTGATCTAAAATTGCAGCAGCCAAAGCTTTGGATTTTGACAGTTGCCTCTATTGTGGGGCGCCTCAAAGCACCCAGGAAATGTCAGTTTTACTTTAGCAGTTTTAAATAGATGTACAATACAAATAGATTTATTACCTTAAAGCAGATGTTCTTTCTGCATTTAGCCTGGGTTAAAACAAATGTGACTACTTGCATGCATCTTAGAGTTAGTTTACAAAAGTAATTTGGCCGTGTAAAAAGCACATTTTAAATGAATGCCATTAAAACATTGAATCTTTCAGAGACACGCTGACTAGAGACATTGACCAC
This sequence comes from Sander vitreus, assembly GCF_031162955.1. Lineage (NCBI taxonomy): Eukaryota > Metazoa > Chordata > Actinopteri > Perciformes > Percidae > Sander > Sander vitreus. The sequence continues at coordinate 22,707,615 of NC_135867.1, forward strand.
TGACCAGAGAAGAATGAAGAATTAGGTATTGATGGTTCTTGTCGGCCTGTGTAAACTATACTTTCCAGGAATCATTGAATGTATAGGCGACCATTGAATTTGATTGATTACTTGATAAAGCCCACCCCATACCAACCTCTGCCTCTCCTCCCCCGGAGCAACAGCAGCACTGACACTAATCTCCTCTACGCGCCCTGGCCTGCATATAATGCAAAAACATTAAAGTGCAACTTATAGATATCTTACACTGAAAATGTGTAGGCATGCACGTAATGACAGTCATATTAGCAAACAGGTTATGTGAGATTTAGATAGCAGACTGAAATTTGTAAATTTCATTTACAACTCAACACCTTTCATTTGGGAAATCAAATGCATTTAAAATCACGGTCATCTAAATTCAAAACAGCATTATGGAAGTTCCGTACCAAATGCGCCGGTAAACGAAAACAAATGAATATAAATCTTAAATCTAATATTTGTGTTATAAAGGAGGGATGATTTGAGTTGTGGTGATCAGCAACTGATTTATACCGATTCATCACCGACTGTCCATACTTCACTGTCTGGATCAACATGTACATTTCCCTCACCTCCCGCTCTCTGTGTGTTACCGTTCTCAAAATCCCTTCGCCACGGTAAACAACATCAACAAACTTCGAGCTAGCAAGCCACATGCTATAAATGCCACGTTTTGAAGAACATTTGGATCATGCAACAAGGCAGGCCTGCTTGGTTCTTTCGGAGAATGATTGTAAAGATTTACAAAGAATATGTTTACGGCATTTACTATCCAAGTGGGACGTTTTGGGACAGACGGGCAGGGATTGCTACGGATGAATTAACGTTACACACGGCAATACAGTGGTAAGAGCAAATTACGTTTAACTATGTCTCCAGCTAAATAGCTCACGTTACTGTATTGTGTCAGACTGATCTCATTAAGTGGCGTATGTATGACACGCCAATTCGTATGCCATTTTGGCGTGTTATCAAGACGCATACTCGCTTTTTAGCGTGTTTATCAACGCCGTTTGGCCTCCGTTGACTTACATTACCTTGCGATTGCGTGTGAATTTACGCCGTAGCGAGTAGTATGAAAATCTGCATAGGGAGGTTGGTCGGGGGGTGGTGGATGGGTCAAACACAGGACTTTCACCCAGGAGACCGGGGATCGTGTCCCGTGTGTCACGTTTCCTTAACTCAACCGGTTATTCTTTTCCTAAACCCAACCTGTCCGATGTATACAGCGCTCAAAATGCGTACAGATAACACGCCACTTGCCTTTAGAAAGTGGCGTGTATGTTTACGCAAAGTCATGATTACACGTTGATTGTGTGAACAATTAACTTCATTTAATATTTTATGTGCCATTTTCTTTTTCGGGGTGCAAATGTTCCACCAAAACAAGTTCCTTCCCGAAACTGTTTTGCAGAGCCCCCGTCGCTGCGTCCTGAGCTCAGCGCCACCCAAGACGACTGTGATAGGTTTAAAGAAATGCAAACAACACAGAGCACTTTTTTTAAACGCATAACAAACCCAACATATGGGCTATGTGGGCCAGAGTGCTTTGGAGGACTGAGAAAAACAACAACCCTAATCACCAGTAACAGGATGCCCCCTTCTTCTGAGTCAGACTCAGATGTGAGCTCAGACTTAAAATCCTTCTAATGTGCCATCAGGAACCAGGAACGCTGTATAATATGTTCTGGGCTTGCTCTACGCTCCGTCCATTTTGGTCTGCAATTTTTGATACATACACACAGATTTTCAATAAAGATGTGGACCCTGATCCTATGATTGGTATTTTTGGGATAGCACCTTTGGGATCTGAACTCACTGATCTGAACTGCTCAATCGAAAGAACTAGCCTTTTCATCTCTGCTGGCTAGACGACTCATCTTTTTGCACTGGAAATCAGCTAACCCGCCGTCATTTGGATGCTGGGTGACCGATGTTATGGCACATCTTAAATTAGAGAGAATGAGATGCTCCCTTGGTGGCTCAGATAAGAAATTAAAAAAAAAGTGTGCATATAAATGTATATCTATGCCCTGCATCCCCCCTCCCTCTCTTCTCCCCCCCCCCCCCCCCCCCTTTTTTTTTTTTTTTCTCCTCTCAATATACTTCATTTTATTATTTCTTTGTTGTCATGCATTTTATTTTTCACATCTATTTTGGAAACCTGTGCATAAACCCAATAAAGATAATTTCAATAAAATCCTTCTAATGTGGCAGAATTCTTACAAACACCATGCATACAGTTATAATAAACCTTCCTCTGTTTGATGCTGATCTCACTGCTGAAATTAAATTCTTTAGCGCTTGGTTATAATGAAAATGTGCATACATATGGCTTTCAATGGCAACGTTTTGGACTGCACTATCCTATGCAGAGGCCACTTTTAAACCTTTTATAACTGTAAAGAATACATTGTGTGAAGAGAATTCTCTTACAGCGAAATAAAAGCTTTTTCCACTGGGCCTTAAGGGTTTCACAGAGTTAATGAAAAGCTGTACTGCTGCTACTTGGAAGTGTCCCTGTTGTCTCCATTCCTGCACAGAGCCCATGGTGACCACACGTCTCCCTTCAGCTTGCTTCTCCCCCACTTTCAACTCTATAGTCTCACAGACAACAAAACAATACAGCAGCCACAACTCTCCGCTCCGCATTCTTCACGTTTTGTTTAAACAGAAATCTATCAAATTTGACTACATGGCTTCCTTTCGTTATCGTTTTATCTGGTCTACTATAAGTGTGAATATCGCTGCTGGTCAATACTGACCGTAAAAGCTTTACTTCCCCAAGTAAAGAAATAAACACCAAAAGGGAAGTCAAGAACAATTACTTAGTGATAGACAGTTAGCTGCATGCCAGGTTTGGTACAAATACAGCAAGAACCCAGTTTACACTGCAGAGATTACAATACTGGCGTTGTCCCTCAACTCACACAGACAACTCTCTAAGGTCTTGTACATGTGATGAAATCTGTTACAGAATGAGAGAGATGGAAACCTGTCACTCTACTCAACCTGATATTAATCTCTAGTTCGGCCAAATGTTTAGTTAGTCGAGGCTGAGCTTGGGTTTCATACATCATAATCCATAATAAAGAAAAGTTAAACAAGACATAATCATGCTCATTTTCAGGTTCATACCTGTATTTTGGATTTCTACTAGAACATGTTTACATGCTTTAATGTTAAAAAAAACAACAACATTATTGTCTTATACTGTCTGAAACGCTCCGTTTTAGTGCCTGTCTCTTTAAGCCCCCCTCCTGAAAAGCCCAGTCTGCTCTGATTGGCTCGCGAGAAAAATATGGCAGCAAAGGTGGTGCTTAAGCCGTGGGTGGAGATCAGGCCCCCATGAACAGCGCTCAGCCTTTCCGCTGATTTTGTCCAGTGGCCACTGCAACGGGAAATCCCCCTGCGACCCAGAAAAGATTTTCCCATAGGCCACCATTGAAGAGATGTCTGTAAAACTGCTGGCAGGACACCTCGAACTGTAAACAAGATCGGTTATGACTCTTTCTATTCTGAATTGTTAATCCACGGACTTCCCTCGAGCCGAGAAAAGCAATTTAAAAACCTGTGATGTCATCACAATATTAAGTCTCTGGGCCGAGCGGAAACTCGCCGGCGGGGGCCAGCGAGAGAAACACTACTGAGCATATTCAGTGGCCGGAAGTAAACCCGGAAGCTTAGGAACTTTTTTGGCGGACGCGCCACTGAGCAACTCTCAAATGAACGGGGCTCCGCCATGAACGTTGTATCCAGGTTTTACAATACATCCATGGTGGAGATACTCAGATGGGGGTGCTGTATATTCCAATTATCCTGCATGTTATACAGGAAGGGGAACCAAATCTAAATGGCTTGTTGAATCCAATGTTTTCTGATCTTGGCAAGGCAGCCCACAAAAAAACGGACTGTGTTTGTGGGTTGGTAGGCACTCCAGATATGTGCACAAGCACTGGAAAGTGAGTTTTTCATGATATGTCCTCTTTAAGAATGCTCTGGCTGTGATGTAGTCAGCTCTTTAATGCTGACTGACATTTGTATTATGTAAAAGTACTATAAAGATTTTAAATGTTGTGACCTTGTTTTTGTCTTCCACAAGTTATAGACGGGGGCTGAACCAAGCTGCTGCCGTTAACTATTGACAGGAAGGGCCATGTGACCAAAGTATGAATGGAGAAAGGATATCTATTGCGCAAATCACACTCACTCTATGCATGTATGGGCATGGGGGTGTGTGTGTGTGTGTGTGTATGTGTGTGTGTGTGTGTGTGTGTGTGTGTGTGTGGTCAAGGTGGGGAAAATGCTTGCATGTAAATACGACCTAATTGAAATATGGAACTTTTTTTTTTACTCCAGAAAGAAAAATAACTTTAAAATCGACGTACACGCCTGCTTGTAAATCATGCTTTCACGACACCATCATCAGCAGAGTCCCTGAAACTGATGTTGATCTAATGCTCTTGCCAAACTATGTTATTGCAAACTGTAAACAGTGCAGCAGCATAAATGGGTAGAACAGCCACAGTACTGTATGGCATCACCAAGTTTGATGTAAGAAAAAGTACGAATTTTCATGACTGCTACCACAAAATGTAACCTGTGATGTGTTATTCACAGTAGTGCATACACACGTGGATGTACTTAGGTGACATTTTACAGTAAAACACCAAAGCATTCAAATGTGACAGTGTTGTTAACAACCACAGGCCAAGCTACAGTACTCTGCTTTAAGAAATCACAGTCTAAAAGGTGGCTGCATGTAAGCCCAGTGCTGGAAGCTGGGATAAGTGTGGGGTGAGGCCTAATTATTGACAAGATAAGCAAGGTGCAGTGCCTTATTGCTTATGATTAGGCAAGAGTTAGTGGGGTGGGGTCACTAACACCTGCCACGCGTAGGAGGAAATGTCCACAGGCAAGAGAAGAGAGAATTCAGCACACTGACTTTATTGACTTGCAATAAACATTAATAAAGAAATATTAATAACGTTTACTGCAAGTATAAGGACAGTGTGTGGAAATTCTCTCTTTCCTTAATTACAGCCATACATTCACTGGTTCAATATGCAGAAGACAAATTCACATGCAGTTCAAACATAATCACCACAGGCACTAATTAATTTCATAGTCATGATTAGAGCAGACAGTACTCAAATAATGACAGGAGTTGTCTGTATTATCATAGTGGGTGTGATTTAAGCTCTCCGTTATACAGCTAACTGAGCACTGACCTCAAAAATGTGATGTGTATCGGATGTTTGTTCCAAACCACATTAGAAATTAATATTGTTCTACAAAGTCTAGGTGGGAAAAATGAAATTAAGTATATACAACGGTTTGTAAACTGAGATTTATATGGGTTTGGTGGTTGTAAGTTGATTTTCTAAAATATAACAATGGTTACATAAGGTAGAAATTTGGGTCATTTTAATGGGTTGGGAATCAATAGATAGCCTGAAACCTATGACCCGGAGAGACATTCTTAGACACATCTAGACAACTTTATTTACAGTGTCCCAAAAGACTGGATACACACTGACACTCCTGAAAGACCCATTGGCATCCACTGGCACCTCTCTGGAAAGGATGGTGAGGTAATTTGACTGTACCTAAACAGACAGTTTATTACTGTAACACTGGCAGTAGGCCTAGATGAAGGATGGCAGGGTGACTCACAGGCTACTGTCCCACATAATGTTGTTAGCAGGTATCTCCCTCGCTGAAGTGTCATGTGGCAAAACATACTGAATCCCTGACAGCTCTGTAAATGCTGGCCTGTTGCTGCTGACCCTGTCCTCTGACTTTACTGGAGAAGGTCAACCAGAAGAAAATTAATTTTGCAGCAAGGGTTAATAATAGAGATTATTACAGGTTAGGGGTGCAGTGGGATATGTAGAGTGATGCTGGTGTAGGAGCATCACATTTGCCTCATTTGGTGGGTGGTCCTGTATCATGTGGAAATCCAGGGTACAATAATATCCCTGTAATTTAATATGGGACATCAGTAACAAAAGCTAGTCAGGATTTGGGTCTGGTTTATACCTATTATGAAGCCACAATTCCTATAACGTTAGTCTATCATTTTGGATTTAATATTAGTCAAATATATTATCAATTGTTTAATTATTAGGTTAAATGGGGTACTCTTTCTTTAATTAAATTGTTTAACGTTGCCTAACGTTGACACAACATCATACCTGACTTATTAATTTCAACAAACAAAGCAAAAACGGCTGCGTTACCTAAATATAACAAATGTACAAATCCTGTGTATACACATACCGTTAGCTGTAACGTTGGGGCTAAAGGTTTCTAGCTGAAGTTGTAAAGCTAATGTTAGCTAACAGTTAACGGTAGTTAGCTAGTTTGTTGTTGCTCTCACAGAGCTAGCTTCTCATATGAGTCAGGCAGACTACTTCCCAACTGTTAATGATAATAAATTAAATGCCCACCTCTATTTTGTCGACACTCCTGGCACAGCCGACAACCCTCATGCCTTGCTGGACCAGTGCCCGGGCTACAGCCGCTCCTATCCCCACCGAGGCTCCGGTCACCAGGGCCACTCTGCCTTTCCACCGCTCCATCTCCACCGTACTGTCTACACCGGTACTGTACACGAAACAACAGCTCCTGCACTGTTCCTCTGTCTGCTTAGTTCAAGCTGTCACAGTTGCAGCTATCAGTATTATGTACGATAATTATGTTCAGATTGAGGGACAGCCTCCTGATTCAGTCTGTGCAGCATCCAGAACAGTAGCGGGCAGTGTGCCTGAGCCCGAATCCATGCGCTCCTCTGGATGAAATATGAAGAGCCCTGTCGTGAGTAAATGTTTGGTTCACATCACCTCCCACTTTCTTTTTTTAACCCTGGTGCCTGGAGTGCTCTCCGTATGTTGGTTATCTACCTCCGCCTACTGGAAAAAACTAAACTAACACAATGTGAACAGACAAAGTGTTTGACGTGATACCTCCACGTATTCCCCGTAATCAAAAGCTTTTGGTCAGGAAATGTTCCAAAATAACAGCAGTAAATTAAGTAGTTTGATGTTTTCATTTCATATTAGAAATCAAAACTCACTGAGATACTATAGTGCGCTCCAATACCACTAATATTTTAAATATATTTCTTCATAACAATGACACGTGACAATTTAGGATTAAAACAGAAACATATACCGTTATATTAACGGTATATATAAAATATATTAAGTCAGTATATCATATATTTCACTGTAGCAGAGACATACACACACATATTATGTTTAATTAAATTCCTACAGTGCAGTAGGTCTGGCAATGGAAGAATAGTTACTATAATAGTTTATCTGAGAACAATGACATTTCCGATATGAAGGTAGCAATAATATATCTATACTTGCGAAACCATTCACTTACATTTTAAAAGGAAACTACACAAAGGATTATAGCTATTCAAATGATCAACGGTGAATAAATAAATGAATTACGGATTATCCAATGATACCCTGACCTATATTCCTCATAACTCCAGTTATATAAAGCCTACATTTGACTCCAAATAAGCTCCAGCAGTTAGTTTTATATCGTTACTACATTACTAACTGAAAGTTTACCCCAAATGTCCAGTTTCCTTTTGCAAGGACTAAAACTGGTCCCAGACTGTCAGAATTCAATGAATATATTCATTGAACAATGTTCTAAATGTAGGACTAGGCTTACTACCAGTCCTACTGGCCCTGTGTTTGTAGTATTAAACAGTAAAGACCAGGATAAATTGGCTCACAAAATAACTAGTATTTATCCATATTCTAAGACGGAAATGTACATTAACTTGTAAGGTCAAGAAAAAAAAACAAAATTTGTAATGCATATTAATAAATATTCTTTATTTAGTAAATTTTGCACAGTGCGCCCTTAACATCACACCCAGATCCTTGTTACAAATGGATGTTTATTCTCTGTAAAATCTTTATATTTAGAATTTCTGTACACATTTAAATGGTACAACCTTTACACCGAAGTGTCACCAATGAGAAACAACAAAAAAAGGACAAACATAAAATAAGACTACTAAGATGTTTTCCTAATGACACAGCTTGCAAAGCTTGATTACTGATTCCACTGTGCTCTTACCCAACAACCCTACAAAAGACCAACAACAAATAGCTAGACTTGGTCAAAGAGAACACTTACGGGTGAGAAAGTGGCCAAAAAATGATAGAAAAGTGTGTTGGTGTAAGTGTGAAAGAGAGCGATGATCAACAGAAAGGAAGAATCAAATTTACTTTAAAGATGAAAAGACTGAATAAGACATCAAATGTACTTCCACATTTTATCTTTCCTAAAGATGTTGCAGCAGTGGTAATGAGTGTTTTTCCCAGGGAAGATACCATTAGTGCAGTTAGTTGACACTGGTGGTGGTAAACCACTTTCCACAGACTGGCTTACTCCGCTCAGTGGTGCGGCAGTAGTTGGTGAACTTCTCTTTCAGGAGCTGTCGGTACTGGTGGCGGTTGTTGTAGAAGGACTGGTTTCTTTCCAAAAAGGCCTGGATTTCATCCTGTGTCAGATAATTCTCTTCATCTGAAATCACTTCTGAGTCATCCTGTATTAAGAACACGAACGGAATGCAGGAGGGGACATAAGAGCCAGAATCAAACCAGTGTATTAATTCATTCTTATAAGGAAAAGGTGAAATGTAATTAAATATAAAGAATACAAGCCATTAAAAAAATAAAAATAAAAAAAATAAAAAAATCTATAGACCTTTCATACAGCAGACATTTATATCTGGGTTTGTCAATTCCAGGGCCTTGCCATCGTAGCATGACAGAGCTATTATATATGTTATCAGTTACAACTGTACTTGTCCTACTATAACGAGTCAAATCGTCTCCTGTGACAAAGATTCTACTGACCAGAAGTTCCATGAGACTTGTGTTTGCCTCTGGCGGCCTCGCTTCAAGGTGGAGGTTATTATCATTTACTGTCCATGGTAACTGTAGTGCAATCCTGGCAAATGTATCACCACATAAGGAGGAAAAGATTTCTTTGGTTCGGCAAGTGTGCGATGACGCTGATGACTGTAAAAAAAAATATAAAACACAGCGATGATTAATAATTAAAGCAGAAATGAACCGTGTTAAACATTCTGCACAGAGCATGTGAATTCTACAATCTGTTCTCTCACCTGATCATTGCATAAACCCTTGCCCTTCCTTTTCTTCTTTTTACTCTTGCATTGAGTGTTTTCCACAGAGTGTGGCCAGCATTCCACACAACTGTCTATTCCATCCTCCTCCTTGTCTTCAGCACAGCGATGGGCATTTGAGTCATCTCCTGCAGAAGGAGCAAAGAACAAAAGACAAACTGTGAGAAAATCCCTGAAATGGTTTCGGTTGTATATCATCAGCATCATCATAGAACTGCTCAAACCAGACCTGCATCGTCATGGTTGCATATTCCCTCAGAGCAGGCAATATCAGAACCTTCCCGCGATCCTGTCTCACTGCCCTCCATACTTGAGGAGTAGCCACAGTCACTACCATTGCTGTGAGGAGACAAATCTGGAGAAACAAGTGGAAAAAACATGTATGAAGACAGGTTTAATGGTTTGTAGTGATGTCTGTTCCTGACAGTTTCAAATATACAGTCTATAATACCCCTTTCACACCATGGCTCAATAAGGGTTATACCCAGGTCGACTGTGTTTGAATTGGGTAACCCTCCTCGATCTACTCGGCTTCTCAACCCAGGTAGGTTTGATCAGGGTAGGACTAGGGTCGATTTCAATGTGAATTGCGCACGACCTGGGTCGCCAACAGCCGAGGTGGGACAAATGATGCGATTGGTTGGAAATGACAGTGGGGCAGTCGTCACAGGTCGCCGCACACTTTGATAAAAACACAAATTTTGTCTCACTGTGCTTTATACTGAGTTTTCACCATAGACCGTATAAAACTAGGATTATAACAGGCAGCTTCAACAACAGCAGAGCGGAGCAGTTCAATTCATTTCCGAACAACCAGCTGAGTGCCCGGATGTTCATTAGTCTGCCTTTTGCAGAGCAGCAGAACCGCAGCATTAGAACGCAATTGTATGAAAATAAGTTGTGTACCTGCACCGCCGCTCTTACTCCCTCTCTCTGGCACGAGACACCCGCTGCAGGCTGCAGTTCAGTACGGCTGCTGGGGAGCGCAAATCTCTCTCTTTTTTCCTCTGTCTTTTTTAAAAATGAGTCATGAAGCCAATAGCAAAGCCCAACTTTACATTTAATGCAATCAAACAAAGAGAAATGTTCTCCCCTCTCGTTATTTATTTGTGCTCGACCAGGGATATACCCATGTAGACTGGCTTGGTTTGAATTTCCAAAAGGAGGGTTGAACCCTGATCAGACAACCCTAGCCTAACCCTGGTACGTGGTGTGAAAGAGGTATTAGTGCAACAGAATGTTTAAAGTAGTTTGCCTTGTGGTCCAGCAGAGGGCGTATTCATAAAAGACACTATCAGCTTAACCTATTGCATGTCCTCTTGACCTTTCACTATAGTAAACCAAGCTAATGAATAAAAATGGAGGGCACTAGCAAGCAAAGCTGTGCTGATCCCCGAAGGATCTGTGAATCTGTGCGTGAACTAGTTTGGGTTCTATGCTATAGATGGCAAAACTACCAACAAAGATAAGGCTGTTTGCAGCGGAGGCACCAGAAACGAGTGGAGCAACATCAACTGGAAAACCTCATCCGACTGGTTCGCCTGTTATTTCCTTCTTCCAAAACAGTGGTGAAGAACACCAGGAGCAAATGCCAGGAGTTGAGTTTTTATTAAAACTTAATGACTGTGTTAACTGCATGCAAAATGTATCAGAGCACACAAGGCCACACTACCTTAATTCAAACAATGTACATGTACGTCTAATTTGGTTCAAACTTGACAGCCTGGTAAGCCTGTGTGCATTTTTACCCTGTTTCATGTTGTCTCGGCAGCTACAGGAAGAGCCTCCATTGGTGACGACGCTCTGAACACATCTGGCCGCCTCCTCCTCCTCCTCCTCCTCCTCCTCCTCCTCCTCATCATCATGGCTACCACAGACCTTGCAAGTGCCCTCCACAGACTCAAGAGAACCCTGCAAACACACACCAAATGGGACAGACTTATATCAATAGATGTGTAGCTGCAGATGAACACAGATGTCTTCAATGATGTGCAAGGAGAGCTTCATGTCCCTCACGGTTGATGGAAGATTACCTCATCCAGATTTTTCTCCTTGTCCTCTCCCTCCTGTTCAGATACGTCAAAGCCACACTTGTTTTTGCGACGATTTTTGCGCTTTTGCCTCTTTTTCTCCTGCTTCAGCTCTTTGGCCCTCTCCTCCTCAGACAGCTCCTCAACAAACTGCTCTAGCCGACTGATCCCCTGCATTTTCTCCACGGCCATCTAGGGGCATCGTAATAAATACATTATCCCAGAGCCATTTATCATCTGATAAATACATCTGGAATTATACCATACATACAATGGCTTAGAAGATGTGTACCTCAAAACTTTTGCGTAGTGCATCAATTCCCAAATGGAACAGTATCTGCCAGGTCTGCTCCTCTGCTCGTAGTTTCTGCCAGATCCTGTGCAGCCGCTCATACAGGTGAATACCCAGACAGGTCAGGACTTCTTCTTGTGCAATGTCAATGGTTTTGGCATGTCGCTCTCTGCGTCTTCAAAAAAACAGAATCATCAACTGAATGTATAAATACAATGAAAGGAACATGAAATAATAGAAAATGACTTTAAAAGGAAACAGACTTCATCAATAGTAAAAGATAGCTCTGTGGTATTCATTGTTTAAACTTTTACTTACTCATAGCCTCCTGCAAACTCAGGCTCAGCCCGGCCGAGGAGATGAGCAATGAAGTCAGTCTCACAGCACACATGGATGTGGCGTTCGTGGGGGCAACAGCATAGTCCCTCATACAAGGCAGCACAATACCCCTTCTCTTTACTGCAGTCCAACTCCCCCACCAGGATGTTGTATGCCCTCAGCACTTTATTCTTACAGTCAGTGCAAAACCTGATGACAAGAAAGTACAGTACTACGCAGTTATCGAGTTCTTTCTAAAGCTCTGACACAGCGTTTAAGAGGGGAGAAAATAGTCACACATTACCTGTGTTTACGCAAGTATGTCTCCAGTGTCTCTAAGAGACAAGCATTATCAATGAGGACCACCTCATCTCTGCACTCCTGAGACATCAGCTCCCACACATCCATCCAGCTTCCACTGTAAGCAAACATACAACTATTATAGCTAGGCCATCACAATGCAGTGTCATCATCTCTTTAACCTGCCACTATAGTTTTTTTTTAACCAACTTGGGGTTAGCGGAAATAAGCTGTACACACAACACTCGCATACTTTTTAAGCTGATATGATAAAATTGTTTGATAATAAACTACAGTATTTATACATGCAGCAAAAATGGATCAACATTAGTATTCATCAAGAGTGGTGTTTCTGATTACCTGGTCTAATATTCACTCTTTTTATGTCTGGTTTTGGTCTCCAACAACTCTTGGAGGAGATATCTGGCTCATGTTCTAATATTTTAAGTTTATCAGTCAAAGTGCTCACCATTTTTTTCAAAACTAAGGCTTATGTTTGTATACATCAAATATCCAGGGAAAAATAGAAACAAAGCCTCAAATGGTAAACAGCGATGACTGGTCTAAAACGGAGGGCTTCTGAAGGCTGGAGAAAGAGTTTAACTCTGTCTTTTCGGTCTTGTGTCTATGTGAAGGGGGACACCAACTGTCCAAAGGGAAAGAAGACGCTGCATATGTCGTCTTCTAGTGCGATTCTTAAAACCTGCCACTCTCTTTGTGCCCACTTCACTACGGTTAGATAGAGGACAACTTAAACACACTGGCCCTGCCTGCTGGGAAAAGCTACTATTCAAGTCTCTTAACACCAACATCCTGAATGTTGTTTAGAGAAAGAAACAACTGATACAACAGTTTGATGAGAAAAACAGATACAATGGTCATATTACTCACCCCAAAGGTTTAGGTTTGTGTGTGTCTAAGGAGTGTAACTGGCAGCGTTTGTTCTTTTTGCTTTTTGGAATGGCATCAATCATGTCATTCAACTTGGACCTGTAAAGAAAAATATATATTTAATTATTTTTTTCACAATAACTTTATAGTATTCCAGTATTGTTTGACAGTTAATAAAATACAACATGCATTTGTCCATGTTTTATATCTGACACTAAATAAAAAGAAAATGGCACAGTGTCAGTTTAAGATAACTCCGTATGTGCATAGTTTGCAGTTAATTTAGTTTAACCCCTTGTCACATCCTTGTCTCTAAGGACTCAACATAAAAAAACAAAATTCAGTACAGATGAAGCGTACTAAAGAGTGGTGGGTCTACTAAAGAGTAGTATATCAGCTTGGTATAGCAGTATCCTTACAGAGTATTCAAACCATAGAAATAGAATGTTATTTCTACGATTCCAACAAACCCAGAGAGCTTTTTTTTTATGTCACATATTGAAGTTTTGGTCCTCTAGGTTCTTCACTAACAAAAGCACTTGCTCATATTTAATGAAAAACTGTTAGTTTTGGCTGTTCTCTTTTGATAGATGGTGTGATCAATTTGGCAGTGAAAATGAGCGAAACACACTTCCTTGTATCTTACCCGTGGACGTAGAAAAGGTTGTAGAGCTTCTTTACATCTGCTAAACAGGCTTTGGTGACAGAGAGCATGCCCGTGGGTTTCAGTGTGAGGGGCTCCAGGGCTGGGTTCCCTGATTCCACCAAATGTGAGAAGAGGTGCTCCACACTTCGTCTGCAGCCCACGCATGGCACCAGCTGAGATAATGCACTATACACCTCTCTGGAGGTCACCATCAGGGCAATATTCAAGTCCTGTTGCTTCAACTTGGAGTGATACTAAAGGCCAAGGAATCATACATCTGTTACCACTTTGTTGACAAACTACACACTTATCAGCTCCTGTGTGGAAAATTTTAACTGCTCACCTCAGAAAATTGTTTCCAATGAGCTGTGCTTATTTCTTGGCTGTCAACATCCATGACACCATCAGAAAATTCCATCACCATCTGACAACAAGAGATAATATACAACAGTTAATGTACATTTTTGAAATTCTTTATTGCCTTGTTACTTATATCAGCCATGCTGATAATTGTCACAAGACAACATTGTCCTTTTGGTTTTTAAAAGTTTTACTATTGCCACAAAACATTTTTTTCTTGAAACATACACTATGATCGGACACTAACTCAGGTTTTTACCATTCTAAATTCTTGTGCCAATTTTACAGTAACTGTATGTCGCTATCGCAAAAGTAAGGCTTCAGTGCCTTTGTTTAGCCAGAAAGATTTGTATAATAACAATAACATTTGAGGTGAACACTGTATTCTGTCATGGAATAATAAAGAAACATTATATTACCTTCCTAGTATATATATATATATATATATATATATATATATATATATATATATATATATATATATATATATATACACATACACATACACACACATATATCTACATCACCACAATATTTTAAGAAAGCCAAACTGGTTGAACGCTTTGTGAAGACACTGTGTCTACACAGTCATTTTTGTCTAAACCCTAAGCCTTCTTTATTTGGTTTGTTCAACAGACAAGGTTAGCAAACTGTTTCCCTCAAACAGGTTGGGACTTCACATTTTGATAATGATCTTGGTAATATAAGCTTGATAATAACTGAGCCTTTACTTCTGGACATTAAATCACTATCCCAAATTGATATGGAATGCCATCACCTGACCCAAAGAGGTTTATTGGGATCTTAACAGACATTTTCCTTGTGGTCATATATATGGGAATTCTAACTAACCGTGAGAGTATCATCAATACACAGGGGGATCTGTCGGGCGAGAAATGGGTAGTCCTCTTCCCCTTCCCTGCAAACTGCTACCAGACGCGCCATGACTTCTTCCAGTTTGGCTGGGGTGCAGCTCGCCTGCAGGTGACACACAAGAGACCGACTGACCACATTTGACATCAGCACAGGCTACACCAAGCTAATGCTAATCCATTGCGGGCTAAATGCAACATCACCTTGTCACTATAACCTATTAGGCAATAAAACACGGTACAAAATGCCAAACATTAACTGACGTTGTAGTGCACACAGATATGTCTTGACCCAGATTTAACCAGCTAACGTTAAGTTAGCAAACAACCTGGGAAACGACAGCTTGGAGGTAGAAAAGGGTATGACGTTAATAGTTTGTAAAATCTTTTTGTAGCAGTTTTGGCTTAAATTATTTAAGTGACAACAGGTTTCATTACGCTAACGCCTAAGTTACATGTTAGGCAGGATAAAGCAGTAACCAGCGGCTGCCAGTTAACGTTAGCCTGCTAGCTAATTTCATTTGCCAGTACGATATTAGAGATTAAAAGGAAGCCGGTCAGTGTCTTTATGCACAATATTTTCAAGCGACTACTAGCTATATACTGGAGTTAATAATACCTTAACCAGTAACAGATATACTGCAGTGTTGCTATCCTTTGTCTACGCCCTGCCAATGCCAGCAAACTTGGCTAACTTACTAGTTAGCATCGCTATCCTACAAAGCTAACAATAGCCAGCTTCAATACGGCTAATATAAAGTAGAACTGGCTACTTAGCAACTGTCACTTAGCTAGCTATATCAGCTTCTCCTACCAACGTTTAAAATATAGACCATAATCTGCCACCTTGACAAAATAAATATATATCTGACTAAAAACAATTTTTGTGTTTACTTACCCGTTTCTGTGAGTTCCCCTTAAAATAACAAACAAGTGCGACAGTAAGTGAGGCTGCTACGGTGGCGGAATCTTCATTGCTGATTTGACCTTTGCCCTCCAATATATTACGTAGCTGACGTATTGCATGTGGCCTCCAGGAGGCGCATTATTGATAGTCTCGCATTGCCAGACTATAGACTGTATAACATGAATATACAGTTTATGTGCCAGACCCACCTCCACAGTGCTGCGGAGGAATATGTATTTTGAGAAAGCGAAAATGTACATTAATACAAGTCAAGCTGCTTGTTTGAAATGAATAACTGAGCCCTAAGAATGTCCACTTCATAATTTTTGTATAATTCTTTAATATTTGTATATAATATAAATGGTGTTGCTGTATTAGAGCAGGGAAGTAACATAAGAAATGAGATTAAGAAAAGACAACGGATGTGTGCATATAAAGGTATAATATATGTGTACCTTTTTAATCCTGCAAGGGGAAATTAAATTGTTTCACACTGTTATATACAGGTGCTGGTCATATAATTAGAATATCATGAAAAAGTTGATTTATTTCAGTAATTCCATTCAAAAAGTGAAATTTGTATATTGTATTCATTCATCACACAGTGATATATTTCAAATGTTCATTTCTTTTTATTGTGATGATTATAACTGATAACTAATGAAAAGCCCAAATTCAGTATCTCAGAAAATTAGAATATTACTTAAGACCAATACAAAAAAGGATTTTTAGAAATATTGGCCAACTGAAAAGTATGAACATGAAAAGAATGAGCATGTACAGCACTCAATACTTAGTTGGGGCTCCTTTTGCCTGAATTACTGCAGCAATGCGGCGTGGCATGGGGTCGATCAGTCTGTGGCACTGCTCAGGTGTTATGAGAGCCCAGGTTGCTCTGATAGTGGCCTTCAGCTCTTCTGCATTGTTGGGTCTGGTGCATCGCATCTTCCTCTTCACAATACCCCATATATTTTCTATAGGGTTAAGGTCAGGTGAGTTTGCTGGCCAATTAAGAACAGGGATACCATGGTCCTTAAACCAGGTACTGGTAGCTTTGGCACTGTGTGCAGGTGCCAAGTCCTGCTGGAAAATGAAATCTGCATCTCCATAAAGTTGGTCAGCAGCAGGAAGCATGAAGTGCTCTAAAACTTCCTGGTAGACGGCTGCGTTGACCCTGGCCCTCAGAAAACAGTGGACCAACACCAGCCGATGACATGGCACCCCAAACCATCACTGACTGTGGAAACTGTACACTGGACTTCAAGCAACGTGAATTCTGTGCCTCTCCTCTCTCCCTCCAGACTCTGGGACCTTGATTTCCAAAGGAAATGCAAAATGTACTTTCATCAGAGAACATAACTTCAGACCACTCAGCAGCAGTCCAGTCCTTTCTGCCTTTAGCCCAGGCGAGATGCTTCTGACGCTGTGTCTTGTTCAGGAGTGGCTTGACACAAGGAATGCGACAGCTGAAACCCATGTCTTGCATACGTCTGTGCGTGGTGGTTCTTGAAGCACTGACTCCAGCTGCAGTCCACTCTTTGTGAATCTCCCCCACACTTTTGAATGGGTTTTGTTTCACAATCCTCTCCAAGGTGCGGTTATCCCTATTGCTTCTACACTTTTTTCTACCACATCTTTTCCTTCCCGTCGCCTCTCTATTAATGTGCTTGGACACAGAGCTCTGTGAACAGCCAGCATCTTTAGCAATGACCTTTTGTGTCTTGCCCTCCTTGTGCAAGGCGTCAATGGTTGTCTTCTGGACAGCTGTCAAGTCAGCAGTCTCCCCCATGATTGTGTAGCCTAAAGAACTAGACTGAGAGACCATTTAAAGGCCTTTGCAGGTGTTTTGAGTTAATTAGCTGATTAGAGTGTGGCACCAGGTGTCTTCAATATTGAACCTTGTCACAATATTCTAATTTTGTGAGATACTGAATTTGGGGTTTTCATTAGTTATCAGTTCTAATCATCACAATTAAAAAAAATAAACACTTGCAATATATCAGTCTGTGTGGAATGAATGTATACATTATACAAGTTTCACTTTTTGAATGGAATTACTGAAATAAATCAACTTTTTCATGATATTCTAATTATATGACCAGCACCTGTATATTCACATACCCAAATGCACAAACAGGACCTATACACATTCATTATGTATGGAGAGATGTCAGAGCTAGGGGTCTGCCTTACAGGATGGCACCCTGAGAAGTTGTGGGTTCGGTGCCTTGCTCAAAGCCACCTCGACAGCACCCAGGAGGCGAACTGGCACCTCTCCAGCTACCAGCTAGGTCCGTACGGGGACTTGAATCGGCTGGTTCCCAAGCCAAGTCCCCACTGAATGAGCTAATGCCGTCCCTAAATATACAGAAAAGTAAAAGCACTACAGCTGTTCAATTGCTGCATCATTTTAAATGACAATTTCCCTTTTATGAAAAGCTCAGATGCTGACTTGATCCAGTCTTAAAATACTAGTAAGCTGATGTCAGTTCTATATAGGCCAATCCAATATAAGCAGAATGCATTATTTAGCAGCAACAAATCAACTGTTAAAAAAAAAAAACCTAGACAAAAGCAAATTATTTAAGAACACTGTTTGGTTTCACAGTATATTGTAGTTTTATCACATTTTATCAAGACACGCATTTATTTGCATTTATAAACATAACATATGTACAATAGTATCGTCAGCATTACAGATCATATCTTCTTATAACATTTAATTTCCCCAGTGTTTCCCTGAATGCCTGTCAATCCAACCCCACAAAATCCTTCAAACTACACAAATGAACCTTGTAGTTTTATGAATGCAATTTTACCAGAATTTCACTGTAATTCCACAAAGATGTAAAACATGTATTACAAAGCAATTCGTGAACATGTACAACAGCAAAACACACACTGAAAATGAGCTGCTGCAACTAAGTGTGTCCACTATCGAGTTGGTCAATCCTGTCATGACATTTGCAAGCAAGAAAAATAACAACTGATTCCTGCTGACAGCTTGGACAAGACAGTGTCTTTCTATCTCACCTGTCTTTTTGTCAGAGACTGAGTCTGATTGTTTTTTACACAAATTCCATGATGAGGGTACAAAGTGACAGCCTGATGTTCTTTTGGAAAACAGTAAAACCATATCCGCTATTCCTAGACAGGACATAAAAAACAAAGACTGAGCAACACTCCATAGGCAGAAAGGTAAATTAGCTATGCGGCGAGACACTGGCTCCACGAGTGTCTGACATATGTACAAAGCAGAGTACAGGACAAAACTTCCCAAAAAGAGGTTAAAAAGTGCTTTGAGCCACTGTCTAACGTGGGATCTTGGTTGCATCACATAGAGTCCAACCTGAACTCCTGCCATGTAGATGGCTACATAGCCCACTACAGAAAATATGCCCTCCTTGTTAGCATGCAGATAGTCCTTTTCTCTGTCATTGTTATGGATAATGAAAGCCTTCAGCCCTGATGTCTCCAAAGTGAACTGATAAAATCCACTGATCAGAAGGGCAATGACCCATGACTGACAGGCGGGTAAAATGGCCAAAAGCACAGAAGCAACAACTCTGACAATGGCTAGTGTGAAGAAAAAATTCCAGTGGACGCCATATTCTGACACATGCTCATGGTAGCCGGACATTTTGAGGCTCACTAGCCTTCCCATACCAAGAACAACCAGGGGCCAGACAGACAGGAGCTGCTTTGCGATATGATTCATCTTGGATCCTGAGATGTTCCTTCCCCGTGCCTCTGGACAGACAAGGGCATTTGCAAAGACATACGCTCCAACGCCAAAGTCCATAACCCCTGTCCCATAGGTTTCAGTTTTAGCATATCGCCTTGGGAAGACACTAAAGTCCACGGCAAGAATGCTGATGGCTGTTTTCACATTCACAAACACTCGAAAGATAGTCACAAAGGGAACCTGGTTGAATTGAACGTGACTCTGAAGGAAGGTGCTGACAGTGTTCTGTGGGTGCTGAGCAGAACTGTTGACACGATAGATATAGCAAAACACACAAGCCGAAACAAAGGCTAGGCTCAAGATGACCTGGTGAAGAACACTGCTCAAAACGGTACATGACAGAACCAGGGGAAGGATAAGCACACAGAAGTCTAGAAGCAGATGAGAAATCATTGGAAGTGGAAGCGGAAGAGTCCCTTTGGCCTGATGGTAGAGGGTCAAAATCAGTCCTCTGCTGATGAGACATAGTGGGGTGAGAAATGAGCCCAGTGCCACCTCCTGCAGACTGGTCCCATTGAGATTGCTGATAAACGCTTCCTTCAGGTCCCTCTGAGACATGGCCTGCAAACATTAAAATTCACGTTTTACTACATCAGAGAAACAGGACTGTATTTAGAAACAAATGAATATGAACGTGTTCAATAGACACTGGGAAATTGAACATTTAGGACGCTATGGCAGCACCCATGGTGAATTTACAGGCCTATGGGTACAGTTTCTGATTTAGCATATATTTAGAGGTATAAAAAGTGTTAGCAGTCTGAGTTTGTTGGCTTATGGTTACTTAAAGGTTACGTTAGGGGAACTAACGTCCCCAGGACGTTAAACCGACTTTCCATTTCAACCAAAACCTATCCAAAACCTAACTAAACCTAACCTTCAGGGAACGTTCCCGCAACCAAAAACGTGTTTTAGCTGGGTAACTATACAAAAGAACATTGTAAACGGGATGAATTTTCATTAGCACCTACCAATAGTCATTATTAAGTCATCATCATTAAATTCTCTAATCAATACTAAAACGTTTAATACGTTACCAAGGTAGTTGTGTGTCTATTTATCAGTACTTACCACGAATTTGTCTGTTAGGCGTCGGAAATGCAAGTTCACAATTACCTGTTTCACAGCATACCTATCTACAGTCAGGCGAAGTCCCGATCCTAACCCACTAGGATGCCTGCATTGGAAGCCTGCAGTAAAAAGAGAGCTCATTTGCTTCCGTATTTTCCCCCATGAAGCATTCAAGACAACTCGGATTTCTGGAAACTTCCAGCCAAACCGCGACTTGAGTTTCCAGCATAAGCATCTGAAAAATAACTTTAGAAATATGGTCAAAAAGCTCTGGTTTAGTATCTATTTCAGGCAATTGATAAATGCAGAGAAGCCATTCATGAGTCTCGACGTTTGGATACACAAAAGGAAAACTAGATAGAATTTGGAAAACATTAAGTCCTAAATCCATACGTGGCATTAAAAACGTAAAATGTCCTAAAGATATTAGATTCTAGAAAACCTTACCCGCGTAATTCTTAGACACTGGTGGACAGCTGGGCCCCTGAAGCAGAGCCAAGGAAGAGGGCGGGAATAAGTGTGTGGTTTGGGAGTTTGGGAGGCAGTCGGACAGTCAGGCAGCAGACACGGGAAGTTGTCCTGAAGGAATTTCTGACAGTAATGGAAAATGTTGAGGGTCAGGACTGCAGTGTACTGTAGAATAACCACAACTCATCCTTATTAGAATATAGAAGTGGTTCCTATCAAACCTTTTAAGACACGAAGGTAACGTTAACGGTAAAATCAATGAGTTCTGCGGACACCAGACGTAACGTTAAGGCAGGATACAGAAATGGAGGGGGAACGGTAAGAGTTAAGCACACGGGGAAGATCCGTCCACGATTTCTCAACTGGTGGTTTAGAGGTGTTCCTTTTCAGTTTTAAATGTAAAAGTTAATGATAAGTTAACTTGACCTGGAGTACCTTTATCAATAATATGTAACATAACCGGTTCTCAGCTTTGATTGGTTGGTTCGTATTCAAACGCGTTGTAGAATGTTTTATAAACCTGTGACCGAATAACAATACCGTAATCCAACGTTTAATGCGCCAGATGAAAATAGTCCCTACAATGCGGGGAAATGTAGCCAAATGTAGTGGCTTAATTTGACAACGTATTTCTACCTTGCATAGGTAACAGTAACACACACACACACACACACACACACACACACACACACACACTCTGAGGAACGTGACTTAAGTAAAATTGTTGTGGGCCACTTTTAAATGTACTTGAAGATCAAAATATTTAAATAATAACGTTACCTATAAGTATAGTTGCCAACATTCACTAAATTGCCAGATTTCTGACTGGAGTTTGGTATGAGAACAAGAGGAGGGATACTATAACCAGGTGTCACAAAAATCACTTTAATGTGTTGTTCATCATCTACCTATATACGATTTTTGTAGTATTTATGTTCTTCAGCCACTTACTGTTTCATTATATAACATACTGCTATAACATGATACTTGTGACAAGTGTACAGTGCTAGTGTAACTGCATGTGTTAGATATGTCAATTGAATGCATTGTGTACTTGGATATTTTTCGTGTAGGTATGACAATAAGACTGTTCACATGGTTTAAAATCGCCTTACAGAATGATGGGATGTAGGCTACCTGCTATTGGATTAAATCTGTCTACACAAATGTAATAAGTTGTCAGTTGGGCGGCAGGTCCAGGCCATGTGATCTTGGCAGGATAAAGCTGACTTCCATTTGTCAGTCTGAATTGATTGTGACTGAATGAATTACACATGACACATTGACCACAATGTTTCTGAACAAATACATGTAGCATTGCCCATGTAATACTATTAGCTTTTTTAGGTCGCTAAAGTAAGTGTCAATAAAACTAGCATGTCATGTAAGAATTTATATTTAATTTACTTATGTAATCTATATGTTTGACACATCTCTCAAAGCCAAGAATACAGTCTTGAACATTTAATGGCATCGAGATGGGATATTTTAAGTGCTTCATAGCTTGGGAACGTTTGACAGATTGTATGAAAACCACATTATGTTATAATAACAAATATTTTGATGCACAAAACAAGATCTATTTTTGCTGTACTGTTATAAGTATGGAGCTCGGAAATGTATCCCTATTTAGAAAATACTGCCTTTGCGATCAGACTTGACGTAATGATGATGATCAGAGGTTTGGGCACAGCTGTGTGATTTTCTGGTTTTATTTTTACAAATTGCTTCATTTACTATTGTTTTCCATGTGCAATTACTTGGCATGACTTACAAGGTGTCACTTCATATTTTAAACACAATATCACACTTTGTCTCATTCACATAGGGGAAAGGATTCCTCCAGAAGGTCCATTCTCCTCACCCGTGCCTAAATGATTCATTGGAGGGAGATATCCAGGCCTTCCTCATTGATGAAGACCAACTCCACACTTATGACGACCTCACCAAAGTTAACCCAGTAACCCCAACAACAGGTAACCAGTGGGGCTGTAATGTCACTAGGCCCTTTAGAGCGCATGTGTCAAACTCAAGGCCCGCAGGCCAAATCCGGCCCCTCGTAGATTTTGATCCGGCCCGCATATCAATTTAGGTTCACAAAACATTTCAGCCCACCTACTTTTTTTCTCGCTTTTTCAAAGTTTTTGTCACTTTTTTGTTACTTTATTCGACGATTTTGGCGCTTTCTGCGATGTTTTTGCGCTTTTTTTCTACGATGGCTACCAAACTTCTTTGCTGACTTTTTTAGGGCTTTATGTCAACTGTCAACTGTAAGTGAGTATACTATATGAGACATGCAATCATAAGGTCAAAGATATTTGACTTTTTCAATTAAAATAAAAGCATGTCAATAAATTCTACATGTCTGGCCCTTGATGTGATTCTCATTTCCAATGTGGCCCTTAGTGAAATTGAGTTTGACACCCCTGCTCTAGAGTCTCTAAATCACTTGATAAACATGGTGCATCATGAAGCTTCCTGCTTGTAGTGCTTGCTGTTTCAGCGAAGTGGTATGTAAGAAGTCATTTCTCCTATTATACATTAAGGGTAGTTTTGATCAACAAAGTACCCCTTCCACTGAATTTGATGGCATACATCTTGAAATCTCTACTGCTGCATGGCAGTGAGTGCTGCTGCGTGTTTGATATGTTGCATAAACTTTGTCTTTATTTACAAAAACACAGCCAGTGTGAAACAATGTTTTCCAGCTCATGTCACCTTGGATTGCAGCATTTTGCTGTGTATTGTTTAACCGCGTCAAGATAAAATCTGCAGGGATGATAAAAAAAAATAAATAAAAAAAAGGTGATGCATGAATGACTGCTGTGAAACCCAAATGCTGCAGTGTACACACTGAGAGGAACAAAGTGTGAACCAAGGGCATGACTTACTTTGCTGGCAGACACGTGCATCACCAAAAACGATAACTCTTGTATTCCTTATACATTTGTAATACAGTAGGGCCAACGTGAAGCATTCAAACGATTACAATAGTTTACATTTCCAGGTGGCCTTAGTTTCAGCTCAAGGTAGACAACATAACAGCACAGCTTATTAACAGCAGGGGTCAGGTTAACGGCATGGAATTGCTGTAGGATGTTTTCTTTCAGAGCTCTTGGACTGATTATGCTGCATCTGAAATATGGATCATGTTATTTTGTATATATTATAGAGAAACATATTTTTGTCATTTTAATGCTGCTGTGTTCTCTTGTACCTGCCTTAGGTGGTTTTATTCTGTAAAATATTGGCTTCTGTGTTTTTTTCCTGTTAATTAATGATACTTAATATTTTCCTCTGGTAGTGCTGAAATGCCTGCAGGCCAGGTACAGTGTGAAGGTGTTTTACACCAATGCTGGCTGCACCTTAGTGGCTCTTAACCCCTTCCAGCCATTCCCAGACCTCTACTCTCTGGATGTGATGAAGGAGTATCACTGCGCTCCTCAGCCCCAGGTATGTATTTACAGAGTCAAGGCTGTCTTTCACTGTAATTCAGCTTACTTGTGTACCTGTTTATTTCTCTATAGAGTTTTTTTTAAATTATGTTGGTGGGGAAAGATGGATGGTGGTTCAAGCAGGGGTGTAGATGTTTGTGGGGGGGGGTTGCGGTGGGTGCATTGTAAGAGTTTGGCTTATTCAGGGGGTTTGTGGTCAAACATAAATCCTCGGGTTCCTCGTCTGCCTCCTTTTATCAGAAACAGCTTCAAAGTCAAACTCATTAAAGTCTGGAACCTCCTTGAAGGCACCGGTGGCTCTCCCCGAAGTCTAAAAATGGCCAGCATCTTAATAAGTCTGTATTTTTTGCCAACAGGAGTTCAAACCACACATCTTTATTGTGGCGGAAGAAGCCTACAGGAATGTTCAGGGCCAGCTGGAGCCAGTGAACCAATCATTGGTGGTCAGCGGTGAGAGCGGTGCAGGAAAGGTAAACCAAGACATAGTGTGTTAAGCTTACAGAATAAACGTAACCTACTACATCAATCAGGGGTTCAAACTATCAGTTGCTCTTTTACTTACAGTGCCGCAGATTGTGGTATTTGCCCATTTGCAGTATATCGACTAAATTACGCATTTATAAGCTGGCTGGTTTCAAGAATTTTAAAGACCCCCTCCACTCAAAAATGTATTTTTCTAAAGTCTATGTCCCTTAAAACATCTGACCTATATACTGACTTGTATCTGTGCAAAGTTTGTCACTAGAGAGGTGTTCAACATTCGTCAGATGGCAGATACGTCATCAGATTTGAAAGCCAACCGCTGTCTAATATACAAACGCCAGAAAAGAAACTGAAACCTTCAGTGCAGAGCGGACTTGTCAGTAGAGATGGTCCGATACCATTTTTTGCTTCCCGATTCCGATACCTGAACTTGCGTATCGACCGATACCAAATACCGATCCGATACCAGTGTGTCATATATTTTATTATGTTTTAACAACTGTATACTACTATCTCTGTATGGATGTGATATTATTTCTATCTTTGTCGTCGGTCTGGCTCAGGTTAAACTCTTTGTGAAACATGAACAAACACAAACAATTAACGCACCAGAACTTCTTCTTTTATTCTCCAGTTTGACAGTCCGTTATAACGGAAAAATAACATAAACTACTTTAACGTAGATTTTCTTTAGGGCTTTATTACGTGGTATCGGATCGGTGCATAGACTCCAGGACCGATACCGATACCAGCATTTTAGGCAGTATCGGAGCCGATACCTATCGGTATCGGAACATCTCTACTTGTCAGTACAGAGAGACCCACCCACATATCATATAATATCATCCTAGCTGTTGTCAGACGCTGCAAGTTAAAAGCTAACAAGCCAACAACAATGCAAACAAATAAAAGATGCTAACTACACTTACCATTCTGATTTGTCGCCGATTTTTGTGCACAACAGAACAGACTCCTAATGTGAGTCTGGGTGTGACACCGGGGTTCTGGCTGCGGAACTCCGGCGAGAAGCCTCTTAAAGAAATACAAAAAACCTCCGAAAAATCTATAAGGAAGACAGTTTGCATGAACAGCGATCGTCAGAATAGCGACTGGCAGTTGATCACCGATCAACAAATAAATAAGTGGTTAATGGATTCAATTAAATCGTTAGTTGAAGCCCTAAACAGAGAACAGAGGTGATGGCTGTAAATTGGGTCCCGGGGTCCGTAGAACCAATCTTTAGTGGCCCTGTGGTTTGTTTCTTTATAGACATGGACGTCTCGCTGCCTGATGAAATACTACGCCACTGTGGCGGCCTCGTACTCAGTGTTGAAGAGTCAGGACACAGTGGAGAGGATAGAGAGGAGGGTGCTGGACTCCAACCCCATCATGGAAGCTTTCGGTGAGATAACTGATCGCTGGTGTCTTGTTAATGTGAAAATAACCACTGTGCACTGTCACTCAGTCAAAACTCTACTCTCCATGTAGGCAATGCCTGTACGCTACGGAACAACAACAGCAGTCGCTTTGGAAAGTACATCCAGCTCCAGCTAGACAGGTAATTAGAATTCATCCTGCTGCACTTTCTTCTTCATCACGTCCAGGCCCGGATCTAGGCACAGGCATTCTAGGCACATGTCTAGGGCCCATTTGCCACTAGAGGGCCCATTATAAGGGAAAAGTCAAAATATATTTTTATAATACCTAAATAAATAAAACAGCATAATAATCATGTGGCAGTTAAAAGTTATCTTGTTTATTCACCAAATAACAAAAGTATCCATTTGGAGGGGGCCCGAAAAATGCAGTATGCCTAGTGTGGTCTTTCCATTGAATCCGGCTCTTCACGTGAGAAACGTATCATCAGTGTACAGTTCAGTTTAATCAGTTCAACGTGTTATTTTTACATGAAGATGTCAGCTGTTAGTGGGGGCGTCCGTGCAAACATATTTGCTCGAGAAGACCAGGGTGGCTTGCCAACTGGCTAACGAGAGGAACTTCCACATATTTTACCAGGTGAGTTAACGGCCGCACAAAACCTTATGTGTGTATATTAGTTTAATATTGACCCATTCATATGTGAAGCAGATGTAAATTCTGAGAGCATATTGTTTTTCCAGATGATGAAAGGGGCCACGGATGAGCAGAGAAAGGAGTGGAAGATGCCATGTGGCCAGCACTTTGTGTGGCTGCCAAATTCTGAAAAAACAGTGGAGGGTTGGTCTTTATTTTTCATGTATATTTAGGCATGTTTTTGTCTTATATTCTGTAGGGATTTGGGATTCTCACAAGTTCTTTTCGTGTAATGTTTTATAGAGGATTGTTTTCACGAGACTGTCGCGGCAATGGTTCATCTGGGCATTAATGCAGAAAGGCAGAGACAAATATTTAAGGTAAGGTACTCATCTGACTTAGATTTAACCCCCTCTATTTAACATTTTTAAACACTATAGAAACATGTAATGACTAGTTTCTAACACACTATAATGTAGTTGTAAGCAAATGTATTAATATACAGTATTTGTCATCAATGATAATTTCGCCTATGAAGATTACAACTGTGTTTTTTGCCATAGTCATTATCTGTTTATACACCAGCATCCAGTTATGTGTGCCCACAGGAAGAGCTATAGTTTTGGCACAATAGATCACTTACATCTGCTTACAACTACATTGTGGTGTAGTTTCATACATGCAGCGTTATAAACTATTTATTAAATGTTTATATACCGCTCAGGAACGCTGAAACTATATATGTTTTCATTGTCTTTCTTTTTCTGTTAGCATAGAATTGAATTTTTGCAATGTATTACAGATATTGGCAGGGATTCTGCAGTTGGGGAATTTGAATTTCTCCTCTTCAACGGATGAATCACAACCATGTAACCTAGATGAACAGTCCAAAGGTATCGGATATGATATTTAAACAACTCTCATCACCTCCAGTTATTAAGTTGCTCAAAATCTCCTTTATTTAGTCATTTAAGGCTGACATACATACAGAATGATGCTCAAGGGATTTATTTTAAAAGATACATATAGGTTGCACGATCATGTGTCATGCTGCTGGATTCAAGAATACATTCCCTGACACCCCGCTCCCTGACAATAACTCCCAACAAACATGAGCTACATCAGGGTTCCCCCCAGTGTATTGCAAGCCTGGTGGCAATACACCTACGTTGCCCCCCCACCAGGCGTAAGACACTGGGAGAAAGAAATTTGAATGTATTTTTATGAAGTTTTTTAAACTAGTTACAGTCAGGGGTTGGAAACTTAGATGTAGGCATATTTTCAAATCTCCAGTTAGCTTTTAGCACTGACTTAATGTAGGGCCCTATGGAATCTGTTTTATAGCAATTCCTTCCATGATTCTGTTATCACAGAGACTATTGGGCTCTACATTAATGCTGCCATCAGTCTGTGACTGGCCCCAGGCGGGACACTTGCCACTGGGCTAAACAACTTATCTGGGGGAAACCCTGTACATAGTTAACAGCTTCCACTCGTGCCTGTGTTAGACTTCTTGCAGAGGGCCGCGGAGCTGCTGTGTGTCCCTGCTGAGGAGCTTCAGATGTGTATAAGAGTGAGGACGTTGAAGGCGGGGAAGCAGAGCGTTCTCAAGCCCTGTTCCCAGGCAGAGTGCAGCATGAGGAGAGACTGCCTGGCCAAGGCCATCTACGCCCAGTAAGAATGAGGATTTGATCGTCAAATAACACAGCAATGTGATAATATTATGTGAAAAAGGACCGGTCATGCAGGAACTTGTTTTTGTCCTGCGATTTAGACTCGGTTGTCGTCAAACACTCCTTTTCCACTAGGGCTGCATAGTATATCTTTTTTATTTTTATTTATTTTATTTTTTTTAATCGTCATGGCGATATCAACTGCCGCAATAAACACATCACGAAAGTCTGCGACACATCGCGGAAGACGCTACACAAAATAAATCAGTAGAAAACTGCACTTTTAAAACTTTTTCATTCTTTTTTTGCGGTGCCTTTTATATTCAATTCAATGATCAATAAAATAAAATCAATTATTACAATTTATTGATAAAAATCAATAAAAGAATGTTGGAAATGATTTCCTTTCATTTGTTTTAAATTCAACAAGCAATTTGTTGTATTTTAGCAGAATACTGAAAGCAGCAGAAAGGCAGAACTGAGTACACTTCAATATCTGTTTATTTATTGCAAGTAATATCGTTATCGCAAATATTCAACCACATTATTGCATATTTTCCTCATATCGTGCAGCCCTACTTTCCACGAAACACTCGAAGGTGAAACCATCATGCCCCTTTGTTTACAAACAGTGATGAAGATATGTCTGTTAATCACTCTTTATATTCACATAATTTATGTTTTAAGTAAGAGTTTGTGTCTTTTTTTCCCACAGATTATTTGAGTGGCTGGTTACAGTCATCAACAACAGCATATGTGCAGGCACATCCACATGGTGCAACTTCATTGGTAAAAGCATTGGTGTCTTTTACTTCATGGAATGTGAATACATATCTATTTGTATATTTTTTTCCCTCTGTTTCTTTTCGTAAGCTCACGCAGTCCTCTCTACTCTGTGATCTCCAGGAGTTCTAGATGTGTACGGGTTTGAGTGTTTCCAGATCAACAACCTGGAGCAGCTGTGCATCAACTACGCCAATGAGAAACTGCAGCAGCACTTTGTGGCTCATTATCTCCGAGCTCAGCAGGTACAACGCTACTTTCAGCTTTATTATCCCGAAGGAAATTTGATCCGCAGCAGGCATCAAAAATCACATCAAGGACGATGGCAATCGTAAAAATATTGACAACAGCGACAAATACAGAACCATTCTATACCACAAATGAAAACAAGGTACACCTGCCACACTGAACCAGAAGTTAAAAAAAACAAACTTAAAACATTAGAAACAGCACAGTAAATAAATACATGCTGTAAGTGCTGTACAGAGTCAAGTAAAACTTGAATGGAATAAATCAATAATCAATCCAAGCTATCTAACACAGATACACATAAAAGCAAGTAAGTTAAAGGACCCATGGCATGAAAATTTCACTTTGAGTTGTTTTTTTTTAACATTAATGTGAGTTCCCCCAACCTGCCTATGGTCCCCCAGTGGCTAGAAATGGTTATAGGTGTAAACCGAGCTCTGGGTATCCTGCTCTGCCTTTGAGAAAATGAAAGCTCAGATGGACCGATCTGGAATCTTCCCTATGTGTCCTCATAAGGAGGAAGGTGACCTCCCCTTTCTCTGCTTTGCCCGCCCAGAGAATTTGACCCGCCCATGAGAGAGAGAGAGAGACATCATGGCTTGCAAACGAGCGAAGGATGGCAGTTGGTCAAGTCCACACCTCCTCCCTTTAGCTTGCCCCCCCTCTCTCCTCCTCATTAGCATTTAAAGCTACAGAAACCGAAATGGCATGTTCTAAGGAAAGCTCATTGTGGGAATGGCTCTAGTGGCTGTGAGAGACTTGGTAACAGATACAGTATTAGGGGACCACTAAGGTCTATATAAAAGAGACTTCAGATACAGTATTAGGGGACCACTAAGGCCTATATAAAAAGAGACTTCAGATACAGTATTAGGGGACCACTAAGGTCTATATAAAAGAGACTTCAGATACAGTATTAGGGGACCACTAAGGTCTATATAAAAGAGACTTCAGATACAGTATTAGGGGACCACTAAGGTCTATATAAAAGAGACTTCAGATACAGTATTAGGGGACCACTAAGGCCTATATAAAAGAGACTTCAGATACAGTATTAGGGGACCACTAAGGCCTATATAAAAGAGACTTCAGATACAGTATTAGGGGACCACTAAGGTCTATATAAAAGAGACTTCAGATACAGTATTAGGGGACCACTAAGGCCTGTATAAAAGAGACTTCAGATACAGTATTAGGGGACCACTAAGGCCTATATAAAAGAGACTTCAGATACAGTATTAGGGGACCACTAAGGCCTATATAAAAGAGACTTCAGATACAGTATTAGGGGACCACTAAGGCCTATATAAAAGAGACTTCAGATACAGTATTAGGGGACCACTAAGGCCTATATAAAAGCATCCAGAAGCAGCATGTCATAGGACCTTTTAATGAATCAAATTAAGCTTCTCGATGGCCACAGGAATAAAAGAAGCCCTGGCACGCCATGTTATTGTTCAGGGCATTCTGAAATGGCGGCCAGAGGGCAAGAGACCAAATTTCTTAAAAAGTGGGTGTGGTTAGGGCAGTTAAGAATTTGTTGAGCCATGCAGGTGACACACTTACAACACATTTCCTGTAGCTGGGCTTGCTGCACCCCGATCACCTTACCGTTTCCATATCTCACGAGAGCCGCCGTTTCTCTGCTTGTTGGGACGTGCAGGCCTCAGACATTCAGGAGGCTTCTTCAGTCGTTGTGAAATCTCTGTTGATCGTCAACAGAACAACTTGTCATACCTTTTGTAATGTGAAGAAATGTATTTTGTTACTTGAATCCTTCTGCTTCTATCTCTGTTTTTCCCAGGAGGAATATGTGTCAGAGGGGTTGGAGTGGTCCTTTGTCAAATATAAAGACAACCAGAGCTGTCTGGATCTTCTAGAGGGAAGCCCTGTCGGTGTGTTTTCTCTGCTTAATGAGGTATGCTGGTCATTTTCTTGCGTTTATTATTATTATTATTATTATTGTTGTTTAAGTATCTGATAAAAATAACTTGCATAACCCACACACTCAAAAGCAAACGCAACAGCCCAAACTAATAATGGCAAAACAAACAAATCCGAATACAGAAACTTGGACAATTCCATAACTTCTCTGGCCCATTTGCCGTTAACGCCCACCAAAATAAAATAGTGCTAACAAGCGAACGTAAAGCAACAGAAGTCAAACTTTCTTTCTTCTTCAAATTAAACATGAATTTTATTTCGTTTAATGTTTGCTTAAATCGCCAAGTATTATTGTTTGTACGGGATACAGTACTCAAGGCAATAGAATACAAACCTAACCATCTCTTTGATTTTCACCCCATAACGGGGACAAAAACATGTATCGACACACAATGTAAAATCAATCTATACACCTGTCTCCAAGGAAGTGCTTCATCCAACATTTCTTCCCATTAGAGAAGACATTTATACCATATTTCATTTAAATCATATTCTTTTGAAAGAAGTAATACAATTTATGGATTTGTCTTTTTACAGTGTCATTTTTAATAGAACGGCATACAAGTAATTATCTTTTGACACTTTGTTTCCATGCAGTCATTTTCTTGGTTAATCCGTACATTCATTTACCATTAAATATATGTATTCTGCACTACGTGGCGGTAGAAAACTTTTTACATACCTGTCCTATAGGAGAGTCGTCTTAATCGAGCCTCGGACCCAAAGACATTCAGGGTTCGTTTGGAGAAGGAGCTCAGTGATAATGCCAACATCAGCTGGGACAAGTTCAGCAAGGAGCCACACTTCACCGTGGCCCATTACGCTGGCAAAGTCAACTACCAGATGGAGGGGATGGTGGAGAAAAACAAGGTGTGTATTTAAAAAAAAAAACTTTTGAATTGTGTTCAGAAGGTTGACCGCCGGCATCCACTCATCTCCTGCTGGATTCTGTGTTTTAGGACCCAGTGCCACCAGAGCTTATTAACCTGCTGCAGAAGTCTGACAGCCCCCTGCTTCACCAGATCTTCACCGACAACGAAACTGAGAATCCAACTACCAAGGGGCTCAGTAAAGTCACTGTGGTCTCCAAGTTCAAGGTGGGAGACAACTAGGGCTGCACAATTAATCGCAATTTTATACAAATCGTCATATGGACTAAGTGCATATCCAAATCGCGGGAGGGGGGCAATATAATGTTAAAGGTAAACGATGTGTCAAACCATTCTGAATGAAGTATTGTGGTGCTACAGAGACTTCCCGGCCTACAAATCCTGTCCTACAGACTAAAGAAAAAAATCTTTGTTTGGTACAGATCCTCCCAAAAGAAATCACACTATATTCATTTTCATTTTTTTTATTTTAATATTTTTCAATGAAAATGAGAATAATTATACAAAAATGATCATTACGGGCGCCCGGATAGCTCAGTTGGTAGAGCAGGCGCCCATATATAGAGGTATACTCCTCAACGCAGTGGGCCCGGGTTTGACTCTGACCTGGGGCCCTTTGCTGCATGTCATTCCCCCTCTCTCTCCCCTGTCTTCAGCTGTCCTGTCAAAATAAAGGCCGAAAATAAAAAATAAAAGAAGATCATTCCCTCCAATATCCTGCATCATATCGCAATATCAGTCAAACTCATCACAATTAGATATTTTCCTCATATCGTGCAGCTCTACAGCCAACGAAGGCCTTTATCACCAGGGTTATATTAGCGTGTTGAAGCCTGTAGAGTTCCTCCTGGGACAGTTTAGTCATGGCCCCGATGATGTTAATGTCTGATCATAGAACTCTCTGGAGAGCCTGATGAAGATCCTCCACAGCACAACTCCTCACTACACTCGCTGCATCAAACCCAACCCAGACTGCAATCCGATGAGCTTCAAAAAGGAGGAGGTAGATGTTCTAATTTTTTCCAGCAGTATCACCAGCAGTACAACAATGAGATGCAATGCTTTCTTTTTTTTCACAAAAAGGGAAAGGTTTTAATGGTTATTCCCCGTCTGCTGTCAGGTTATCATGCAGCTGGAGGCCTGCGGGATTGTGGAGACTATTCATATCAGTGCTGCTGGCTTTCCCATAAGGTGAACAACAAAATTCTCTATCAACTCTTAATCGTAATGTATTGCTTTGTTTCTCTTGAATGTTGGCTGACTTGTCATTTCTGTTGTACAGAATTCCTTTCAAAGGCTTCATGCAACGCTATGGACTGATAGCAAAATATTCACATTTCAAGTCGGGGAGTCATTGTGTTGGTAGGTTCAGTTTGTTGCAAGATCGATTTTAAGGTCAATTTTGGCATGTTTACTGTGGACAAAGAGTGATTCTATTTCCTCTCTTTAGGTCTGTTATTCACCTTTTCCTTCATTTGCCCTCTTAGTACAGTGGGGCAAAAAAGTATTTAGTCAGCCACCAATTGTGCAAGTTCTCCCACTTGGCCTGTAATTTTCACCATAGTTACACTTCAACTATGAGAGACAAAATGAGAAAAAAAATCCAGAAAATCACATTGTAGGATTTTTAATGAATTTATTTGCATATTATGGTGGGAAATAAGTATTTGGTCAATAACAAAAGTTCATCTCAATACTTTGTTATATACCCTTTGTTGGCAATGACAGAGGTCAAACGTTTTCTGTAAGTCTTCACAAGGTTTTCACACACTGTTGCTGGTGTTTTGGCCCATTCCTCCATGCAGATCTCCTCTAGAGCAGTGATGTTTTGGGGCTGTCGCTGGGCAACACAGACTTTCAACTCCCTCCAAAGATTTTCTATGGGGTTGAGATCTGGAGACTGGCTAGGCCACTCCAGGACCTTGAAATGCTTCTTACGAAGCCACTCCTTCATTGCCCGGGCAGTGTGTTTGGGATCATTGTCATGCTGAAAGACCCATCCACATTTCATATTCAATGCCCTTGCTGATGGAAGGAGGTTTTCACTCAAAATCTCACGATACATGGCCCCATTCATTCTTTCCTTTACACGGATCAGTCGTCCTGGTCCCTTTGCATAAAAACAGCCCCAAAGCAGGATGTTTCTACCCCCATGCTTCACAGTATGTATGGTGTTCTTTGGATGCAACTCAGCATTCTTTCCCCTCCAAACACGACGAGTTGAGTTTTTACCAAAAAGTTCAATTTTGGTTTCATCTGACCATATGACATTCTCCCAATCCTCTTCTGGATCATCCAAATGCTCTTTAGCAAACTCCAGACGGGCCTGGACATGTACTGGCTTAAGCAGGGGGACACGTCTGGCACTACAGGATTTGAGTCCCTGGCGGCGTAGTGTGTTACTGATGGTAGCCTTTGTTACTTTGGTCCCAGCTCTCTGCAGGTCATTCACTATGTCCCCCCGTGTGGTTCTGGGATTTTTGCTCACCGTTCTTGTGATCATTTTGACCCCACGGGGGTGAGATCTTACGTGGAGCCCCAGATTGAGGGAGATTATTAGTGGTCTTGTATGTCTTCCATTTTCTTATAATTGCTCCCACAGTTGATTTCTTCACACCAAGCTGCTTACCTATTGCAGATTCAGTCTTCCCAGCCTGGTGCAGGTCTACAATTTTGTTTCTGGTGTCCTTTGACAGCTCTTTGGTCTTGGAGTTTGGAGTGTGACTGTTTGAGGTTGTGGACAGGTGTCTTTTATACTGATAACAAGTTCAAACAGGTGCCATTAATACAGGTAACGAGTGGAGGCCAG
The DNA here is from genome assembly GCF_031162955.1 of Sander vitreus. Classification (NCBI taxonomy): domain Eukaryota; kingdom Metazoa; phylum Chordata; class Actinopteri; order Perciformes; family Percidae; genus Sander; species Sander vitreus. Next base: position 22,743,025 of record NC_135867.1, read on the forward strand.
AGGAGCCTCTTAAATAAGAAGTTACAGGTCTGTGAGAGTCAGAAATCTTGCTTGTTTGTAGGTGACCAAATACTTATTTTCCTGAGGAATTTGCAAATAAATTCATTAAAAATCCTACAATGTGATTTTCTGGATTTTATTTTCTCATTTTGTCACTCATAGTTGAAGTGTACCTATGATGAAAATTACAGGCCTCTCTCATCTTTTTAAGTGGGAGAACTTGCACAATTGGTGGCTGACTAAATACTTTTTTGCCCCACTGTATGTGATTCTCAGTTCTCTACATTCCTGGGGACTTTTTCCACTTGGTGTATACAAACAGGACTTTCTAACAAAATGTGCAACTTCTTATGAACTTTCCAGGTAAATGCATGCACCTCTGTCTATCAGAGCTTGCTTTGCATGTTGTTTCATGTTTCTTTACTCATTAGTGTGTGCTTGAACTGTATTCATCTTAACACACTGCTCAATATGTCAACAACTATTGGATGGATTGCTATCACAATTTGTACAGACATTCGTTTGCCACAGAGGATGTAGCTTACTGACTTTGGTGATGCCCTGACTTTTCCTGTTGCGTCACCAGGAGGTCAAAATTGTAATTTGTCAGGCGCCCTGGTAGCTGACCTGGTTGAGCGTGCACCCCATGCACTAAGGCTCTGTCCTTACCGCAGCGGCCCCGGGTTCGAGTCCGACCCGCAACCCTTTCAATGCATGTCGTTCCCCATCTCTCTACCCGGTTTCCAGTCTTAATCGGTCTTAAAAGGCCAAAAAAAAAAAAAATTGTAATTTGTCCAATACTTTGGTTTATGACTCAATACCTGCTAAACTAATGACATTTCCATCAGCCTCAGCTGTACTTTGTGTTTAGTGCTAATTAGAAAATGTTAGCATGCTACTGCACACTGAACTAAGATAATGAACATGGTGGGGCTGTGCAATTAATCAAAATGTCATCGCGACTACGATTTCGGCTCCTAATGATCAACAAACAGTAAAAGTATGGAGGGAAATTTCACAGTTCAAGGTGGTTTCACTGTTGATTTGTTGAACAGTTTTTTAAGTTCAATACTTGCTGCTAAACATCAGCATGTTAACATTTCCATTAGCATTTAGCTCAAGTACAGGCTCACAGTGCCAGCATGGCTGTAGACTCGAGACTTGAGATTGGTTGTATGAATGTTGAAGTAAGCTGCTCACTAATCCTGAATGCTGCCAACTATGATCAGCTTTGTAAGGTTCGTTGAATTCAGTGTAATCATTCAGTGTCTGGGGAAGCTGTGCTGTTGATTCGGATGGATTTCTCTGTGCTCAAACGCTTACCCTGTTGGCATACTGTCAGACAAATACTATGTGGTAAAAGGGAATCTCTAGACAGCTACATTGCTGCTCTGCCCTTACCTGAATAATGTCTCCAGGGCTTCACTCTAATTCCAATTCCTCTCTGTCTCAGATGTGGAGGCTGACAGCAACGATGTTTTTCGGCAAGCGGTGGAAAAGCTCCTCAGGGTCGTGTTACAGCACAAGGCGTTTGACCCCTCGCACAAACTTGACAGTGAAAAACCCAATTCATGGGTGCACTGCGGAAGGACTAAAGTTTTTCTTACCCAGTCGATGGTCAGTAATTATATACTGTACATACGTAGGTATCCTCACTAGGGCTGCACAATATATCTTTTTTTATCGTCATCGCGATATCAACTGACTCAATAAACACATCGCGAAAGACACTCTGAGATTTTTTTTGTGTCAGTTAAAAGAAAATATCAGTAGAAAACTGCACTTTAAAATGTCATTCTTTTTTCCTTCAATGTTCAATTTGTTAAACATTCAATAAAAAAAGAATGTCAGAAATGATTTCCTTTTTTGTTTTAAATTCAACAAGCAATTTGTTGTATTTAAGAATACTGAAAGCAGAAGAAATTCAGAACTGAGTACACTTTAATATCTGTTTATTTAGTAACGATATTAAGTAATATCGTTATCGTGATATTCAACAACGTTATCGCATATTTTCCTCATATCGTGGAGCCCTACAAACACACATAATTTGTATGTATAACTTGATAGCTTGGGAAGTAATTTGCAAATGTACTACGTATTTCTTTTAGCCTGACAAGCCAGACCCACATCAGGATGTTGGGTCTGGGAACTCACCATTGACAGGGCTCAATCAGAGGGGCGGGATAAATGGTTGTCTTTCAAATTCTCTCTGCACGCAATAGGATAGAGCTACAACCAGGCCGAGCAACGAAGAAGGTAGCAGAGCTAGTTGATAGATTAAACTTTTGCCGTATCCAGTCTGCAAAACTCCAAACACATCTTCCTTTTTTAAGAATGACTTCAGTGCCGTTCTTGCCGTTCTTTTCTCAAAGAAAAGCTTAACTCCAAGTCTTCCAGAGTCACGGCCAAAGCCAATTCAAAAGACCGCTGTTCGCCAGCAGCATTAGCCATAAGCCCGCCCACTCACTCTATACACAGTGTGATTGGCCTGGCCAGTTTGGTTTTTCTAGCTCGCAAGCCAACGGAGAGTTACTAGACGCACCCTAGATTTCTAGGCTATATTTATTTTGCAATCTGGTAATTTTGTCCTCATTGGGTGCTTTAGTTTAGTGCTGCACGATATGAGGAAGACATGCGATAATGTTGAATATTGTGATAACAATATAACTTAAAGTGTACTCAGTTCTGCATTTTTTGCTACTTTCAGTATTCTGCTAAAATACAACAAATTTCTTGTTGAATTTAAAACAAATGAAAGGAAATCATTTATTTTATTGAACAAATTGATCATTGAATTGAACATTAAAGGCAGCACTAAAAAAAAGTGACAGTTACATTTTAAAGTGCAGTTTTCTACTGATATTTTCTTTCAACTAACACAAAACAAAACTCGGAGTGCCTTTCGCAATATTTCACAGCCTATCGCCATGTGTTTCTTGCGTCAGTTGACATCATGATGGCGATAAAAAAACGATATGTTGTGCAGCCCTACTTTAGTTACTTACAAGTCCTGTAAAGTAAATAAGGGCTCTCTGGTCTTTTTTTGGAGTGCTGACCTGTGTGGCTGTTGTCTCACAGCTAGATTTGCTGGAGGATCAGAGGAAGAAGATCCTGTCTCAGTGTGCCTTCTCAGTTCAGTGCTACTGGCAGCGGTACCAGCGCCGCAGACGTCACACCCGCCAGCAGTCTGCTACTCTTATCCAAGCAGGTAAACCCTTAATGCCCTGGCCAGCTACTACCTAGTGGAATCAGTAGAGCTCTGTGGCCTCACTTACACTGAGTCTGTCAGGCTGACACTGTTTATCCTATCAACGGCATCATAAGCTGCCACGACAGCTCATTTGATTAAATGTTGGGTTGTAAAAGGGGTGTAAGGATGCACTCAACTCACGATTCCATACCATTCACGATTTTAAGTTCACGATACGCTTTTCTCGCGATTTCTTTTAACAGAATGAGCTGTAGACAAATGACTGAAAACTATTCCTTTATTTATATAAACTGTGCAAAACAACAGATGTGTCCTCTCATCAAAAGTGCAACAGAAATTGTATTTTATCTTAAATAACAATTAAATAAAAAATGGATAATAAGATTTTTAAAAGCAGACATCAAAATAAATAAATGTATAACAAAATCTCTTCAAATAAATAAACTTAGAACACGTATTGACGTCTGAAGTCAAACAAGTGAAATCAATAGTAGATTAAGCCCTAGGCCGTTTGCATCAGAATTCGTTTTATTTTAATTTCTTTTATCTCAACCGGTTGTAATCTTTACACATTTATATTGATTTTGAACCGATCTAAGAGCATCGTTACAGTCCTATTAAATGTTAATGACAGGGGTTGTTTTGATACTCTGAATGGGAGTACATAAACATTTGTCCCCACAATGCACAGATAACACTTGCAGAATGAATGGCTTGCTAATGGAATGACTGTGTTTTGTGCCTGCTGCAGCGCTGCGGTCCTGGCTGGTCAGGAGGCGGGTCCAGAGATGGAACAGAGCAGCTGCAGTCATCCAGAACACCTGGAGGAAGTGGAGGGTGAGATTTGGAAAGAATATATATCATATCTTGTGTTTTCTTGCTCATTCTTCATGGCTCAAACTATACTCTGTGGCTCCAGTGCGAGCTGCACGAAATCTGATCCTCAAGTGATGTCACTTGAGTCAGCGTGAGTTGGGGCTGAAGACTACAAGTCTGAAAACACACTCCTCATCTCTGCCTGAGGCTACATTGCTGCTAATAGAGCTCAACAGTGACCGCCCACGTTTTTAAAGGCTCTGGTTTCGGAAGTGTTTTTCCCCGTTCAATATCTCCATTGACGTTTCATTTAATGCTTATATTCAAGAGTTTGAAGCCTGGAACCAAGCCAACAAGCTAGGAGATGAATCGTGAACATAAAACATTTGATTTGGCACAAAATAACATTTTGAAAACGGCAAAAAAAAGGCAAAGGCACAAGACTGTGTACAGAAACGATCATAGACTTCAACGGTAGACGCTCGCTCTAGCCGTTCGGTAAACATTTCCTTGGTAACCGCGAGTTCCACCTATCAGAGACGTCGCTGTTACGCTTAGGATTGTGGGTAGTGTAGTATTTCTCCATAAGATTGCGAATAAAACATGTTTTTTCTGAAAACAAGGTTGATTTCATTCAGACTTCTGGCTTCTACAGGAGCAAAAAACTTTCATTTCACAAGCTGGGAGCTCGTGGTCACTCCACCTCGGAGGGTTTGGACATTATGGCTGACAATCAAAATCCTTATGGAGAAAATCTATGGGATTTTTACTTCCGGAACCACACTGTTGAGCTCTATATCATAACACATTCAAATCTTTTGACGGTTGAGTTGCATCATAGGTAACGTAGGGCCAGTTTTGACAAGGAATCAGAATGTGTGGACTAAAAGGGTTCTGCTGCATTGACTTTTTTTAACTGTCCATCTTGAGTCTGAGGATGTTATAGGAGAGCAGTGCTAAATCTCTCCAGGGACGACCTTATAGCCTTTTGGCTGACTGGTGCATGTACAGCAATGTTTATTAATGTCTAGTGGCACTAAATTAACACATAAATAAAGGTGGAGTTATGGATAATATGTAAATTAAGTTTTGTTTTTGTGGCAGGCCCTATTGAAATCCTTGGCTGAGGCAGAACTGGATGATGCAAAGGACTTTGTGAGGGCGGACGATGCGCCAGCATTGGACCCTGTTATCAGGGAGCGGGGCTTGGTTCAGCTCTCTTCCATCCAGGAGCCTGTCACAGTGCGTGGGTGGCCCATGGGCCTGGCTCTGGCCTCGGCCCCGTCCATCACCATGTCTATGACAGCCACAGGCTTCCAGAAGATGATGTCTGTGATGGCCTCCCTCAGCCTGCCCTCCACCAGAGGGGGGTATAAGGTGGAGCCCAACCAGTACTCCCAGGGACTAGCCTCCATACGGGCTCAACCCAAGGTAAGGGCACATGCACACAAGTTCTGTTAAATCTCCATACGTTTTTATCATCTGGATGATTTTTATGATTGGGTATTTGCAGTGGTGGAAGAAGTATTAAGGTCCTTTAGTACTAAGTACTAACACCAGATTGTGTAAAAATACTCAAATAAACAAATAAAGTCCGGCATTGAAAATGTTACTTAAGTAAAAGTATGTGAGTATCATCAGGAAAATGTACCTAAAGTATTAAAAGTAAAAGTACTCAACACAGAAAACTCCTCACATTTTAGAAACTGGAAATGAAAGCATCAAAACAAGCTTCATAAGTGCCAAAAATTAGCGTTAAAAGTGTCAAGAAAAGCTTCAAAAACATTCAGTGTTTAATCGTCTAATCATTTCAACTGGACTTGTAGGCCGTTATATTGTTGGATATTTTATAAACTACATGTGCTTAGTGTGCAATTGTAATTCTTAACTTGTAAAGTAACTAGTAACTAAAGCTGTGAGACTTAAGGCCCTGACACACCAACCCGACGGCTGACCGTCGGCAGAAAAGGCAGTCGGACTGATTAGTCGGCTCCCCGAGGTCCAAAAAGTGCCTCGGAACACACCGAAGCGACGTTGACTTGAGCGTACGTTCTGTGCGTGCGCGACACGTAATAAAAAAAATTAAAACCGGAAATGACGAACGCGTCACGTGGGTCTGGCTTCTCCAGCTGACCGATAATGGCGGCTTGTTCGAAATATGATCTCGTATTTTACGAAAATAGTTCACTGAAACGTGTTTCTGAAAATATTTTAAGCGAGAGATAGGCCATGCAGTTGCTGAATCTGTCTTCATTTCAGATCGACAAAGGTCAGTTTAAAAGATTTTCGTCAGATTTTGAGAGGCGTTCGTCACTCATCCCGCTCGTCATTTCCGGGTTAGCACTCCACCAATCACATTGGTCATTGAGTCCGACTGCCCGCCCTCCAACCCAGCAAGTCAGGTCAGCCAAAATGAAAGCCGACAGCTCCTCGGACGGACGACGGCACGGAACACACCGAACAGACTCGAGTCACCGACCTCGCCAGACTGTCCAACGGCCGATAATCGGGTTGGTGTGTCAGGGCCTTAATGTTGTGGAGTAAAAAGTACAATATTTCTCTCTGAAATGTAGTGGCGTAGATGTACAAAGTGGCCTGAAAAGAAAAGACTCCAGTAAAGTACAAGTACCTCAACATTTGTACTTAAGTGTAGTACTTGAGTAAATGTACCAGTGGTCATATGATATTCTTTTTCCTTTTCTACTCAGAGGTCTGTAAAGCTGCACTATCGGCGATCTCCACTACTCTATGCTGACAGGCAACCAGACATGAAGAGTGACGTCACAGGGTTCAACGCGATCCTCCTAGAGAAAACTTTGTAAGAGTTCCCCTCTATGCACGACACTAAAGGCTGATGTCACGGACACAGATTAAGGACAATCTGGCACCCAGTTGTTTTTCCATAATCTGACACAGAGGGAACAAACCTGCTATTTTATGATGTAGTTTTGTTAAATGTGTTTAAAGTTTTTATTTACAACTTTTTTTTTTTTTTAAGAATGCCAAAGTTTCATTTTGCCTCTCAATTTGTGTTCTGCAAGGGTGCGAAACCTGCACCCTGGCATGATAATATTTGAACTCACCAGGTCAGGTAAGATAATGCACCGTGCCATGAAGCTGATTTACTTATCATACATCATTTTTAGTTGCATTCAGGCTCTAGGGACAAAAAAAAAAAAAATCATCTCTAATTCAAAATCTCAGACAGTAGACTGTCCAGAAACACTGACCACTGACCTGCCACACCTGAGATAAGAAATATAGAAAACAGTGAATGGGGTGTAGGTTGTGGTGATGTTACTGCAGGACGAGACCAACTCAGAATCATTTTTATGAGTCTTTGTCTGGAGAACTGAAGTGACATGGCACAACCTTAGCGCCTTTAAAAACAGAGGACTGCAGGCTTTTGTCTCACTGCTGCCTCTTTGGAACATCTTGACTATTGATCAAAGTATTGAACCTTTGACGAGTGCCTTTCTTAAAATCTACACTCAAATGACAAATGGGCTGTTAGTGTATTTATTTAAGGGTGATTATTTATGTGTGATTTTCTAGATTTATTTTTGGTGTAAAAACACATGGGTCAGATGCAGATATAATGGGGGGAGGGGGTAATTAAGCAAGTTTTGCACATGTAAAGCACATATTGCACATTAAAACCACACACAAACAGCAACAGACAGACATGAACAAGCTGACACATTACTCATGTGAAACAGGGAAAGGATGAACCCAGGTATATTTAAATTGCTGCTTTTTTTTGTTTGATAAAGAGTCTTTCTTATATGCGTTGTGTAAAATGTTTGACCAAACCACTTCCTGTGTGGATTTTAATCTGCTGCAGTCCAAAGCATTAATGCAAGCACTGTATAGTATACCAAAGTATTTTTTACACTAGTGTTTCATGTGGGAGAACAAATGTCTCATTATAGACAAAAAAATTACTAATGTAACTTAACACTGATTGTTTGTCATCCTAGCTTTTGATCCTACACATACGTAACCTTCCGGGACAGCTCTGTTGATTCTTGCTTATCTTCATTTGCCCGTTAAATAATTTCTTCTTTTAACCTTTTCCAGCTGTTGATTCACTGAAATGTCAGAGTCATTATGACAGTTTGTAATCTGAAATCTGTAGTTTTGTTAGCAGGACCAAGGGATCATTGTACAACTTGTATTATGTTATTTAAATGTCCGTTTTGTTGAAATAAACGTCAGTTATAGAACGTTTGACGTACGCGTTCTACAGTTGACTTCTTTTTTTTAACAACACTGTAAAGCCTTTAGTATTGACTTAACAATTTATATAGTTTTTAAACATTTCAGTGTTTATTTGAACATGATTCTGTTGCATGACAAGGCACAGGACAGGAAGTTAGATCAACAAAGAAATACAGTGACTACACAACTTGCTTATTCCAAGACTTTATACATAAATATAATCGAAAGTGATCTGATAGAAAAACCAATGCAGGCGCTATTTTACAAATCGTCAGCTTTGTTGGCTGTTAATGATTTTGTTTAATTATTGACAATTTTCGAACACTGATCTGAAAATTCTACAAACAGAGGCTCCTGCATGGCAGCCTTCATCGCATCGTCTTTGCTGTCTGCACTGTCAATGGAGCGCAGTAACTGTCTCAGATGGGGGTTGCACAGAAGATCTCTTAGCTCTTTTGACTGACCTGCAGAGAAATAAGAAAACATGAATTACCCACACCCGACTTTTTAAAAAAAAAATATATATATTTATATACTTAAAGCGCCCATATTATGCTCACGTTCAGGTTCATAATTGTATTTTAAGGTTGTACCAGAATAGGTTTACATGGTTTAATTTTCAAAAAACACCATATTTTTATTATACTGCACAGCTCTCTCTCACTGCTGCGGATCCTCTTTTCAGCTGGTCTCTGTTTTAGCTACAGAGTGAGACCTCTTTTCTTCTTCTGTACTATCTTTGATTGCACTCACACATGCTCAGTAGCTCAGATGTAGATCATGTCAGCTAGCTAGCTCCATAAACAGTAAAAGAAAGGCTGTTTCTCCACCTTCAGTCAGTTACAAGGCAGGATTAACTGGGAGACTTCTAAATGAGGGCGCACATGTAAGTAGTTCTTTTGTAGATTATGGTGAACTTGTGTGTGTTGTAGCAGTACTTTGCTATTGAGAACGAGGTAGCATGCTAACGCTACGAGCTAACGGTTGCGGTTAGCCAACTCGTTTCGGCTTGTGACATCACAAGCCGTTGATGATTTTGAACAGCTCACCCAGAGACTGAAGGCAGGACACATTCAGAAACTGTATCTCACTCAAAACAGCATGGATGGAAGTTTGTATGCGTGTGGAAGCACCAGAGACACAAAAGAACACCCCAAATCCAAGAAAAAGTGTTTTTTTCATAATATGGGCACTTTAAAGCGTAACTCTCGCCAAAATGCAACCTAGGGTCTTTTTGTGAACGTACCCCAGTCAAACTTTTGTTTTAAAAGCATATTTAAGACAGAATCGCCACTTTCAAGATTTACCGTATTTTCATTTTTCGGTCAAATGGCCTTTTGAATGGGAGAGCTAGGGACACTTTTATGCTAGCCTCGAAATAGCTATTTTTAAAACACTAAGAAGGCTCGACTCCAAGTATCACCAGTGGCTCTACACATGAACTCGAGCATTGAGAACACAGCATGCGTTTGTGTACGCAGAGTTTACTAAAAAAAGGTTTTGAGCAACTCACGTTAGCAGTTGTTGTTTACGCTATCTGCCATTTTCCCAGTCAAAAATCTCCATAGGAGGAAATGTCATTCTTATATGAGGCTCCTTTTTCAACTGCAAGGTCAATATTGTGTTTCACTAACGACAGAACAACGAATTATCTGTGCATTTATATGGAACTAAGCTTTTGGAGCATGCTATTTCCTCCCTCGACTATTTTTGACTGGCTCGATAGACGGCGACCGGAAGAACAACCGCTACAGTGAGCTGTTAAAACCTTTTTTTAGTAAACTCTGGGTACACAAACAATGTTCTCAATGCTTTTGTTCGTGTGTAGAGACCCTGGTCATACTTTGAGCATGTTGTATCACTCATGACACAACTCATGTTGTGTCGAGCCTTCTTAGTGGTTTAAAAATAGCTATTTCGAGGCTAGCATCAAAGTGCCCCTAGGATTCCCATTCAAAAGGCCATTTGACCAAAAAACGAAAATACGGTAAATCTTAAAAGTGGCGATTCCGTCCTAAATATGCTTTTAAACGAAGGTTTGACTCGGGTACATTCACAAAAAGACCCTAGGTTGCATTTTGGCGACAGTTACGCTTTAATCGAGGTGGTCATTAGCGTGTTAGATGAAGGAACATGTGGTGATGCTGCTGTGTGAAGAGACAGACGAAAGGCACTGTCAGATTAATACCTAACAGCTGGAGCCTCTGCAGAGGCACTTTGTCAACAATGTCCTCCTCTTCCTGCAGAAGATCCTCAACAGTCCACGTCTCTGCAAAGACAGGAAAGCAAAAAGTGCCTTTCACACAGGGCATTGGAAAATTGTGAAGGTTGAACTGTGGTATTTCAATCACTTCATCTCACAGCCTATCTTTGCTGTCACTTAAGTGGGATTTATGCTTCTGCGGGGGCTCTACGCAGAGCTTATGCCATAGCCTAAAGTAAGTGGCCTGAAGTTTATACTTGTGCGCTGGTGTCTGCTTCGCTCTAGCGTATCCCTTTAAGAGCATAGCAGAGCCGGCGTGTGTGTATGTGTATGTATGCGTGTGTGTGTGTGGAGTGTCTGGTAGAGCGAGTGACGGTGATTAGCTTCGGAGCGAGTACCGACTCTAGAGTTATAGTGAGAGAAACAAAGTGTTAACCCTCTCCGTCTCCTTGATTTCATGTTGTTTATGGAGAGGGAGAAACCGAAAAATAGGTAGGAGGAAATGCAACGCTAGCGGACCAATCGCAGTTGTTGTGATCTGTGTCGCCGTGATGTGTAGTTAAAATTCTTTGAGACGTACATACGTACGTATCTACGGTGTTCATTGAACACAGGACTATAAATTGGGCTTTAATCTACTAAAGGGACAATTAAATTAAAATTGACAACTTTGGAAGAATAAACTATTGTTTGTCCAATACAATCATGCAGTAGTGTAATTCAATCTCTGCATTTAACCCATCCTAAGCATTAGGAGCAGTGGACAGCCACATTCAGCGTCTGGGGAGCAACTTGGGGTTCAGTTAGCCTGATGTCGTCATACTCAGATTCTAGTCAGAATATGAGTCTGATACTGCTCCATTGCGCTGTGATTATGGGGCGTGTTTCAACCGAACCGGAAAAGAAAATGCCTCTGCACTCAACTGGATAGACCTCCAACCAATCAGAGCAACGGAGACAGACGTCACAGAAGCCGCAAGTCAGAGGCAGGCTTCGACAGAGCAGTTTCCGTGTCGTGCGGACGGGTGTGGCAATGTGTATACATACGTGATCGTGGTTCTCTGTTCCACTTTTAAAATGAATGCGCTGTCGATATCTTCTAAAACATCTACACATCTCAATTCTCCAGCGGCAGCCATCTTTGTTGTAAACAAATTCAACCCAAGCGCTCTTTGGTGACGTGGTTGATTACGTTACTGTTGATCATCTGTCCATCGTATAAAGCCCGCCCTGACAATTTGATTGGTCCGAAACAGCTCTGGTTCGAGCATAGTTCCTCCACAACGGATCAAGTCCAGACCGAACTTTCCGGCCTCAAATGTTGTGGGCGGGGCTAAGTTTGGCTGGCATCCAGGCTAGGGTTCAGTGTCTTGCTCAAGGACACTTTGAAATATGGCCGGAGGAGCCAGGGATCGAACCGCCAATTTTGTGGTTGAGGGTCGACCCGCTCTACCTCTGAGCAACAGGAACACAAATATTTCCCACCACATACCCACTCTCTAGCTCAGTGAAATGCACAGCTTGGTGACAATAGATAATCACAGTAGTATATTGTTTACTATCCGTCTAAATACAGTAATTGTTCACAATTTTCATGATTAAAGTGAATACACTAAAATGTCATACAAGATGATAAGCCCTCTGTTTACATGAATTTGACTTTTTGAATGTTTTTTATTACTTTGTCCATGTTGCCCCACCTATTATAATATATTTGATTTGCGCTCTTGCTGGCTGATATGGACACACTATACAAAAAAAATAGAATAACAGGAATGATCAGAGAAATAATACCATACCAGTGTTGAAAGAATCCTTCACTTCAGGCTCAATAGGTGCAGGCTGCTCAACAGGAAGGCAAGTGTCTGTGGGCAAACAAAGAATTTTGATTATGGATCAGTGGATGATGAGCAGCGCCCTCTTATTATGATCGCAGCTTGTCTAAACAGCACATAACTCCATCACTTCAATACTGAGATCAAGCTTATTTACCTTTATGCCTCTTGTAACAGCCAAGTGAACAACTGTAAGAGTAAGAACACAATAATTATAAAAAAATAAATAAAAAGAAATGATCTGCCAGATCATAATAATGATCTCTGTGCAACACTGAAACAAGGTAATACACAGTATATATACACATATGTATGTTAACGTGTTTAA